>NW_018164536.1:3984673-4040778 GCF_001263595.1 Phalaenopsis equestris
TAGAATTGGAGATTTTAGAGTGACAGACTAAAATCTCCAATTCGGTCCTATTGTTTGGGTGCTGATGTGTAGATGTTAGCCCTCAGGTGAGGGGAACATGGGAGCTCTGAAGTGAGAGCCGATATCCTCCCAGCCTAGCTGCAGAATCAGTAACCAAGCATAAGATTAGTCAATGTTCTTTATGACTGGACCAAAGGGTAAAAAATATGTATGCTCCTATTTGACACAATATAATTTGAACTAATTCATTTTATTCATTCACTATAATTTCTTGACAATGAGAAAAATGTTTTATTATATATTGAATATCACAAATTAAACCCTATTTTCTATCATTAGTTATTTATTAGTTATCTAAATTATCTACTTATTTTGATTGTCTATTAGTGATAGATAAGCAAATTGAACACCATCGTTGTAGTTGAAGTATTACTTTTTATTAAGCCTTAGTCCGTAGTATTTTATTTCTCCCTGTGGGATCGATAACTAGGACTCCGTTAGAGCCCTATATTACTTGATCGATACGTATATTTGCATTGACAAATTTCATTTTAACATTATTGAATATTATATCTATACATCCTTATTAAATCAAACACATATATATAAAGTCGCAGTCAAGATTTTGACACCATTGCTGAAATTTAAATCTTCTAGTAGCGTCATCAAATTCTTGTAATTGTCGATTTACAAAAAGAAAAAGGTCGGCCACTCTCCTCTCTGAAAAGAGTCTCAATTCCCTCCAAAATTCAAAAGTCAAAACTTTGAATTTCAAAAGATGTGCCTCCTTGATCCAAGAGTCAAATCTTTTCAAATTGGAACCTTCCAAAGTGTCTACATGCATTGAATCACTTCATGGGATGCTTAGAACAAGTGTCCCTTTGAAAATTCGTGTAAAACTCGTCTCGAGCCGCCTTAATTTGAAAATGTCGCGCTTTGCACATCATGCGCCAATTTGGCATAGCATGCGCCAATTTGGCGCATCATGCGACAGCGCTCAAGATTTTGGCGCATCATGCGCCAACCCCAAAATTGGCTGTTTTTGCTCCAAATTTTGCTCTTTTGTCATTTTTGCTCCAAATGCCTAAAAACACAAAAATACTTTTTTTTAAAGTGCAATATCACCAATAATAGACATAAAAATGGTACTTAAACCAATATATTATTTTTGAGGATCAGTTTTTCATTCCGTGTTGAACTTCCTTAATGCCTTATCTGGCTACCATAAGATTAAGATGCATACAACCGATGCTGAAAAAATTGCATTCAATACTACCAAGAGAGTATATTATTATATTGTAATGCCCTTTGGGCCAAAATATGCTGGCTCTTCTTACCAATACATGATGGATGTATTTTTTACTAAATAAAAAAAGAAAACTCTTAAAGTCTATGTGGTTGATATCTTAAGGAAAAGTAAAATGCTTGAAAAACATACGAATGATTCAAAAAAGACCTTCAGAAATTTAAGAAAATTTAACATAAAGCTCAACCCTCTCAAATGTACATTTGGAACATCCATAAGCAAATTTTTAGGCTATTTTAAAATATTTTGAATAGTGTCAGGTTTGATCACCTTTCATTACAAATCTGTTAGTAGATTTTCTACAATAATTAAATATTATGTAATTAGTTGAATGCACTTTAAAATATGTTAATTATTCTCAGGTTTGAAGGTACACATGGATATTTGTATATTAAAATCTTGGATGACAACAGATTTTATTTGGATAGAAAAGGGATCACCTAAGAGTTCTTAAACTGTGTCGAAACATTCATGGTTACATCATCACAACTTACATCATATCTATCTAAGGGTAGATTTCAATGTCCATTCTTAAAATATAGAAATCAAGCACACTTAACATCTGACAAAGTAATAGATGATTTATATTGTTGGGAATTTCAACTTGATTACTGGATTTGGACTTCAAGTGGGGAGGTTGACCTGGCGGCATTTAGCTTAGTTCCTTTGACGAGATAATATCCTCCACCTGGATTTTACTCAAGTAGATATGAAGAGATGATCTTTGAAAGGATAATGTTACATTACCCAAGTGAAGTCAGGAAGAGACACCAAATTAGAAGGCTCAAACTTTTTATGTTTTACTGCATGCTGCTTAAAGGTCGCTGCGAGAGATACATATTTCTCATTCTGAGTTATCTGTAGTTCTTAGAATGCTAAAAATTAAAATCATAGTTTAATTTTCTTTGAGAGTACTTCAATTAGTTTGTAACATTGTTGAAAGAGACGGTCGTTATAGTTGTCGACACCTAAAAAGTTGAAGAGTTTCCCGTTGGAAGCTGTCGGTCACCAGGATCGAAATCTCGTTGAAAGAGCATTATACCTCAAACTCTGTATCTATCCTGAAGGATAAACACAAGACTTAAGGATCAATGCTCGATCAAATAAACTAAGAAATATATGACATCTGTTTGGTCTGCGAAACAGTTTTATTTGGTTTTTTTGCCGACAATTTCTCCCATTTAATATGAAGAATTAAATAGGGTTTATTTTAAGCTGGGTTCAAAAAAGCTTCCTATAAGGGCAAGCCCCTATAGTAGATAACCGAAGTCACCTAAGAAAACACTCAATAAAAATCAGGGAATATCATCTTTAAGGAGTTCAATAGAGTAGGACTTTTCAACGAAATCAAACAAAGAGGTGTGAAATGGGAATGACTCAAATTTGGAACATTTTGTTGTAGAGTCCAAAGGAGGAAGAACTAGGAGATGTCATAGATCCAGGGGAGAACCTCAGTGGCTTCCCAAGCTATCATATGGTTTGGCTTCAATTTTGAGAAGAATTTTTATGTGTTTCATCCTCCCAATTTTATTAAGTAGGGCGTATATTCATGTGAGACTATCACACAAATAGCCTGGAAGATATGAGGATTTAGGTCGTGACAGACGACAACCTTAGAATCCTAAGACCAATTAGGGTTTATATTGTATAGCAGAGTTGTAAAAAGGCCTAAAAATATGGTTAGGATTTACGTTGCATAAGCAAAAAACCTCAAATTCCTATGGTTTTGTTGTTTAATTCTAAAGAAAGATATGTTGTTGTAGTTTCTCTTGCTGTTGAAGATGGTCGTGCTGCCCATAATGCTAGCTCCAAGCCCTTTGTCATGATGAGTTTAAGTTTTCTAGTGTGTCAGGTTATGATATCAAATCAGATGTCCCTATGGTTGTCGTTTTTTAAATGTTGTGGGACATAATAAAGTTGATTAGAGCGACACCGGTTAGGATCCTACGGTTTCCTCGTTCCGGTACCACTATTTTCTATTCGATTCACTTAATTCAAATGAATTTACTAATCTCAACTTAATGAGTTCCATTGAGTTCCATACTTTCATTTAGATCTTTCATTTAGATCGTGAGAAGTCTCGTTAGCAACCGTAGGTTACCTCCTCCAAGGGATTCCCGCTCATCCGATAGAAGCGTCTTAATTTAGTTGTAATTATTGTTTGTGATGTTTGTGATTAAATTTTAAGTTGTCTTGTATGTTGAAAGTTGTGGCTGTAATTTTATCTTGGTCAATTTTAATTTGACTTTGGTTTCAGTTTTTTGGTTATCCTAGCAGTATTGGTTTTCATGTAGAGTGACATCCTTGTTTAGCATGCAAGTTTGTAAGCATAAAAGTACAATGTAGAAAGTACGAGAAAAGAAAGAAAAGAAAGCAAAAAGAAAGCACTGTAAACTGTAAAAGTGTACTTGACAAGTCTTCTCGTTCCTCAACCTGAAAAGTCAGTACTTGCAAAGAAAATATATGTATATATAATTTTGCAGGAATTAAAGTATGCTTATAAGGAAAGTAGAAAATACAAATTTAAGGTTTGTCTACTAGATCCTATGTCATAACTAAATGAGTTTAAATTTGGAGGATGATTCCATTAAGCAAATCATAATAAGTCCAGATGTCCTACAAAATTTTCAAATGATTATGAAGAAATTTCGGGTAATACCCTAGACATTTTATAGTTCTTAGAATTATCTTGAGTTAGTTTTGGTCTTATTATGTTTACTATATAGTTCATCCAATTAATGCCCTCATGCTCAGTGAATCATGATGTTTTGATTGTCTCTTAAATGGGGTAATCATCACTTGATATCTCATTTATGAGTTGAAAACTTGATTTAATTAAGGAATTTAATTAATTTAATTTTTAAAGAATGGGCTTGTAGTGTTTTGAAAGGTTTAAAATTACAAGTTATGATCTAAATCTCATTAGACAAAATTCTGATTAAGCCTAGTTCACTACTAAGCCCTTAGGATTTAATGGGTAGGTTTGCTAAAAAGGATTTTTCTAATATTTATACCCTTAATCCTTATCATGAATTATAAATCATTTTTAAAACCATTGGTCGGGGGTTAAAATCAGTGAGTTATAATCTTCTAAAATCAAACCCCTCACTTTAATATCTTCCTATTTAATTATTCTTCCAAATTTAATTAATTTGAAAAATTATAAATTTATTCTTTATGAGATTCAAAGTGAGTTATCCCTTTTATGTTTCAATCATCAATACATGTTATTTTAAGATCACTTATTACCCATTTACCCTCTTGATTAGACCTAAATATTAATTAAGCTCTAAATTCCAAAATTATACTTTTGCCCCTAACGCCTCAACACCCTGTAATTCGTTAAATTAGCCTCAAATGGCTGGAAAGTTGTACGTTATCTTACTCATCGGTTAATTAAAACATCAGAGGAGAAAATGTAATTTTTCCAAGTTTGTTTAATTTTTATAATTATTTTTAATGCAAAATAAGGATTTTCAATGAAATTTAATAACTCAACCAAAATAAGACATGTGTCCTTAAGAAAATTATTGAAAGTTAACCTAGATTAGAAAATCACTTGTACCATTTTTCATGTTTTTTAGATATTTAATTTAATTATTAAAATTATTTGTTTTTTTAGTATTAATTAAATATAAAATAACATTTAGATGGAAAATTAGGTTTTATATTTTTATTAAATCCCTCTGAGTCCAGGAAACCCAAAGAAACAATTTCATATATTTTTTATTTATATTTTAATTATTAGAATTATTTTAGTGAAAAATTAGGGAAAATCCATTTTTAAGCCTTTTAAAGTTAATATCTTGATTTAGAAAATTGGAAAAAATATTTTAATTGGTTCTAAGTGATCAAAAAGTCAAATGTGACATTTTAGTGTGTTTTTACAATTCTGTGATTTTTTATGATTTTTAATTGATTTTTTTTATTATTTAAAGGCTTAAAATTAGCTAAAAAATGAAGTGTTTATTTTTATTTAAATTTCATTTTTCCTAGGTTCCTCTGGTTGTAAGGAGTTCCAAAAACCAACTTTGGTAATTGTTTGAATTATTTTTTAATTATTATACTTATTTTAATTCCAAAATGCCATTTCACTTCATTAATATCTTTAAGTGACCAAATTAACTCCAATTGACTTGAAATTTTTATGAGGAGCTCCCCTGACATTAAATTATAGTGTGAAATTGTTTTTATGCCATTTACATTCATAATTACTCCAAATTAATTTTACTTCATGTTTTAGGTTTGGTGATAATTAAGATTATTTTTAATGAGTTAAATCAAGTTTATATTTTTCTTAGGGTCTTCTGACCACAGTAAACCTACCAAAATAAGTTTTGTATTTTTGTTATGAGTATTTTAATTATTATAAATTTTAAACCAAAACAGTGACCATTAACTTGAAAATTAAATATCTATGCTTAGGGATCTCCTATGACCTTGGAAAAAATCATGAAAAGAATCCTAATAATATGTAGAATCAAAGCCCTAAATATCAAGTCATGGTGAAATGTCTATGCAAATGGAGAATCAAAATAAGAAAAATATTGTTTAGTTAATTAAAAATAATACATGCATGAAATAAACTTAAAAATATTTCCACATTATTCTCCTCTCTTCACTGAACAACATGATATTTTTATTTTATTTTTATAATTTTTCTATACAAAATTTTGCATTTTTGAAGTTATGGGAATTAAATAAATAGAAAAAAGATCCCGATTTCCTACTTATCTGTCATCCTCGTACGCGTCGAGGAGACGCGTGTCGCCGCGAGATTGGGCGCCGCCAGCTGAGTCAGCCCGCACTTTTTGAACCGCGACTCCGTTCGTCGCAATTAGGACCATCCAAGCGATACACGAAAGATTGAACGACGCATGGTCATCGTCCCCAACGAAGCCAACCCGAGAACTGTCCATTTTCAAACGCTAATATCTCACTTGATTCTTAACCAAATGAAGTGCGGGTTTTTTTTAAATTGCTCATCTTTATTAGGAGAACACATCTATATGGTTGATTGACACTTAAATCAACTTTATGCACATGGAGAATCAAATGAAGCCCGTTTTAGGGTTAACTTTAAATACCTTGGTTTAAGAGTGGAGGCATCGATTAGATTTTTGTGAAAGCTTTGTGAGGGTCCCAAGAGCCTAGGGATGCAACCTCAAGTCATGGTGAATCGCCTAGATATGATTTCGACCAAGGCCGAATTAGGGGTTTGATTAAAGTCCACCTTAGGGTGCTCTGGTGATGGGGCTTTTGTGGGGGATCTTCTTCTCTTACTACTGTGGGGATGGTGTGGGTGCAATTAATTTGAATTTGGTGGAGGTTTGAGGAGTGTCCTGTTTCGGCCTAGGAATTGAGCTAAAAAATTGAGCTCGAGCTGTGGATTTGGGTGGCTAAGGATGGTTGGGTTAAGCTCAAGTGGTTTCAAAGAAGCTTTGAAAGCAATTTGTCAGAGTCTCCTCAAGGAATTTCAAGCTCTCCCCCTTTGGTCATGAAGGGGGGGTTTAAATAGAGAGGCTTGGAGAGGCCATCAGGGGCAAATTGGTGGTGGTCCTAAGTTGCTTATGTGGATGCCAACAAGGTGTAAAAATACAATTGGGATGAGACAGCTTGGATGGGTTTAATTTTGAGTTTTGGCCTAGATAGTGCTTTTGAAATTGGGTTTTCCGGCCACCAAGGTTGTTGACCGGCCGGGGAGGGGTCACCATCCAGTCCATGGAGGCCAGAGCTTGGTCTTGGTGAAGTCAATTGGGGTTGGCCATTTGTAAAGGTATGGGATTAAAATAGTATGGGAAAAGGACCATTTTGGGTTAATTTGGGTCAAATCATGGTTTTGGGCTGGGTTCACCCCTCAAGGCTGGTTTGGGTGCTGAGGAGAATCAGGTGGCACAGCTTAATCATCATGGTGAGGTCTCTATCCAAAGAGATTTGGTTGGCTAAAAACATGTGTTAGAGTGATTCATGGGAGGGGTTAAAAGGATCTTAATTATATTTAAAAGTGTTTTAGCCTCTTTCCAATAATAGCTTGATGATGTGGTGTGGCTCTCATGGCTTGCCTATGGCTTGGAAGTGGCTCCATGGCTTGTCCTTGGCTTGGTCAACTTTCATGAGGAGGGAATTTTAGAATTTTGAAACATTTTGGTGGAGTTTGGCATGAGGCTTGATTTGGAAAATTTTGATTATGAATTTAAAACTTTAGGAATGATTTTAATTGAATGAATGATGAGGAGAAATGAAATTATCATGTGGGCTTTGGACTTGGGCTATTGGAATTAAGTGTAGTGGGCTTGGACTTTTGAAATTGAAATTGAATTTGGGATAGAATTTGGGCTAATTGAATGTTGAGCTTAGTGCAGGAATATGTCAAAAGGGATTTGGCCAAGTTTCAAGTGATTTTGAATTGAATTGGTGGGCCAATTTGATGGATTTGAGCATATGGTCAAAAATAGGTTTTTTTTATTTAAATGAAATTGAGCTTGCATTTGGATCAAATTGGGCTTGGGTTTTGTTTAGATCAGGATTGGGGATATTAAATTTTGATTTAGAGTTAAAATTGGGCAAAATTGAGGTCAATAGGGCCAAGATTGGGGTTAATTTGGGGACATTTGGGCCTTTAAGGGCAAATTAGGGCTTTTTTAAGGGCAAATTAACATTTGGGCCTTTAAGGGCAAATTAGGGCTTTTGGTCAAATTGGATAAAATTGGTCAAATCTGGCCAAATTGATGATAAAAAATTGAAATTGGGGATATTTGGGATTATTTTGTAATTTTTGGGAATTTTTAGGTCATGGGGGGCATTTTGGTAATTTTGGCAATTTTTTTTTTGGAAATTTGGTAAATTTTGGTCAATTTAAATAGTGGTGAGGGTTTTGAGATGATATTTGAAAATTTTGGATATTTTGGATATTTTCTGGATTTTTGGCAAAAATTAGGGTTGTAGGGGTATTTTGATAATTTGGTGATTTTGGGCCAAAATGGGCCAACAAGCCATGAAGCCATACCAAACCAATAGGAGCCATGTGAGGACTCATTTTGGATGCTCAATATGCTGGTTCTAACCCTCTTAGCCAAAGACTAGGGGTATCGGGCCATCCATATGAGCCTCCCAAAAGGAGTCTGGAGACCAAACTAAGGGGTCCTAGGGTTCAGGGTGTGTGAGAGAGTGTAGTGTGTGCAAGTTAGCCCCACCAAAACCAGATCACCCAGGGTTAGTCCTAAGGTCTGGCCATCATATGGGGGACTCCTTGAGCTCCTTCATACTGACCCCACCTACTAAGTGCTAGAGGTTATGACCAACATGTGGAACTTCAAGTTGACAAAGAAGGGTTTAGAATTTCAATTGGTGAGGGTTCATTTTCTAGTCCTCTAGGAATAGTCAACAAGAAAGTTCTATGGCTAGACCCTAGGCTACTAAAAGAGGAAAAATCAAACCTCAACCAAAAATGAGGTCAACAGAGACTAATACACAAGAAAATTTAATTCCAGATGGAGAGACATAGAAAAGTTTTGATCGTTTACATCCCTAGTTTGTTGCAGAGTGAAGTAACGTAAGACTGAGCTTATGTTTGGATGGCTTCTCACCATACAGTCAGATTGCGACACCTTACCGTTGTTGGCCAGCGATCGTTTCACCGTACAATCTCCCCCCTCCCCCGAGATGTGCATGACAAAGCCCTTCTTAGTCATAATCTTGATTATTCCATGGCCCAGTAGTATTAAATATCAGATTGATGTATACATGTAGTCACTGATAGATGAGCTGCGAATTCTTTGGGAAAAATTTTTCATGACTTAAGATGTTACAATAAAACACAATTTTATGATGAAAGCAACATTAATGTGGATTTTCTAGTGTATGGAATCTTATCTGGTTGAAGCACTGCGGGAAAGTTAGCATGTTCATATTGCATGAATTCATCTAAGGCATTCATGCTTCAGCATGGCAAGAAGATTTCATGATCTGATTGTCATCATATGTTTTTAGATTCCAGACATCCATTCATAAGGAACGAAAGTGCATTCAAAAGAAATAAAATTTAGAAATCAATATCACCTTCATTATTATGCGGGGAAGATTTATTTTAGATTGTCAATGACATTCTGAAGATTACTGTTTGTTCTGAACTATCTTTGCATCATCCACCAGGCTTTGATTTTATTCATAGCTGGTCAAATAAATCCATTTTTTGGGAAATGCCTTATTGGAAGGATAACATGATCAGGCATAATCTCAATGTGATGCAAATAAAGAAAAAATATTTTGGCAATATATTTAACATTTTGATGGATGTTATGGAATAAACTAAAGATAATGTCAATGCTAGACGAGATTTAAAAGAGATTTGTTGAAAGCAAAATATGGAAATTCATGGAATTGTTACTAGCAAGCCTTTAAAGCCCAAAATAAAATATTCTCTTCCTTTGACAAAACGTAGATCAATTTGTGAGTGGCTCCAGGCATTGAACTTTCTAATCTAAGTAGATATGCATTGAATTTGAGTCATTTTATATGTGTAGACAATAAAAGATATTTGGAATGAAAAGCCACAATTATCATATTTTTCTTCAAAATTTATTGCCAACCGCATTTAGCTGCTCGCCAAGTCATATTTTAAATCCACTGATTGTGTTCCTCAAGCAGATATGTGTATCTCGTTTGAAAGTTGCTAACGTACGACAGTTAGAAACAAATATTCTGATAATATTTTGCAAACTTGAAAGAATATTTACACCTAGTTTTTTCAGCTCCATGGAGCATTTATTGGTATACCTACAACACGAAAAGCCTTACTTGGTGGACTAATATAGTTTTGATGAATGTATCCATTTGAGTGGTACATAGTAAAAATTTAGTGAATAAAATTTCTAGCAAATGCTTCATAAGTAATATTGTGAAATAATTACATTACATACTTTTGAATAAACTGAAGCGAACAATCATGAATAAAGCACAACTAGAAGGATCCATATGTGAGGCATATTTACTGCATGAGACTCTCACCTTCTTCTCCTATTTTTTTATGCGAGAAGAGTCCATGTCATTGGATGTGATGCCTCTCATGAAACTTTCTATTTTTCAGCAGTTTTGTGAAACATCGAGGTGTACAGCACATTATCTAAGTGATCAGAAACTTTGAGCATCAAAACCTTAGGTGCTTTTAAATTGCGACGAAGTTCAACCCTTTATTGAGTAAGACATTAATTTATATTAATAGTTAATTCTTTTTGGTGAAATTAGTATGTTGGTTAATCCATAATTTTTTCATTATGGTAATAATTTATTCTTAGATTTGGTGTACTCAGTTGAAGATGATATCACAAACCAGGAGATAAAACAATTTTCCCAAATGATTCACAACACATATAAGTGTTTATCAAAATTATTGATTATCTAAGAGTATTGTTATTAGTTATCTTTAATGAAAAATGAGTTATTTATGAATTACTAGATTCATGATAGAAACAATGACGTAACAAATCAGGGCTTGCTAGATCTTGCTTGAGGACCCATTAGCATTGTCAAAATTTGGCAAATTTATGATGTGAATGGCTACAAGTTTCATACGAAGTGCTGGTTAGAAGGGAAAAAGACTTATAATTTTGGTGTTTGTGCTAAAGCAAATAATAACTCAGACGATGTGATAGATTACATGAGATTCTCGAAGTAGTAAACTATCTTATCCTGACTCTATTTGTTTGAGTGTATTCATATTCAACTGTGACTGGTTCAATCTTGTTCCTAATAGTGGAATAAGGGTTATCCAACTGTATAATATCGTAGAAGTAAAAGCAAATAGAAGATATGATAAATTTGATCCGTTTATTTTAGCAAGACAAGCAAGTCAAGTATTTTATCTTCCATATTCCCATAAAATATGAGACAAAGTAGAGTGGGCAATAGTAATAGCCGACAAACTGAAAACAACTATTAATATGTAGAATTCCATTGAACTAGCTCATCAGGAATTAGAAATGATAGAGTCATACATTCCACTTGACACTTTTGATGAAGGGATAAATTTAATGGATGTTGATGATGAACACAAAAAAAATTGATATCGATGAGCATGATTCTAGTGATAGTTTGGATGAATGAATTTTATTTACATTTTCAAGTGATTCATCAGAGGAGGTTAGCGAAGATATGTAAGTGTTATTTTGTTTTTACTGTGTACTTCCGTGTTTCCAGTTTTAGTATTTTTTAGATTGTAGTTTACAGGTTTCCCTTCTGTTTACTGCGTACTTTTGTTTTTTTCAGTTTCAGTAGTCTGTAGATTGTATGCATGTAATTTGGTGTTACCCTTTCTTTTTACTGCATATTATTGCACTTTCATCTTTAATAATATGTAGATGTACTAATTAAACTTACTTTCATGCTTGCAGGTGACTTATAGAAGAAGGGGCAGTATGCCCCCATTGGGGGACGTGTTGTTTTGCAGAAGTCCATAAGCTGATGAGGTCGTTGATATGGTGGTACAGAGGGCACCACATCGGCACCGCCTCCATTCTCAGCTACCACACCAATTCCTCTACCTGTCACGACCCCGACACCACTAACACCACTAGCCACGACACTACCACCACCACCAGCAACGACACCACTACTGCCGATACTCGTGACCACGACACCACGTACTAAATTTTGGTTGAACAAAAAAAAAAACAAACCAAACAGACCCAACTACACGATGGTTCGATTCGGTTTTATTACGACTATAGTTTTGTTGATTCTTATTTGAAGGTTGTAGACTCAAAATCAATTGGTTTATCAAATTTGCCAATCAAATGCAAAGCCCTAATCAACACTTATTCGCCAAACAGCTCCAAAGAAGACTCTCGTGCACCAAGCGTTCATCAAATAACGAATTATCATTTCCATTGACAAAAACAAAATATTTAAAATTAAACGCGGATTTTCTTCATCAAATCCGATGGCTACATATTTAAGAAGATCAAAGCACAAATCGAGCATTAAAAAGAAATATTTGGATAATATTTCAACACACTTGAACGACTTTAAAAATATATAATTCTATAAACTCTCGTTTATTGTAACAAAATTGATTCATGTACATAAATAATACTCCGTCTAAAGAAAATAAAATAAATAAATAAATAAAGTAATATTCCTTCTCGTCTCCTTCAATGAGCCTTCCTTGTCCCTCAACATGCATTCTTTACATGCTTTCCACATCTTTTATTTTCAAGTTTCTTCTTTGAAAATCGCCTCATCTTTGAGTCTAATTATTGCATGCAGAGAGCGCACACAGAGCTCTCAGATCAAAGTCGCGCAATAATCGCTCCATCTTTGAATACTATTAGTCACCAGCCTCTCTCTCTCTCTCTCTCTATATATATATATATATGAAATTAAGAAAATAATATTGGGCAATTTTGACGGGTCAGGAATGAAATTCATCAGTGGTTGTCTTTGTCCGGGTCAAGTATCGCCATGGTCAAGGCTTGCTTAAGGGAGTCCTCGTCCCAATCAAAAGCCTGCATGGATGCCACATCAATATAAGCATGTTTTTTCAGAAGGGCATTTACATACACACCACACAACAATTTGGTATTTACATATCTAGCATCTAAATTTTTTTTTTATTATATATTTGTACCGACCAGATATTTCATATCACAAGTTTTGGTGATAAAGTCAGCCATAAAAATCATTTCATGCAAAAATTCTATTTAAATTAAACTTCAGCACTGGTTGCTGAAAAAAATAGGGCATTTACATACCTACCCCCCAAATTCCTATGTATTTCCTTACTTTTTAAATATATAATAACTAAATCTTTTATATTACATTTAAAATACTAAAATTTTAATTTTTAAAATTAAAATGTCATTTATGTAAATGCATAAGAATTGATTGGCATATAAGTAAATGGACAAAAATAACAATAGTGATTTGAAAGATAATGTGTCTTTATTTCTATGGTTTTAGCCTCTAACTAACTTATTAATTATTGTCATTATTCATATTTGAATTCATTTAAAAATCTTGAAATTAGAATATTTTTATCGCACAATTTTAGGTTATAGATAATAATTATGTGTATATTTTTATAATGATTATTAGTTTGTTAGCTTCCCCCATATTAATTAGTGAATTAGTGCCACCACATTGGGATGAAATATGTGATATTGAATTATTCGATGAACAATAACTATTGAAGTTGATGTTAGAAAATTACTATATTTTGTTTATATTAAATCCAGTTCAGAAAAGACAATCAAATGACTATGAGGAAATAATCAATGCACTTACTAACAACCTAAAGGTTCTAGCATCTTACCCCTATGCATACAACAACAGTACCATCTCTATAGAACCTTCTCCATTATAAGCTCATAACCAACTTATGCAATCCTCACCATAGGTCCAAAGTATGGAATTGTATCCCCGAATTCATTTTTATCTATGTATACTTATGCTACATCAACAACATTGATTATTGCACATGCAAACATACATTATCTATTATATTATACTACAAATTTTTCTGTTATACTGCTCTCCATGTCTTCAGGTTTCACATGGTTTTAGAGTTCCTCCTAATCTAATAGCTCATTTGTATTTCTGTCAACAATGTCAGAGTCCTCAACTAACACTAATTTATAGCTTAGGAGAATTTTCTCTACCAAACATTGCTTAGAGCAATAACCCTCCTTATCTAAATTTTGTAATGGACAATGTCAAATTAAAACATAGTTACCATTGAGCTCTCTGTTGATAACTTCCCCACATGTAGTCTTAACCCCTAAATATATCAAGAGCTAATGATTTTAAAGTGTTCTCTACTGAAACCTCAAGATGCCCTCCCAAGAATTCTTTTGATTCCTTCAGACAAACCATACCAAATCCTCACTCTACAATTCATAACTCATAGAACAAAATCTTTTTTATTCAATGATCTCACCCTCTATCCTCTTTTATATTCTTAATTTTACTACTATAGAAATTTGGTTGATATTGGAAAAAAGGTTCAATTATGTCAGCATATCATGTGTAATTGTTTAAAAAAGAATTTCATCACATCTGTATAAAAAATAATATATGTTGCAATATCTACTAGAAATTAAAGCTCTTATTGATAACATAACAATAGTTGACTCTCATTTTGATCCTTAAAATATCATCCAATATATTATGAATGACCTACCCGTTCTTGTTAATCCTTAAGGATAGGCTTTTACAAAAAAATTGAAAATTGTCAGTCTTTATGATATGTATTCCCTTGTAATTAGTGAACAAATTAACATATTTTTTGATGCATCAAAAGACCATATCACAACTTAACTAGCCTTGAAAGCCAATTGGGTTAAAGATGCTCATACTATTTCTAGAGGAAAAAAAAAGATTTAACCAAATTTATTGGATATTTTACCACACATAAAATTTACCACTACTATAAGCTTCTCACTAGAAAAGTTATCATGTAAACATTCATTTCTCTACTCCAATAATACCTCCAATAATCCTAAACTCTTTCATTTCAATATTCCTACTCTGCTTCTTATAACAACTCTTTACACAAAAGACAATAAATTATATTACCTTTTTCATTTATTTTACCTCAACCTAACATTTCACATTTTTGTCCCACACCCCTCTCTTCCAACTTTTATGTTCCAATATCTAAAAACATGCCCCATTCCACATTTGAACCATTTTCCAATTGACAATTACCCTAGCCCTTATGCCTTCCTATAAAAACACGTCAAACTAGCTCTCTTAAGGCTAAATGGGTCCTTGACTTATCTCATGATCTCTTCATTCCTACAAATCCTACATTATACACAAAAGATGTTAAGTTTTTTTATTGGTGCACCACTATGTTTCAAAAATTTCAAGTTCAACAATAGACAAACATATGAAAGTTAGTTCCCTCACCACTAAACCAAACCCTCATCGAGAGTCAGTGACCAACAAAATTAAACAACGTACATCCAAACAAATTTATTATAAAATATAAATAGTGGCATGAGGGTTTAATCAATAAATGGAGTTGGTTATTATATGACCTTGAGTCCAATTGTTAAATTGCTAACCACTCAAATTCTTCCGACCATCACTCAGTAATATATGGTCTATTCTTCAGCTATATGTGTCTAATGTTTTTTTATAAGACACTCTTGATGATATTGTTTACATAAAACAATATCAACGTTTTTAGGACTCAATATCCAAATTTTATGTTTTCTTTCAAAATGTTTTATATCAATGGCTAAAAATGAGGATCTTTTCAATGGTACTCCACCTTTTCAAGCAATCTTATGTTGTATAAATTTCATCATTATGCCCTTCTCTATTTTTAAAGGTAAAATCAAAAAATCATATATCTTCTTAAATATGTGGATAATATTCTCCTCATCATAATTGATGACACTTGCATTTCACACTCCTCTAAGATCTCAAACTTGGATTTAAGATCAAAGAACTAATTGGTCCAATGTCTACTTACTTGAATATTCATATCACCAAAACAATTACATGTTATTTTCTCAGTAAAGCAAGATACATTACATTTCTTCATCAAATTGCTAGAATGATGGACTGCAAATAGTCCTAACGAACCACTACCTTCCAAACTTAGACTTGATGGTTTATCAAAACATCTGTTTATTGTCCCAACTTAAAATCAAAAGCTAGCTAACTCCTTACAATATCTAACTATTAGTCAAATGGATTCGGCCTTTACTATAAATCAAAATTTTCAACTTATGCATCAATCCTTAATGCATCATTTCCAAGTCCTCAAGTAGATCCCTTGATACCTCAAGAGGAATAATTACCTATGGCCTTCCCATATTACCTGACTACCTTACACTATATTCTATTTTTTCTTTGATTGGGCAAAGAATCCTTAAGATCTCCACTCTACTTTTGGCCACTGTATACATCTCAAAATTACGCTTATTACTTAGAGAGTTCAAAAGCAGAAGACTTTAGTTGGATCTTCCCGTGAGCTAAATACTGAAGACTTGCATTAGTGGATACTAATATCATTTGATTAAGACGACTGATCCAATAATTTAACATCTCTCTCACTCTCTCTCTCTCTTCCAACTAATGTCACTTCACTGTGATAACACCCCGATTATAATCATTGTAAACAATATTATTTTTCATGCTAGAATAAAACATATTGAAATATATTATCATCATATATAAGATCGATCACATCTTCTCAAATGAAATAACAGTAACGTACATCACCTCTCGGATCCTTCATTTGAGGGGTGCTAACTGTACCCCTATACGTACAACAATAGCATCATCTTTGTATGACCATCTCAACTGTAAGCTCAACTGCCTTATCCATTTCTCACCGTTGGCACAAAAGCTTGAAGCTTCTCCAAGCATTCACTACTATCTATATATACTTGTGCTACAAGACTACATTGATTAGTATACACACAATAATATATTATCGCTTATTATATAAAAATTTACTCTATGATTCTTGAAATATCACATTTACCACTTAAGCTATGGATCAACACTCCTATAACTCTTAGCCTAATTGAGAAAAATAAATACTTTTCTTGGTCATCGAATAACATTCATTAATATACTAACTATTAGCTAAGTTTGAATATTCTCACTTACAACAAGCTCCTTCAAAGAAAATTAACATACTAAAATATTTGAAATTCTATGTTGAATTTATGTTATGGAATTCTTATCCCTCCCTTGTTACGTTTGTTGAGAATTTTCCTCTTAATGATGTTCTTCATCACCCGAAAAATTTTGCTTAGGAATTACTTAATACAAGGATGAAAAGATAATATATGAAGAAATTATAAGGGATAAAAGATGGGTTTTTTAGATGGATTTCAAGAGAATTTTTTTCCTGAGATAAAATTTTATTTTTAATTTTTTATTAAAATGAATGAATGAACTTTCTACCCTCATATAAAAAAAGAAAATCTTTATTATAATTCATTTTCTTTTAATTTTTATTCATGCACGATCTTTTTATTCATTTAGGACGAGTTCTAGCTCAATTAACATTAACTAAAAAATTAAATCATATAATAATAATCTAAGTAATAGAAAATCTTTATCTTTTTTCCATTTTGACTAGATGTTAACTTTTATAGCTTCAAATAATGCTTTGATTCTCTCTCTCTCTCTCTCTCTCTCTCTCTCTCTCTATATATATATATATATATATATATGGTGAGTCATGAAGATTGCTGTCAAAATCATAATCTCTTTTCTAAGTCATAACGAAACAGACCTACATATTTTGTTGTGACCCCACAAAATAATGCTAATCACTTCTAAAATAATGCTCATTATTGCAAGTTAAAAGCTTTTATGTAAGTCAATTCAATTGTCATTGGAACCCAACTACACTAATTTTCTAGTTTATTATATTCATTATTAAACATAAATAAATAAATAAATAGTAAATTTCCATACCTGCTGAACTTGTAATGTAAGGCTCGACATAGTAGGACTCGAGCTTGCATCAATTGTTGTCAGATTCACTATTCCCATCGCTTTTAAGCGATCGAGAACTTTAAGAAGCAAATCTATCAACCTCACCTCCTCTCTTACAATAATCAAAATGTTCATTTGCTGTGATTCTGATACTCTGACAACTTGAATTTCTACCCTTTCATTGGAGTTAGTGAGTGGAACTGGAACAGCTTGTTTGTTTGATTTTAGTTGCAGTTCGAGCTTTCTGTTCTTCTCCTCCAGCTCTTTGATCTGAACTTTCAGAGTATTCAAGTAATCTTTTGTCTTGGAAAGCACTGTTACATGGTCCTTCTGTTGCATGATGAAGTTCATCATTTGTAAGCAGAAATGAGAAACAAGTTAGGGATGGTTAGTTAATAAGCTTTTATTATAAACAAGGTTTTGTTAGTGAATATAGAAAAATTAAATTTATAATAGATTTTATTATTTTCAAAAAATGTTTAGTTTCATGAATGATGTAATAGAACAAGCTCTGGAGTTGATTTGAAAGGTATTAGTTTTGTGTAAACAAGCTTTCTTTTGATTGTTGTCAAGTTAATATTGCATATTTCAACATAGCTCGTTATATCCGATAAGACACGGATTCTGACATAATAATATATGAATATTCGACACTTCTATTATTAAAAATATATGACACGAAAATGCATCACATTCGGCGTTACAATAAATTTATTAAAAATATATATAAATTAAATTTTTAATAATAATACAAAAGAAATTTAATTTTGAAAAACGAAGATGTCGATGATGAGAAATGCCATCTTAGACGAGCGATCGACAAATCACACGAACTCCTTTGTAAGAAAATAACTAGGCCAACATGTTCAATAGATAGGTTTGTAAATAAAAATAAATTACTTCTTTTAAAAAATTTAATCATAAAATATGTATAATCTCTTTAAATTAATTCACTAATCTAAGACAAACATATTGACACACGTCTTATTAATCTAATATTATTTAAATCGGACAAATCGAGGCAGTGTCCCACATATGTTCAAGCATATCGGGCTAGCGTCATTCCGATACTTATTTTATATTCTATGACACCCAAATTAAAAGTATAATTAAAAGTCTCGATGCATTTTAGCATTCAAACACTTCGAGTGCAATTGTAATGTGACAATTCTCAAAAACAAATGACATTCATATAAAGTGTCATTAATTTTAAGCTTGGAAACTAAAGTTCTTGTGATCCACATAATCAAGTGATGTGACATGTTCTTGGGGAGTGTATACATGATCAATCTGGAAATAAAATATAAATTTGAAAATCAAATGCAGTAACTTAAATTCTAATAGAATTTCATAAGTTTTGTGCATTGCAATTTTTAACACGAACCAAATTCAATCAAATGGTCAAAGTAAATTCACATAATTTAATTTCATCCAAGTGTAACTTTACATGATGCAATTACATAAAATTTTTTTGGTAAATCTAAGAAATAATGTGAGTATATATAGAACATGAAATGAAGCTTTACCTTAGTGCCAGGAGGAAGCCTTAGTAACATTCTCAGATCTCGCAAGCTCTCACTAATTCTCACTCTCCTCTTCCTCTCTGCAATAACATGATGCAGTTTACTGCTACTCATAGGTGGCTTATCATGCATTCTAGCTGCAGCATAATTCAACGCATGAACCTTTCTCAACAATGATATAGATCTCTTTATCATTTTTTGCCCTTCTGAGCTAAAACTAGATTCAAAGCTTGCTTGAATGGAGCCGTATGGCTCGAAGGAGCTCGACGACAGATTCATTCTACCTTTCTCTTGCTGCTGTGGATCTGTCCCAGAAGAAGAGAACACAGCCATTAATGCTCTTGTTAATGCAGCATCTGCACTCTGGGGAGAAGGAAGTAGAAGGTATGGATCCATAGTTATTTGGTGTTGTGATGTTAAAGTTTGTCCATTTTTGATTGATTGGTCTGTAACTGGATTGCTGAGAATAAGAGAAGTGTATTCCGGGCTGCCAACTGAGAGAGATTTCAAAGAAGAGGTGGAAGAAGATGAGAGTATGTTCTGTGCAGGCATATAAAGTTCACCAAGCTGGATTTGGGATCTCTGAAAGTTAATGAAGTCATTGTTAAATAACATTTGCATGTTTGCCTGCAAATAAAACTTTAATATTTGTAAAAATATTTTTTATATAGTTCTGAATGTAATATTTAGTTATGTAACTTACATTATTGGAAGTTAATGATCCTAATTCAATCTCTCCGCAACTACATCCGATGAACACAGCTTTCTGCTCATTAGATTACAAAGATTTAGTCAAATGAAAAAAATTTGCAAAATTAAGATAAATGCAAGCAAATTAAAAGAATAAGTTCCGATATATGATACCAACTTTTATTCCAGCTTCCTGCAAGAGAAAAAAAAAAGGTCAAATTAAGTTAAATTAGCATCATCTCATAATCATCACCATTTACTTAACTACTTGTAGGTGTTAAAAATCCTTTTTTTTTTCCATTATTCAATTTTCTTAGCGCTAATTTCTTTTGAAATTATGACAAAGAGAACACTAATAATCACCTTATAGAACTCCAATTGTGCGAGACTGGAAGCTGAGTTTAACAAATCAAAATACTCTAGCTCTATATAAGGCAATTTCTGCTTAAAAACCAAGCCTGGAACACAACTAATAAAAGAAAAAGACAAAAAAAGTCAGCCGAGTAATGGAGGAACTATTTTTGTCTATAAATAATTTGAAGTTTTTTGTCTTCCATTTTTTGCATATAATAAATATTATACCCACTCTCTGTGCTGCAAACTGAACCCTTATAATCTTCAAAGAGTTTCTTCTTATAGCTACCCGAAGAAGAGCTCGGTTGTCCTTCATCTTCATTATACCATCCATCCATGGAGATCAAAAAGCTATATGTAAACCAAAATCAAAGCCAATGATAAACTAATTGCTCTTACAATATGATTAGAACAAAAATTAAGGCCACATAAGATAACTTTATAATATATTTCATGAAATATGGGAAGAGAGTGATAGCCTACTTGGATGGATGAGGAAGATAATACCACAAGCATATATATGAACATCCAAGTGTTTGGGCTTCTGTTCGTAAGAAATATAAGCGAGCTTCAGGACTAAGAAAAAAGAGAGACTCCATGCATGAATAAGATGAAGAAGAACAAGAGAAATATAAGTATATAAGGAAGAAGATGAAGGTTCCATAGTTGTGAAGTGATTAGGGTTAGGGTTATGTGGTCTATTGTAATTGGGAGGGAAAGGGAAAGTGATAGAGAAATGGAAAAGTAATCAGAGGTGGGAAGCCACGCAGAGAGGAAAGATAAATGAAAGTCAATTCAAAGTCTTTGTTTGAAAAGTATTGAAAAGTTCTGGCAGGATGGTACAATTTGTTCTCTGCCTTTCAATTTCAGTCTATAAAATCAGTTAAATTAGATTTTAAATTTATTTATTTTATTTATACACAGTAATTCCTATTTAAATAAAAGAATTCTTACAAAATATAAAGTATTTGCATGTCCTGATCATTGTGTTGCAATTTGTATAAAAGTGGGGGATGAAAATGCCTTATCTTCCAACGAAGGAAAGATATATTTAGATATCTATCACTTTATATTTGATATTACATTTATAATACATTAGTGTAACAAATTTATGCATGACAAAATATATTTCATCTTTAAAAGTTAACAATAATGATATTTTTGATGTGATGTTAGAGATTTGAGTGTTATACATGCAAATATAAAAATATAAATGTTAGATATGTAAATTCATAAGAATTTTCTGATAATTATGTGAACATGGAAAAATTATTGCATGCATACACCGCATGCAGAGTTGCATGCGGTGTCCAATTCTGACCGCTCAGGATGCAATTAAAATTTTTTTGAAAAAAAAAATTAAAGTAGGGTCCACCGAAATACATTCTGACTACACCGTGATCTACGGTCAGGATCGGACACCGCATGCATCTCTGGTGTATGTATGCAATAATTTCTCGTGAACATGGCATCAAGAAATGATTTTTTTTTACAATTACTTCAATTGAACATAAAATATCAGGTCTAAGACAAATAATTGTTACGAAATTTTAATTAATATATGTGCAAATATTAAAATCGACCTCTTATTAAGAGCAGAATGAAAAGCAATATTAATTTGTAGTCCAATTATATATTTTTTGAATGAATAAATTATACAATTATATCTATTCCTCTTCTTTTTTTAGTATAATAGAATTCATTTTATAATTTTTAAAAAATTTTTAATGTCAGACTATGACGTAAATTGCCATCGTGATGATGAAGTTTGAATGCAGTGGTTCCCACTCTTGTTGAATTTTTTGGTAGAGATTTTTGCAATAAATTTGAATTTCTAAGAGCATATGGTTTGCTGGGTTGGTGCAATAATGAAATAAGAAAATTACGGTATTTGAGTCCGGTGGACCCCAAATATCACTTCCCCTTTGCATTCGGGCGCCTATGATTAGGTGTCCCGCGTGCCTAAAATTCTAGAGCTCCCGCACCATGGTGGATCAAACACTTCGCATATATATAAATTCCTAAAATTGTTTAGTCATTGATTGCATTTTTTTTGTTCTTTCACCAATTACTCCTATATTGATGATTCTCTCTTTAAAATTGGTTGGCATGGTATTAATTTCTTTTGAGTCAACAAAGATAATTGTAAGTTGAGAGCATAATAGAATGAGCCCCCTAGACTAGATTTCACGGAACAGATGAATACGCACTTCAATCTCTCTTAAGCAGTTATGAGATGTATGATAAGATATCACTAAAGAGTTGGAGAAGTGTATTATGTTTCAATAGGAAAGCAAGAGAACAACTAACGTGGATCCAACTTGAAGGTGTTAAAGGCAAATCTAAGTTTCATGATGTAATTATGTGGAAGGATATAGTCTCACTAAGGGCCATCATTGCTTATTATGATATCCACATTTTCTAAGTTGATTAGTGATTTACTTTTGTGTCTCGTAAGGAACATTATTGTCGAGTGTTTTTTGTGCTCATTGAGTCATTGAAGACATTCTTATTTTTGGGTTGTATAGTAGTTTGTCTTCATGCCCAATTCAATGTTGAGTTTTTTTTTTCTTATTTCCAATATTTAGGGATTCATGTCTTTTGGGTTCCTTCTTGTTTGCATAGTGCACATTAGTGGCTTTTTTGATATTTGAGTTCCAAAGAGTAAACCTTTTTCTAACTCAAAATTCAGATTAATACTTAGTATTAAGACATGTAATATACTTTTACTAAGCCTATAACACTAGGGATCTATTTATAGATTTCTTTTTTTATGATAGGTCAATAAATATTAACCCTAGGAGCTTTAACTTATATTATATTATTTTGATTATTACATACAAAAATTAGTTTTAAGTTAACAATTGTTTTACCTGTACTGTGCAGTTTATATATTGACATTTTAGGTATATATTGGAAGATAATTTAGAATGTTCAAGGCACTGATCAATATATATTGCTCTAAGAAGGTCTGAATTCAACTGTTAACCTCATTTTTGGTTGAGGTCTAGCTTATTCCTCTTTAGTAGCCTAGGGTCTAGCCATAGGACTTTCCTTTTGACTATTCCTAGAAGACTAGAAAAGGAACATTCACCGTTCAAAATTCTACATTCTTCTCTGCTCAACTTGAATTTCCACATGTTGGTCCTGACCTCTAGCACTTAGTAGGTGGGATCGGTATGGAGGAGCTCAAAGAGAGTCCCCATAGGATGTTTAGTCCCCCAATATTATCAAAAATTACCAAAATACCCCTCATGCCAAAATACCCCTCATGAAATACCCCTCATGACCCAAAAATTCCAAAATAATCCCAAATATTCCCAATTTCAATTTTTAACCATCACGTTGACCCAATTTGACCAAAAGTCCTAAATTACTCTTAAAGGCACAATCTCCCCAACTTAGCCCCAAGCTTAGCCCAATTTGCCCCAATCTTGCCTAATTTCAATTTCAAATCAAAATTCAGTACCCCCAATCCCAATCTAAACAAAATTCAAGCCCAATTTGACCCAATTGAAAACTTAATTTCACTTAAATAAAAAAGACCCAAATTTGACCATATGCCTAAATCCACCAAATTGACCATCCAATTAAATTCAAAATCACTTGAAATCCTTTCCAAACTCTTCATGACATCTTCCTATGCCATATTTCAATATTCAATTAACCCAAATTTAAACCCAAATTCAATCTCAATTTTAAAAGCCTAAGTCTTTAAATCATTCAGAAGGTCGATTTCGATCAAAAGCCCATATGATGATTTTCCTCTCCATCATCCTGTCGGCACTGAAAAGTTGGGAGTTGTTGAGTTGTCAGCAGCTAGGATGAATATCCTAACATATAGTTTAAATAAATGAGTCTAATACCACAAGTAGTGCACATATCCTGAGCGATAAACACATTACTTACTAATGTAGATTCGATTAAAAAAACTAAAGGTTGTATGACATCCATTTATATCTGTGAAATCATTTTTATGTTGATCGACAAATTTCCCTATTTAATACAAAAAATTAAATAGGGTTTATATAAAGTTGGGTTCGGAAATACTTTCTATAAGAGTAAGCCCCTATAGTTAATTATATCTTAGACAACTGAAGTCACCTAAGATAACTCTCGATAAAAATCAGGGGATATTATCTTCAAAGAGGTCAAAGGATTAGGAATTTTTAACGAGATTGGACAAAGAGGTGTGAAAGAGGAATGACTCAAGTTTGGAGCATTTTATTTTAGAATCCAAAGGAGGAAGAACTAGGGGATGTCATAGATCCGGAGGAGAACCTCAGTGACTTCCCAAGCAAGAACTAGGGGATGTCACAGATCCGGAGGAGAACCTCAGTGACTTCCCAAGCTATCCTATGGTTTGGCTTCAATTTAGAGGAGAAAATTTTAAATATTTCATCCTGCCAATTTTATTAATTAGGGCTTATATTCATGTGAAATGATCACACAAATAGCCTGAAAGATGTGAGGATTCAGGTCATGGCAGACGACAACCTCGGAATCCTAAAGCAGGTTAGGGCTTAAATTGTATAGCAGAGCTATACAAAGGCCTAAAGATAAATTGAAGATTTATGTTGCATAAGCAAACAACCTCGAATTCCTATGAATTTGTTATTTAATTCTAAAGAATGGTTTAGTTGGTGAAGATGTGTATTTTTTGTTTAAGATGGTCGTGATGCCCACAATGTTAGCTCCAAGCTCCTCGTCGCGACAAATTGAGGTTTTCTAATGTGTCAAGTTACTATGTCAAATTAGTTAAACCTATGGTTATGGTCATTTAAGTATTATGGGGCATATTAAAGTTGATTAGAGTGACACCAATTAAGATCCTACGGTTCCCTCGTTCCGGTACCACTATTTTCTGTCAGGTTCACTTAGTCCAAATAAATTTACTAAACTCAACTTAATGATTTTTATACTTTCATTTAGACCAGGAGAAATCTCGTTAGCAACCGTAGGTTACCTCCTTCGAAGGATTCTCGATCATCCGATAGAGACATTTTAATTTAGTTGCAATTGTTGTTTGTGATTAAATTTTGAGTTGTCTTATATTTTGAATATTGTGGGGGTGAATTTTATTTTGATTGATTTAAGTTTGGTTTTGGTTTTATTTTTGTGGCTATCCTAAAGGTTTTAGTTTTGGCATGCAGGGTGACATCGTTATTTAGCATGCAAGTTTGTAAGCATAAAAGTACAGTGTAGAAACTACAAGAAAAAACTGTATTGTAAATTGTAAAAACGTACCTGACGAGTTTTCTCGTTTTTTCACCTGAAAGTTTAGTACATGTAAGACATATATATTTATAATGTTGCGGGAATTAAAGCATGTTTATAAAGGAAAGGAGAAAATATAAGTTTGAGGTGTGTCTACCAGATCCTATGTCATATTTTGGTTGTTCCAGTCATATTTTGGTTGTTCCAAATTTTGAGGATGATCCTATTAAGAAAATCATAATAAGTCCGGATGTCCTTCAATATTTCCAAAGCATCATGAAGAAGTTTCGGGTAATACCCTAAATATTTCATAGTCCCTGGAAGTATCTAGAGTTCATTTTGGCCTTGTTATGTTTACTATATAGTTCATCTATTTAATACCCTTATGCTCAGTGAATTTTGATGCTCAGTGAATCTTATGCTCAGTGAATTTTGATGTTTTGATTATCTCTTGAACTGGATAATTATCACTTAATGTCTCATTTATGAGTTATATAGGTAAAGACTCTTGGCGGCAACTCAACTAAATCAAGGAATTTAATTAATTTGATTTTTAAAGAATGGGCTTGGAGTGTTTTAAAAAGTATTAAATTAATTATAAGTTATTTTATAAACCTCATTAGACAAAATTTTGATTAAGTCTAGTTCACTACTAAGCCCTTAAGGTTTAATGGGTAGATTTGTAATTTTAAGAAAAAGGGTTTTCAATATTTATATTCTTAATCTTTATAATGAAATATAAATCATCTTAAAACCATTAGTTGAGGGGTTTAAAATCAGTGAGTTATGATCTTCTGAATTCAAACCCCTCACTGTGATATCTCCCTATTTAATTATTCTTTTAAATTTCATTATTTTTGAAAAATTATACATTTATCCTTTATAAGATCAAAATGACATTGGTTACTACCACTTATCCCTTTTATGTTTCAATCATTAAGACATGTCAATTAATATTATTTGTTGCCCATTTAGCCCTTTGGTTAAGCCTAAATATTAATTAAGCATTAAATTTCAAAATTACCCTTTTGCCCCTAAGACCTTAATACCCTATAATTCATTAAATTAGACTCAAATGACTTGAGAATTTTATATTACCTCACTCACGGGTAATTAAAACATCGGAGGAGAAAATGTGATTTTCTAAATTTATTTAATTTTATAATTATTTTTAATATAAAAATAGAGATTTTCAATGAATATTTAAGAACTCAACCAAAATGAAACCTCTGTCCTTAAGAAAATTATAGGAGGTTTACCTAGACTAGAGAACCACTTAGAAAAATTTTCATGATTTTTAGAGGCTAAATTTAATTATTAAATTTATTTGTTTTTTTACAAATTAATTAAATATAAACTAATTAAATATAAAATACTATTCAAGTGGAAAATTAAGTTTTATATTTTTATCAAATCTCTCTGAGCCCGGGGAATCCAAAGAAATAAATTTCATATTTTTGTGACTTACATTTTAATTATTAAAATTATTTTAGTGAAAAATTAGAGAAAATTCATTTTTAAGCCTTTAAAATTAATTTATTGACTTAGAAAATTATTTTAATTGGTTCTAGATGATCAGGAAGTCAAATGTAACATTTTAGTGTGTTTTTATAATTCTACAATTTTATGGTTTTTAATTAATTTTGTTAATTTAAATGCTTAAAAATAGCTTAAAAAAAGAAGTATTTATTTAATTCTATTTTTCTTAGGTTCCTCTAGTCATAAGAAGCTCCCAAGATCAATTTGGTAATTTTTTTATTTGTATTTTAATTATTATGATTATTTTAATGCTAAAAGTGTGATTTCACTTAATTAATCCATTTAAGTGGTCAAATTAACTCCAATTGACTTGAAATTTTTATGGGGGCCTCCTTTAACATTAAATTGCAGTGTTGAATAGTTTTTATGTCATTTAAATTTATAATTACTTAAAATTAATTTTCTTTTTATTTTTAGGGTTAGTGACAATTAAGGTTATTTTTAATGAGTTAAATCAAGTGTATATTTTTCCTAGGATCCTCTGACCATAGTGAACCTACCAAAATAAATTTTATATTTTTTTATGAGTATTTTAATTATTATGATTTTTATACCAAAACAGTGGTCATTAACTTAAAATTAGATATTTATAGTTAGAGATACCCCCTGACCTTGGAAAACTCAGGGGAGATGCCTAACAACAGAGAAATCAAAAGCCTCATGGTCCCATGCCATGGTGAAATGTCCATGCAAATGGAGAATCAAAATAAGAAAAAAATTATTTAATTAATTAAAAATAAAATATGCTTCAAATGGACATGAAAATATTTTCACATTATTTTCCTCTGTTCAGCAAGAGAATATTTTTATGATTTTTCTATACAAAATTATGGATTTTTGAAGTTCTGGGGGTTTAAATAAATAGAAAAATGGCCTAATTTTCTACTTATCCACGCAATCCTCGTACGCGTCGAGTTTTCCAAGTGTCGCACTCCCATTCGACATCGCCGTCCATGCATTTGCCCCGTCAGCCACCCTTTTCGAACCCTTCCTCCGTCCGAAGCAATCAGAGCCTTCCATTTGATAACTCCCGATCCAACGGCTACGGGTCATTATCCCCAAAGCCTCTAGCCCGAGAACCATCCACCTTCAAACTCTCAATACTTAACCAAATCAAGTGCAGTTTGTTCCTATTGACTCGTCTTGATGAGATACACATCAATATTGTTAATCAAATCTTAAATCAACATTATGCTCATGGAGAATTAAATGAAGCTCGGTTTAGGGTTTAAATTCAATACCTTGGTCCAAGAAAGGAGGTCACCATCCCACTAAGGGAGGTCAGGGCTTGGGTTTGGTGAAGTCAATTGGGGTTGGTCATGTGTAAAGGCGTTGAATTAAAATAGGATGTGGGAAGGGATATTTTGGGTCAAATTGGGTCAATTCATGGATTTGAGTGGGTCAATTCGTGGATTTGGGTTGGGTTCACCCACCAAGTCTGGCTTGGATGCTGAGGGAAATCAAATGGTTCAGCTTAATCATTGGTAAGGTCCCTATCCAAGTGATTTGGTTAAGTATGGAGTTTAGGTGATTCATTGGAGGGGTTAAAAAAATCTTAAGGATATTTGAAATTAGCTTGGCCTCTTGCCACTAATAGTATGGTGATGTGGCATGGCTCTCATGGCTCACCTATGGCTCGGGAGTGGCTTCATGGCTTGTCCTTAGCTTGATCAACTTTCATGAGGAGGGATTTTTGAATTTATGAAATATTTTGGTGGAGTTTGGCATGATGCTTGATTTGGAATGATTTGATCATGGACTTAATACTTAGGGAGTAATTTTGATCAAAGGGATGATGAGGAGGAAAATCATCATGTGGGCTTTTGGATTTGGGCGTTTTGGAATAACTTAAGGATTTGGGCTTTTAAAATTAAAATTAAACTTGAGCTAAAATTTTAGGCCAGTTGAATTTTGAATTTGGTGTAGGGGGATATCATAAAATATTTGGAAAAATTTCAAGTTATTTTGAATTGAATTGGTGGGCTAATTTGATGGATTTATGCATATGGTCAAAATTGGGGCATTTTGATTTGGGTAAAATTAAGCTTATAATTGGATCAAATTGGGCTTGAATTTTGTCTGAATTAGGATTGTGGATGCTGAATTTTGATTTGGAATTGAAATTGGGCATGATTGGGGTTAATTGGGCCAAAATTGGGGTTAATATGGGGGCATTTGGGCCTTTAAAGACAAATTGGAGCTTTTGGTCAAATTGGGTTAAATTGGTGATCAAAAATTGAAATTGAGAATATTTGGGATTATTTTGAAATTTTTTGGATTTTTTGGGATTTTTAGGTAATGAAGGGCATTTTGATAATTTTGGCACTTTTTGGGGGTATTTTGAAAATTTGGTAATTTTCGTGAATTCAAGTGGTGGGAGTGGTTTGAGATAATTTTTGGACAAATTTGGATTTTTTGGGTAATTTTGGGATTTTTGGCAAAAATTAGGGTTGAAGGGGTATTTTGGTAATTTGATAGTTTTGGGCCAAAATGACCTAACAAGTCAGGAAACCATACCAAACCAATAGAAGCCATGTGAGGATTCATTTTGGATGCTCAATATACTGGTTCTAACCCTCTTAGCCAAAGACTAGGGGTATAGGTTCATTCATATGAGCTTCTCAAAAGGAGTCAAGAGACCAACCTAAGGGGTCCTAGGGCTTGGGGTATGTGAAAGAGAGTGTAGTGTGTGTCCGTTAGCCCCACCAAAACCAGATCACCCAAGGTTAATTTTAAGGCTGAACATCCTATGGGGGACTCCCCTTGAGCTCCTCCATATTGACCCCACATACTAAGTACTAGAGGTTAGGACAACCATGTGGAACTCCAAGTTGAGGAAAGAAGAGTTTGAAATTTCTAATTGTGAGTGTTCCTTTTCTAGTCCTCTAGGAATAGTCAACAGGAAAGTCATATGCCTAGAACCTAGGCTACTAAAGAGGAAAAACTAAACCTCAACAAAAAAATGAGATCAACATATCCCTTTAATCAAAATCATTCCCTAAGTTCTAAATCTATAATCAAATTATTCCAAATCAAGCATCATGCAAAACTTCACTAAAAATACCAAATAAATTCAAAATCCTTTCTCATGCAAAAGAGCCAAGCCAAAGGAAAGCCATGAAGCCATTCCCAAGCCATAGGTGAGCCAGATGAGCATTGCCACCTCATCAAGCTATTAATGTCAAGAGGCCAAATCACTTTCAAATATCCTTAAGAGCCTTTTTAACCCACTTAATGAAACACCCAAACCTCATGCTTATTGTAAATCACTTGGATAGGGACCTCATCATGTTGATTAAGTTGAATCATCTAATTTCCCTCAACTTCTAAACCCTTCTTGGTGAGTGAACCCAACCCCAAACCATGATTTGAGCCATATTGACCCAAAATGATCCTTCCCCCATTTCTTTTTAATCCAAAGCCTTTACACATGACCAACCCCAATTGACTTCACCAAAATCAAGCCCTGACATCCCTGAGTCAGATAGTGAGCTGAGCCTGGCCGGTCGGCCACCTTGGCTGCCGGAAAACCCAAATCCAAAAGCTCACCCTTGGCTAAAACCTAAAATTAAACTCATCCAAACTGTCTCATCCCAAATTGATTGTTGCACATTTTTGCCTTCCACAAAGCAACCAAAAACACCCAATGGTTGGCCTAATTGCAGCCTCCAAGCCCTTCTATTTAAACTCACCCTCGACGACCAAGGGGGTATAGCTTGAAATTCCTTAGGGAGACTCTGTTAAATTGCTCCCAGAGCTTCTTCAAGACCTCTAGAGTTCAACCCAACCATCCTTAAGCCCTCAAACCCACCGCCTGAGCTCAATTTTGGAGCTAAAAATTAAGTCTAAAACATGAAATCCCTCTAGACTCCACCAAATCCAAATTAATTGCACCCACACCATCCCTTGAGTGAGAGAAGAATATCCCCCATAGAAGCCCCATCACCAGACCACCCTAGGGTGGACTTTGATCGAACCCCTAAATCGGCCTTGGTCGAAATCATACCTAGGCATTTCACCATGACTTAAGGCTTCATCTATGAGCTCTTTGGACTCAAGGAAAGCTTTGGAAGCACCAAATCAAGGCCACACCTCTTGGGCAAAGGTATTGAACTCTCCCTCTAAACTGAGCTTCATTTAATTCTCTATGCTCATAGACTCGATTTAAGGTTTGATTAACTGTATGTATATGTTCTCCTAGTCAAGAGGAGTTCATAGGAACAAACCACACTTAATTTGGTTAAGTATCGAGAGAGATATTAGGGTTAGGGTTTCAAGGTGGACGGCTGTGGACGGCTCTCGGGTTGAACTAGTTGGGGACGATGACCCGCAACCATTAGATCGTGCACGTATCACATGGATGGCTAGGATCACGTCGAATAGAGTCTCGCTTCATAAAGCGTGGGCTAACTCAGATGGTGATGCTCAATCCCATGGCGACACGCGTCCGTTCAACTCATACGAGGATGCGCTGGATAAATAGAAAAATAGGCTTTTATTTTATTTATTTAATGGCCAAAACTTAGAAAATGCATATCTTGGTGTAGAAAAATCATAAAGGTAAAATAAAAATACCCCCTTGCACAGTGAATAGAGGAAAACAATGTGAAAATGGTTTCATGTCCATTTGATACATGTATGACTTTTAATTAATTAAATGGTATTTTTCTTATTTGGATTCTCCATTCACATGGACATTTCACCATGCCATGGGACCATGGAGCTTTTGATGTCTCTATTGTTAGGTATCTCCCATGATTTTTCCAATGTCAAGGGGCATCTCTAACTAGAGATATCTAATTTTCAAGTTAATGGTCCCTGTTTTGGTATAAAAATTATAATAATTAAAATACTCATTAGAAAAATACAAAATCTATTTTGGTAGGTTCACTGTGGTCAAAAGACCCTGGGAAAAATATAAACTTGATTTAACTTATTAAAAATAACCCTAATTGTCACCAACCCCTAAAAATGAATAAAAATTAAATTGGAGTAATTATAAATTTAAATGATATAAAAATGATTCCATAAAAATTATTCCACACTGTAATTTAATGTTAAAGGAGCTCTCCATAAAAATTTCAAGTCTATTGGAGTTAATTTGACAACTCAAATGGATTAATCAAGTGAAATTACATTATTGGCATTAAAATAATTATAATAATTAAAATATAACTCAAAAAAATCACCAAATTGATTTTGTGAGCTCTTTATGATGAGAGAAACCTGAGAAAAATAAAATTAGAATTAAAGTAAATACTTCCTTTTTTAGCATTTAAATAATTAAAAATTAATTAAAAATCATAAAAATTGTAAAATTGTAAATTGTAAAATTGTAAAAATAAAAATTGTAAAATTGTAAAAATACACTAAAATGTCAAATTTGGCTTCCTGATCACTTGGGACCAATCAAAATATTTTTTTAAGTCAAAATATCAACTTTAAAAGCTTAAAATTGAATTTTCTCTAATTTTTCACTAAAATAATTCTAATAATTAAAATATAAACCACAAAAACATGAAACTTATATCTTTGGGTTCCATGGGCTTAAGGAGATTTAATAAAAATATAAAACTTAATTTTCTACTTAAATAATATTTTTATATATAATTAATGCTCAAAACAAACAAATAATTTTTAATAATTACATTAAACTTCTAAAAATCATGAAAATTGGTCCAAGTGGTCCTATGACCTAGGTGAGCCTCCCATAATTTTCTTAAGAACAGAGGTTTTGTTTTGGTTGAGTTATTAAATTTTCATTAAAAATTTCTATTTTTGCATTAAAAATAACTATAAAATTAAATAAATTCAGAAAAATTACATTTTCTCCTATGATGTTTTAATTAACCCATGAGTGGGGTAACATAAAATTTTCAAGTCATTTGAGTTTAATTTAATGAATTATAGGGTATTAAGGCCTTAAGGCCAAAAAAGGGTAATTTTGATTTAAGGCTTAATTAATATTTAGGCTTAATCAAAGGGCTAAATTAGGCTTGGGCTAAATGGGAAATGGGAAACAAATAATCTTAATTGATATATTTTGATGATTGAAATATGAAAGGGATAAATGGTAGCAACCAATCTCATTTTGGTCTTATAAATGATAAATTTGCAACTTCTTAAAAATTAATGAAATTTGAAAGAATATTTAAATAGGAAAGATATTAAAGTGAAGGGTTTGATTTTGGTAAACCCCAATTGATGGTGTATGATTCAAGATGATGATCAAGAACATAAACATTTAAAATCCTCTTCTTAAAATTGCAAATCTATCCATTAAGCTTTTAAGGGCTTAATAGTGAGCCAGGATTAATTAAAATTTTGTTTAATAAGGTTTTAAGAAATAATTTATAACTAATTTAAACTTATATCATGCCTATTTTGGTAATATAAGTATACAAATTAAAATACTCATAATAAGAATACAAAATTTTTTTTGATAGGTTCACTGTGGTCAGAAGACCCTAAGAAAAAGATAAACTTGGTTTAACTCATTAAAAATAATCCTAATTGTCACCAACCCTAAAAAATGAAATAAAATTAATTTAGAATAATTATAAATATAAATGGCTTAAAAATCATTCTCCACTACAATTTATAGTCAGAGGAACTCCCCATAAAAATTCTAAGTCAATTGGAGTTAATCTGACCACTCAAATAGATTAATCAAGTGAAATCACATTTTTGGCATTAAAATAATTATAATAATTAAAATACAACTCAAAAAAATTTATCAAACTCATTTGGGAGCTCTTTATGATCATAGGATCCTAAGAAAAATAAAATTGGCATTAAAATAAATACTTCATTTTTGAGCTATTTCTGAGCATTTAAATAATTAAAAATTAATTAAAAATCATAAAAATTGTAAAATTGTAAAAACACAATAAAATGTCACATTTGACTTTTTGATCACTTGAATCTAATTAAAATAATTTTTCTAATTTTCTAAGTCAAGATACCAATTTTAAAGGTTTAAAAATGAATTTTCTCTACTTTTTCACTAAAATAATTCCAATAATTAAAATATAAACCCAAAAAGTATGAAATTTGTTTCTTTGGGTTCCTTGGACTTAGAGAGACTTAACAAAAATATAAAGCTTAATTTTCAACTTAAATGATATTTTATATTTAATCAAAGCTTAAAATAAACAAATAATTTTATTAATTACATTAAATTTCTAAAAATCATGAAAATTAGTCGAAGTGATCCTCTGACCTAGATGAACCTCCAATAATTTTCTTAAAAACAGAAGCTTTGTCTTGTTTGAGTTATTAAATTTTCATTAAAAATCCTTATTTTTGCTTTAAAAATAATTATAAAATTAAATAAATTCAAAAATCACATTTTCTCCTTTGACGTTTGGATTGATCCATAAGTGGGGTAACATGAAATTTCAAACTCATTTGCATTAAATTTGATAAATTATGAAGTGTAAGGTCCTTAGGGGCAAAATGGTAATTTGAAGATTTGGACTTAATTAATATTCAGGCTTAATTAAAATGGGAAAAGGGTAATGAATGATCTTAAATAACATGTCTTGATGATTGAAACATAAAAGGGATAAATTGTAGTAACCAATTTTACTTTGATCTTAATAAAGATAAATTTGTAATTCCTTACATTAATGAAGTTTGGAAGAATGATTAAATAAGAAGATATTAAGGTGAGGGTTTGATTTTGGAAGATCATGACTCACTAACTTTCTACCCCAATTAATGGTGTATGATTCATGATAATTATTAAGAATATAACAATTTAAAGCCTTTTTCTTAAAATTACAGATCTACCCATTAAGCTTTAAGGGCTTAGTAGTGAATTAATTCTGATCAAATTTGGTTCAATGAGATTTAAAAAATAATCTATAACTAATTTAAAACCTTTTAAAATACAACAAGCCCATCTTTAAAATCAAAGTGCTAACTTTCTTAATTAGGTCAATTTGCCCACAAGGGTCTTTACCTATATAATTTATAAATAAAACATCAAGTGATAATTACCCCATCCTTAAGGTTGGCTAGAACATCAGTTCATTGAGCATAATGGTATGATAAGGATGAGTTAGTAAACAACCTAATGAGTTTGAACGAGCTTGAGACTTTTTTAAGAGATTGTGAGATATCTGGGGCCCGGTCCCTGGACCTTTCTCATACTCTTTTTGGATATCTTGAAGCATGATTAAACTCATTATGACTTGCTTAAGAAACCATCTAAAAACTTAAATAAATAGGACCCACTAAGATATGACATAGGATCCGCTAGACATACCTCAGACATGTACTTTCTATTTTTCCTACCAGCATATATATATGTATGTATGTATATATATATGTATGTATGTATATATATATATATACACACATATATATGTGTGTGTGTGTGTGTGTGTGTCTTGCAAGTATTGAACTTTCAGGTGGAAGAACGAGAAGACTCGATAGGTACGCTTTTATAGTTTACAGTACCTTCTTCTCCTGTACTTTCTTTACTATACTTTTTATGTTTATAAACTTGCATGTTAAACAATGATGTCACCCTGCATGTCAAAACCAAAACCTTCAGGATAGTCACCAAACTGAAACCAAAATTAAAATCAAACAAGATAAAATTCACCGCCACAACATTAAAAAATATAAGACAGCTCAAAATTTAATCACAAACAAAACAAAATAAAAATTAGAACTAAATTAAAACGTCTCTATCAGATGATTGAGAATCCCTTGGAGAATGTAACACATATCTAAATGAAAGTACAAAACTCATTAAGTTGATTTTATTAAATTTATTTGGACTAAGTGAATCTGAAAGAAAATAGTGGTGTTGGAACGAGGGAAGCGTAGGATCCTAACCGGTATCGCTCTAATCAACTTTAATATCCCCTATAATATTTTAAATAATCATAACCTTAGGAAACATTTGATTTGGCATCAGGACTTGACACATTATAAAACTTAAACTTATCATGACAAGGAGCCTGAAGCTAGCATTGTGGGCAGCACAACCATCTTCAACAGCAGAACATGGCTACACCAACTAAACCATTCATTATAATTAAACAACAATTCATAAGACTTCGAGGTTGTTTGCTTATGCAACATAAATCCTCGACTTATCTTTAGGCCTTGGCACCATCATGTTGTGCAATCTAAGACCTAACTCGCCTTAGGATTTCAAGGTTGTGGATTCTGAGGTTTTCATTTTAGGATTCTGAGGTTTTCATTTGTTACGACCTAAATCATCACATCTTCCAGGCTATTTGTGTGATTCTTTCATATGAATGTAAGCCCTAACTAATAAAACTGATAGGGTGAAACATTCTATAGTTCTATTCTCCCAAAATTGAAGTCAAACAGTAGGATAGTTTTGGAAGTCACCGAGGTTCTCTTCAGGATCTGTGACATCTCCTAGTTCTTCTTTCTTCCAAAATATAATGCTCTAAATTTGAGCTATTCCCCGTTCACACCTCTTTGTCTAATCTCGTTGAAAAGTCCTACCCCTTTGAAATACTTGAAGACAATATCCCCTGATTTTTATCAACTTTTCTTAGGTGACTTCGGTTATCTAAGTTGTAATTAACTATAGGGGCTTGCCCTTATAGAAAGTTTTTTTGAACCTAGCTTGATATAAACCCTATTTGATTTTTCATATTAAATAAGGAAACTTGTCGGCTTATAATAAAGTGGTTTCACTGACCAAACAGATGTCATATATTTCTCAGTTTGTTTGATTGAGCCTCACACTAGTCTTGTGTTTATCTTTCGGAATAGATACATAGCTTGAGGTGTAGTGCTCTTTCATCTAAACTTTGAAAGGTATGAGATCAGTTTGATTTCATATTTTTCTAAACATAAATATATACATATAAATTTAATATTCCTCTGAAGAGGGAGATAGGATTTCCATTTCTGGGAACCGACAGCTTCCCCCCCCCCCCCCCCCCCCCTAAAATTGTGTTGTCATCAACTTATAAAATAGTTTAAGATAAGAAAGATTAACTTATATAGATTTAAAAATAAGTACTTCAAATTTTTAGTTTTTATTTTTGATTAAGTCATTTATTATTTTTTTTGCAGGTGTAAAAGATGTATAAATAACTAGCACACACATGCATGATTGAATAAAGAAAGAGGATACAATTAGATTAAAATATATTTAAAACATCATAGCTCATCATTCTGTACCAACTTAGATCGTACATTACATTTAAAGTTGATTAAAATTAAATTAGATAAAATTTTTTTGTTAAAAGCATCAACTAGTTAATAAAATTGATGTTTACATTATATTGCATTATATACATGATATTATATGATTTATCTTATTTTGAATAAATATAATAGGATCAATTTATACTAATTGATTAAATCAATTTTTAAATTATTCATATTGTACATATGGGATTATACTATACGAACAAGTTGATTATTCCCTCTTAATCAACAATTTAATTTGCCTTCATTAGGTTAATTTAAATTTAAAATATGTAAACTTTATAATACATATCATATTATACAACTAGTTTTCTTAATAAATTTTGCTTTATAGTTATATTTACAAGACAATATTTTTTAATTTAGTTAAAATTTATCATAATATATGACAAAATTTATATTGGACAAGTTGAAATCACTTTTTTTTGTCAACTTCTCCCTATCTAATCTTTGGATACTCCTCTCTAGGCCTAGGTCTTCTCCTTAGTGGCTTTAGGTGGTTGATTGGTCTTTGTCTGACTGGTTTGATCTAGTGTTTTTTGGATCAGTCCTTAGCTTATAGTCTCAAGTGAACTCCACTTGGCCCAAGCACAATCAATACAATTCGAAGCTTGATGGTTATATCACTTTGGAACTTTTGGAAGTCAAATTTGGAGGTAGTTTATCTCAGAGCACAAAGTGAGTTGGCATGATTGCATGGTTTTAATTTAAACCTAAATTCTAGAAGCTTAACACTAAATTTAACCAAAGAGTTTAATTGAAACTAAAACAAAAAATTAAATGAATTAAAACTCAACCTAAAATCTAACCAAATTTAATATGAACCAATTTAATTCAACATTGACTAAATTAAACTAAGAATTTGATTTAAATCAATTTTAATTTGAAATTGAGCATAAGCTAAGATTGAAGTTAGATCAATTCAATCTACACTAAAAATTATTATGTATTTAAATTAAAATCAACATTAAATATGATATACTTAACTAAACCTAAAACAAATTTTAATATAGGCTAAAAGTAAGCCAAATTTAAGTTTAAACTAAATATAAATCTAAAGGTGATTGAACTCAAGATGAAGTCAACAAAAGTTCAACACAGTCTAATTTTAAACATAACCTAATCTAAACTAAATTCAGAAACACACATAAATTAAAAATAAACATAAATTATTTTAACACTACTTTAATTTAATCTAATAAAAACACTAAATTAAACTTAAAACTAAAAATTAAAATACCAAAATTTAATCTAAAATAAATTAAGGATTTGAAACTAAATTGAAATACATAAATTTAATCTAAACTAAATTGAAGTCAGCATATCTTAATAGCAAAAATCTATTAAGCCAAATTCTTAGAAAATTTAGTTAATTTTTAGTATTTTGTGACTAAAAAATTACTTGGTTAATCAGCTCTAAAGAAATTCATAACTCCTAAAATACATATTTAAAAAACTTTAATTTTTCACTATCATTTTTCTTCCTTAATACCCTTGGTCGAAACTCCCCTTGCCCACTCTCATTTTTGACTATCCATCTCTCCCACATAGAACCCCACTAGTTGAGTATTCCCTCCCTCCTCCCTCTCCCTCCCCATCTTCCTCACTTCACGAAAATTTGTTTCCCTCTTCTTGTCCTTCTTACTCTTTCACTTTACTCAACTAAGGAGGTACCCACTTCAAACAATGCATGATATAAATCTCTCCTTTCTTTTTATCTAAGTTTATTTTTTGGAAGTATGATTTTGGATCTTCATTGAATGAAGATGGTAGTGTGAAATTCTCTCTCTCATTCTTTTCTTCTTTTTCTCCCATGACCAAAATTCTCTCTCTCTCCTTATTTTCTTCTCTCTCCCTTGGTTGAGATTCACATCCTTAATTTTTTTGCTTCCTCCCATACCTCCTCCACTTTCTTAAGCTGAAACCCGCACACCCAAACCCTGACCTACATCCATAACTTCCTTAAGCTAGAACTAACCCTAGCCTTCACTCTCACTCCTTCAATTCCTTTTATCAAACTTACACACATAAACCCTATCCTACATCCCTCGCTTTTCTAAGTTCAAACGAAGACACATAAAATCTAACCTACATCCCGTACTTCCTTTGGCTAAAGCATAAAACACCTCTACTCACTCCATTTTCTTAGTCAAAACCAAACATATACCATCTCCTCCACTTCTCCCTTAACCTAAATTACCATCTTCTCACACCATATCACCTCTTTCCTTCCCTGATCCGAGAACACACAAACATGCACACCACCAATCCTTCCTTCATTAGCCAAAGACAGACATACATCCATACCATTTTTTTCCTCTCCTTACCTTCACCTTCCTTTTCCTCACTTTCCCACTCTCTTTCCACTTATTCAAAACCATCTACAAACACACACACACACACACACACACACACACACACACACACACTCTCGTCTCTTTCCATTTCAAGACCCTTACTCATTTAGTTTACTATAAGCATGAATTAATCAGATAAAAAAATGTTTCTTAGCTTCCTTAAAAGTGCAAGTAATGTTTATGTTGGTGCATATGTTAGTTAAATACATTCCTAGCCTCCTTAAGAATACAAGTTGTGTTTATGTTAGTGCATATGTGTCGGTCGTTAAAAGTTTTCAGATTCAAGATTTAGGGTTCAAAAGTGTGGTTTTGATTTAATTTAATATAGATATAAATTTAATTTTTAAGAAAAATAGTATTTTACTTTTGAAAATTAATGTTTTAATTTTGAACAAACGAGACTTAATCAATCTCATATAAACAATAGTTTACATAAATGAGCACACCACTGCAAATGATGCATCTACGCTCGAGGAGTAGACACATCACTTGCTAATTGAGCTTGATTAAATAAAATAAAGAATTTATGACATCTGTTTGGTCAGCGGACCATTTTTATATAAGCCGACAAGTTCTCCTGTCTAATATGGAAGATTAGATAGTGTTTATATTACATTGGTTCTTAAATCTCTCTATAGAGACAAACCTCTATAGTTAGTTACATCTTAAATAACCAAGGTCACCTAAGAAAACTCTCGATTTAGATTAGAATATATTGTCTTCAAGAATTTCAAAGGATATGAATTTTCAAAGATCGGACTAATAAGTGTCAAATGAGAGAGGCTCAAATTTGAAACATTGTTATGGAATCCAAAGGGAGAAGATTAGGGGTAGTTGATACACCAAAATAATATATTGTTTTAAGTACATATTTTATGGTTATTTTTTGTGATATTGAACTTTAAAAAAGGATATTTTTGTGTTTTTGTTGCAGGTATATCATTTTTAGACATTTGGAGCAAAAATAGCAAAAAGAACAAAATTTGGAGCCAAAACAACAAATTTTGGGATTCCGGCACATGATGCGCCATAAACGACTTTTTCAAATTAAAGTGGTTCAAGACAAATTTTTGCATGAATTTCAAAAGGACACTTGTTCTACACACATCTTGGAGTAATTCAATGCATCTAGATACTTTGGAATGTTCTTTTATGAAGGGATGTGTCTCTTGGATCAAATGACATATCTTTTGAATTCAAAAGAGTCAACTAGGGAATTTTGTTTTGGAGGGAATTTTGAATTATTTTCCAAAGGAGGCAGCCCAAAATAAAAGAATAAGACTTCTCATTTGTCAAGGGGATGTGGCGTGAGGGAGAAAGAAAGTAGGTGTGAGTTAGAGATAGAGAGAGAGGAGATTTTCTTCTAGGGTTGTAAGAGGAGAGGGAAGGTGAGAGATTTCTTCTTCATTACACTTCTAAGAGAGAATTGAGAGTGTTTGTAAAGAGAGAAAGGCTTGGAGAGAACTTCTAGGGATTTGTTTGGGAAGAATTGTGAGATAAGCTGTATTTTTATTTCTTTTGCTTTATAAATTTATTTTTATATATGAAATTCATGTTTTGTCGTATCCTTCTTATGAATTTTGAGTAGTTTTTCCTTCTCATGAATTCTGAGTAGTCTTTTTTATTCCTTCTCTCTACTTTGAGATATAGTTTTGTGAAGTATAGATTTTGATTTTCACAGTTTTAAATGTTAATAATTTGTGATGATTTGAACTCCGATCTTCATTTACTTTTTGATCTGGTCAATTGAAATGCTAAAACTTATTAAGAGACATATGTTTTTAAATGAGATATGATTTCTACAACATAGGGAGAATCACATTTGATTTCATGAGAGAGTATGTCATCCATGGGATTGGGTGTAAATAAAAAGGAAAATATACTTTATTGGATGTAGAATTGGATATTTTAATGTGACGTTTTAAAATCTTCAATTTCGTCCAGTTGATTGGAAACTAATGCGATGATTGGAAACTAATGCGAACTAATGCGATATTGTTAGCCCTCAGATGAGGGAGTAGTGGGAGCTCTAGAGTAGCAGTCGATATCCTCCTAGCCTAACCATAAAATTAGAGACCAAACTTTGGATTAGTCAATGTTCTTTATAGAACTCAGAAGAGGGTAAAGAATAGGATTGCTCCTTTTTGACACAAAATAATTTATATATATTTTTTTAAAATGATTTCAATTTCTTCACAATCCATATACTCATTGTAAAGGGAAAGAATATTTTCTTAAATTTGAACTTTCTGTCACAACAAAAACTTTATTTAATTTTAGTAATTTTATTTTTGAAAGTTTAGGATTTAGTTTAGTTTAAATTATGTAGTCTTACATCTGCATTTTAATTAGCATTCACTTGAGTAGTTAATTTTCAAACCTTGCACTTTACTTTACTTTTATTTTTTTTATATTTTTGAATTATAAACTAATTTTCATAATTTACTTTTAGGATTTTCTAACTTCTCTGTGGGATCGATATCTAGGACTCCATTAGAGTCCTTTATTATTTGAGCGATACGTATACTTGCGTTGATTTTAAAGGGGATTTGACAATTTAAAAAAAGAAGAGTTTTAAAAGATATTATTTCATAAAAAGTATTTTGTTGGGATTATACTGCATATTTATTAAATATTTTTCGTGTCAATTTCATAAATCCTAACAATATATTAGAAAAAATACCTGCATCAGTAGTCACATATCCTGATGAGAACCTCAATGACTTCCCAAGCTACCATATGATTTGTCTTCAATTTTGAGAATGAAATTATTCAATGTTTCATCCTGTCAATTATTATTATTTAGAGTTTACATTTGCATGACACAGTCATACAAATAGCTTGGAAGATAGAGGAATTTATGTCATAACGAATGACAGCTTCAGAATCCTAAAATGAGTTAAGGTTTAATTTGAACAACATGATTGTGCAAATGCCTAAAGATAAAGTAAGAATTTGTGCTGCACTAAGCAAATAACCTCAAAATCCTATGTCATGTTATTTAATTCTAAAGAAGAGATTGTTGTTGTAGAACCACTTATTGTTGTAGAAGGCTGCCCTTGTAGTAGGCTTCAAGCTCCCGACAAAGTAGCAGTCTTAAAGTCTAAAGGTTCAAATGTTTAAATGACAAGTCATACACCAAAATAATATGTTATTTTAAGTATAAATTTTATGCTTATTTTTGGTGATATTGCACTTTAAAGAAGGGTGTTTTCATATTTTTGTTGCAGGTATATCAATTTTAGGCGTTTGGAGTAAAAGTAGCAAAAAGGATAAAATTTGGAGCCAAAATAGCGAATTTTGATATTTTGGCATCTAAAGCTCCACATTACAGAGAGTTAGCGCCTGAAATGTTAGAACTGGCGCCTGAAGCACCATTTAATGGAGAGCTGGCGCTTGAAGCACCAAAACCCAGAACAGCGCGGTCTTAAGGAAGTTGGCATCTAAAGCACCAGAACCAGTTGAAGCGCCTAAAGCACCAGAGACAACTTTTTGCAGATTAAGGTGATTCAGGATGAATTTTATGTGAATTTTGAAAGAGACGCTTGTCCTAGACACCCCGTGGAGTGATTTGATCCCAAGATAATATAGTTGTGTAAAAATTATATAGTTGACTCCGTTATGCAACGGTGCCGAAAGCTTGATGCAATATTTTATGAATAAGAAATTTAAGCAATTTATGTTGGAATTCTACGCAAGTATACGCATCATTATCAAGTAATAAAGGACTTTCTATTTAAGCCCCAAATATCGATCCCATGGGGAAGGTTTAAATTTGAAATGATAAATTTACTAAGGAAATTCACAGAAAGTCAAAATGAAATTACTGTCACTAATTTTGAATGTTGAGATATTATTAGAATTAAATTATTTAACTAATAACAAAATTAGAATATAAAGTTTAAAGATAAACTACTAATCTATTAAACTATGTTTATGTGATGAAGATTTCTTATGTGAAAAAACATCTTTCCCACTACAATGAGGTTCTAGTAAAATGAGATGAGATAAATGATTTAATTATGTATTGTGTTAAATAGGAGCAGTTTTAATTCTCTACTCTGATACAGTGTTATATAAAATTATTAGTTAATCTCAGGTTTAGTCCCTAAACTTGTGGCTAGGCTAAGAGGATACTGGCTCCCATTCCAGAGCTCCCAATTCCCTTCATCTAAAGGCTAACTCTCGTCTTAGTTTCTAAACACTAAGACTGAATTGGGGATTTTAGTCTGTCACCCTAAAGGTTCTCTAATTCTACACCCAACAAAGTATATTTCTCTATTTATTTGCACTTAATTCTATGAACGGATTTCTTCTTCATAGAATCAAATGTGATCCTCACACTGTTGTAGAACTCATACTTCATTTCCCAGATCATATGTTTCACAACATATTTTAGATCAAAAAGTAAATTAAGTTCAGAGTTGAAAAATCATCACAATTTATTTTATATTTCAACATTGGCACATCTATATTATATCATCATTTCACCATATCTCATAGTAGGGAGAAAGATAAAGTAAACTATTCAGATTTCATGAGAAAGATACAACAAAACACAAATTTCATATATAAAAGAAAGTTCATACAATATTAATAAACAAACAACACTTATCTGAAACTCTTTCTCAAAGCAAATCCCTTGTAGCCTCTTCTAGAAAATGAAGGAAGAAGAAATCTCTCACTTTTCTCCTTCTCCAACACTTTTAGAGAAGAGTTCACACTTAGGGTCTATTTGGGGCAGCTGTAGCTTATTGAATAATCTGCTGATAAGCTGATTAAAAATAATCTGCTGATAAATTAGGTGCGGTGGCTATTACAAATTTTTATTTTCTTGGAAAAGCCAGACTGTTGCCAATAAGCTGCCACCGCACCTAGATAGGTGCGGTGTGAAAACGATGTTTTCTGCATTTTGAAAATGCATAAGCTGCCAAAACGTAGTTTACCCAGACAGATTAGGTGCGTTTTAAAAAGCCACCGCACCAAATAAGCTGCCCAAACGGGCCCTTAATCTCACCATAAAACTTTAAATCATAAGAACAATGGACTCTAAATGGTTGTGTAATGAAAAATGGATAATGTGTGATGTGTAGAAGGTTGAATGGAGGAGATGAAATGGCAGGAAGAGTCTCTTTTTTTATCAATTTTGGTCCCAAATAAAGCTTAGAGTCGGTTCTCCAATAGGTGCCTCCAAAAATTTTTCAAAATGCACCCAAATTCATTGAATCTTCTAGAAATTGGGGTTAAACCGACATTGGCGCCGTTGGCGCCAATGTCCTGTAATTAAATTCATTCTCTCTGTCAAATGGCGTCATCAGCGCTGAATAAATTTCTACTTCTTCATTTTTGCTCCAAATTTCACTCTTTTTGCTTCATTTTTGCTTTATTTTTGCTTTAAGTCCTAAAATTCAACAACCCGCAAGAAAACATAAAAATATATTCTATTAAAGTGCAATATCACCAAAAATGAGTATAAAATATGAGTCTAAAAGTGCATATATTTTTGGTGTATCATGATTCAATGTATCTAGACACTTTGGAAGGTTCTTTTATGAAAGGATATGTCTCTTTGATCAATAGACATGTCTTTTGAATTCAAAAGGGTTGACTTTTGGAAAAAAATTTGGAGGAAATTTGGAATTCATTTTTGGAGGGAGATAGCCTCTAATAAAAGAGGGTGGCATGGAGAGAAGAAGAGAGGGGTGGAGAGAAGAAGAGGGGCGTGAGTAAGAGAGAGAGAAAAAGTTAAGGGCTTGGAGATTTTCTTCAAGGATTGTAAGAGGAGAGGGAAAGTGAGAGATTTCTTCTTAATTACTTTTGCAAAAGAGAATTGAGAATGCTTGTAAAGAGGGAAAGTGCTTGAAGAGAACTTCTAGGGATTTACTTGGGAAGGATTGTGAGATAAGTTGTGTTCCTTTATTTTTTTCTTTTGTAAACTTATTTTTCTATATGTAATATGTGTTTTGTCATATCCTTCTTATGAATTCTGAGTAGTTTTCTTTATTCTTCTCCCTACATTGAGATATGATTTTGTGAAGAATTGATTTTGTTTTATACGGTTTTAAATGTCAATAAATGATTTGAGCTCTGATATTCATTTACTTTTTGATCTGACCAATTGAAATGTGAAAATGCGTTGAAAAACATATGTTCTGAAAGGGTTATGATTTATACAACATAATCAGAATCACATTTGATTCCATGGGAGAGGATGTCATCCATGGAATTGAGTGCAAATAAATACGAAAATATACTTTGTTGGATGCAGAATTGGAGATTTTAAGGTGGCAGATTAAAATCTCTAATTTGGTTCAGTTGATTGGAAACTAATGCGAGATTGTTAGCCCTCAAGTGGGGAGTAGTGAGGGCTCTGAAGTGGCAGCCGGTATCCTCCCAACCTAACCATGAAATTAAGAACCAAACTCTGGATTAGTCAATGTTTCTTATGCACTTTGAAGAGGGTAAAGAATAGGATTGCTTCTATTTTACACAAAATAATATATATATATATATATATATATGATTTTAATTTCTTCATAATCCATATACTCATTGTAAAGGGGAAGGATGATTTCTTAAATTTGAACTTTGCTTAGTTTTGGTAATTTTACTTTTGAAAGTTTAGCAATTAATTTAATTAACTTAGTCTTTTAACTGCATTTTATTTAGCATTCACTCATTTACTGTAGATTTGAATTTCTTACTTCACGTTATAGTTTAAATTATAGTTTACATTATAATTATAAGAATTTACTTATAAGCATTTTCAACTTCCCTGTGGGATCAATATCTATGACACCGTTAGAGTCTTTTATTACTTAAGCGATACGTATAATTGCATTATTTTTATGAGAGTTTAAAAATTTTTAAAAAGATAAAACTATCTTCACTAAAGTTATTTTTTCATAATTAAATTACATATTTATTATTGTATCTTTCGTTTGTATTATGTAATATTGAAAAATATTTGAAAAAATAACACATTAAATCCTCCTGCATCAAGTTTTTGGCGCCGTTGCCGGGGAAGTAACGAAAAGTAATAGTAAGTTATTTTATGACTTAAATTATTTTATTTAAACTTAAGAAAAAAGAGTGTTTGTACTTTAGTTTGAATATTTTCATATTTAAGTGTGTTTGCTTATTTTAATTAGTTATTGTGTTTATTTATGCATAGTGTAGATCTGAAGATTTAGTACCTTACTATTCAGAGTTAGAAAGAGCTATTAAAAAAATTAAAAAACAACAAAAAGAGATAGATCATTTTATTAAAATGACTTGCAACTCAAGTAATGCTGGAAATAAAAATGAACATCATCAGAGACCTTTAAGAGATTATGTTAATCCTACAGCAGATGAAATTCATTTCAGTTTACAAAACCCTGCTATAGCGGTCAATTCATTTGAACTTAAACTTATTATTATCCAAATGATACAAAAAAATCAGTTTGAAGGAACACCAACTAAAGATCCTAATTTACACCTTACTAATTTTCTAGAATTCTGCTTTAATTTTAAATATAATGGAGTTAAATATAATGGAGTGTCAAATATAATGGAGTGTCGAATGATGTTGTTAGGCTTAGAATTTTTCCTTTTTCACTAAGGGATAAAACTAAGATGTGGTTAAACTCGTTAGCACCTGGATTTATCAGAACTTGGGTAAACTTATCATAAATTTTTTTATCTAAATATTTCCCACCTTCAAAAACTTCTAAGCTTAGAAACGATATTACATTTTTTGTTAAGTTGAACGAGGTGGTGTTTAAATAAGAGAGCTTGGGTTGGCCACCATGGCTGGCCAATGGGTGCAAGGCTTGATGAGGTGGAGGGCTGAGTGGCACCAATGACCAAGGGGGATGAGCCAACTCAGGGAGTTCAAATAGGGAGTTTTGGCCATGGGTTGGCTCTCGGTTTTGGGGTTTTCCATCCACTAGGTCGGCTGGCTAGGCTAGGGCTGGTGGCCAAAGGAGTCAGGTGAGCCAGGAGAGGGTTAATGATGCTTAAGTTTAAATGTTCAAGGATGACGACAAAGCTATCTTGGATTTAAAAAAATATGGGAAGAGATCCCCTAAATCAAGGGTCCTTTGGTCCATGACTCATATAAGGTGTGCTAGGTGGGTCTAGTCTGGTTTCTAGGGTCCAAATGTTGGTTGTGGTGGATATGGTTTGATCAATTTGGCTATGTTTGGTTACATGCATGGCTTGGGTTCAAAATCATGTCATGGCCTTGGATTTAATTTTGGGTTTGGCTGGACTTTGAATTTGGCTCATTTGATTGATCAAATTGGCTTGGATAATTATCATGAGAAGTTTGGAAAAGGAATTGAGTGATTTTGAATTGATTTAGAAGATCAATTTGGGGGAATTTTAACTTTTGATCAATTTTGGGCATTTAGGTTAGACTTGAGCTTAAATTGGGCTAGTTTTGGATATGATTCAATTGTGGTTCAATTGATCTAAAAGATTATCGTGAAGATTTTGTATACCAATTGGGTGGAAATTTTGGGATTATAAAGTTCAATTAGGAAGATTTGTGCTAAAGTGCAAATTTGGAGATTTTAGCTCAAGTTGGATTTGGGTGAGCTTTGAGTTCAAATTTGGATCACTTGATTGTTCAAACTGACTTGGGGAAGTATTATGAAGAGATTGGAAATCAAATTTGGGGAAATTGATTTGATCATGAGATTCTATTTGGGGAATTTGGCAAGGTTGGGATTGATTGAGGATGTTAATCATGAAGTCACCCTATTTGAGCAATAGAACCAAGGGAACTCACATTATGGATCCTTCATGTGCTGGTCTTAGCCAAACCCTAGCCCAGGGCTAATGGTTTAGGGTCCATCCACATGAGTTTCCAATAGAGTAGGGGGTCAACTAAGCATATTTGGCTGAGAATGAGTTAGGAGTGTGAGGGCAAGTGTGTGTGTGCATGACCGACCAATGCCACACCACCTAGAGTTTAACCCTAAGGCCAAACAGTCCTATGGGGACTCCTCTTGAGCTCCCCCATATTGGTCCCACCTACTAAGTGCTAGAGGTTAGAACCAATATGTGGAACTTCAGATGAGGAAAGAAGAGTTTAAAATTTCTATTGGTGAGGGTGTCAACACTAGCCCTCTAGGAATGGTCAACAGGAAAGTCCTATGGCTAGATCCTAGGCTCCTAAAGAAGAAAGACTAGACTTCAACCAAAAGTGAGGTCAACAGCCTGAAAAGTGCTAAACTCTATTACTTCACTCCTTGCTCTATTTCTTGATCGGAGAATACTATTGTGTCATATTCACAGAGCACACAATTGAGGTTTATATTTGAGGTGCTAGGGCACAAAGAAGAAAGGTCTTTCAAATTTAAAAATGGTCGACCTCAGTCCAAGAGACGAAAGGAGGCAGCATGGAGGGGTAAATATGAAACGTCCAAGAGGGGAAGGTTGGAGTTCCCTCGGCCTCATCGAGCAGCGAAGCTTATGTCAAAAAACATCATTACAATGTAGAAACAAGTGCGAATGTGAGTGTGCGAAGGAGAAGTGCCACTTCGTCACCGCTAAAGAAAACCCTAAATGAAATGATGTCATTAGTTCACACCCCAATTCAACCCGATATCGGGTCTTTATTCAAGGCCATTTAACTTTAAATAAAAAAAATAATAAATAAAAAAACTATTTTTCAAATCAAAATGATACAAATTAAGCAATACTATTAAATATGCTAAGGCCTTTTCATTAACAGCTCAAAATTAATAATAAATTCAGAATATCTTCGAGATTGATGCGCATAAATCAGATCAACGCTAACAGTGTTCGTACTTACCTAGCAAGCAATAAGTCAAATATCAACATATCCAAGTTGTGTATAGTTGTTTCTGGGCAATTACATGCATGTAGCTCAATGATCTGACTCAAATTGCTGTCTTTATTGACATTTTAATTAATTGTACATAAATTACTATAATTAATTTACAAAAAATTGTTAAAATTATTTTTTAAAATATTGTACATAAATGTATGTATATATATTATTATTATACTTTGTTTTGAAAAAATTGTACATAAATGTTTAGTTTAATATAAAATATAAAATAAAAATTATAATTTAAAAAATATATAAAAGGTAATCAATATAATTTAAGCTTTTTATAAATATTAAAACTTAAATGGTGTTACAAAAATTAAAAAAAAATATTAATTTCTTAAAAAACATTTATTATTGTCACTTTAGAATTTAAAATATCAATTAAATGGCACAAATTTTATCCCAATTATATATAAAAAATGTTGGATGAAGAATATGTTGATTTTATTTTGTTCACATTACATTTAATTTATATCAATTTAAAAATTAATTATGTATGCATTTTTTTATTTTTAATAATTTTCTTCACCAGAATATTCTAATCTTCCATTTCATACTAACGAAGTCAACTTTATTGTGAAAACGCCCATAAACGAGCTGGAGCATTAAATTGTTGTGGCATTTACATACATACCATCCAATTTCTATGAAATTACATATCTAACCCTAAATTTTATTTTTTTGACATTTCTGCCACCCAAATCTGTCATATCACATCAAAAATACTACCCTTTTGACTTAAAAAGTGTGCTTACATGTAAATAACAATGTTTCAGGCCTTTCTATATAATTGCCCCAAAACTCACATATATCATTTCGTACATAGGAAAGGTGGTCTGAATGTAAAATTTGAAGTTGTTTTAATTATGTAAGAATTAAGTGTTATCTACTTAAAATCTTCCTAAATCTTTTTTATGGAAAAAATACAAACTTAGCGAAACGTTTTTATTTTATGTTGACTGGAATTGAATAACAATTGCTACATTCAGTACTATTGAAGTTAGGGTTGTAAACACGAGCTCAGGTTTGGCTAGTCTTCGGCTTGTTCGAAATAGCTTGTGTTTGAAATCGGCTCGTGTTTGAAATTTTCTCGTGAACAGTGTGTTCGTGTTCAGCTGGATTTAAATATTTGTGTTCATGTTCGGTTTGTGTTATGCTTGAAATTGGCTTGTAAAAATTAAATTGAAAAAAAATAAATGTAAAATGTGGGATTCGAATCTGGACCAAATGTATACAAAAGAAGATATTAACTGCATTACGTTATATGTTAAATTTAGATATAAATATATATAATATATTATTATATAAAAAATATATGTAATATATTATTATATAAATTATTATATGATTTTTTTTTTTAATTTTTCGTCTTAGATATGACTTAATATTCAAGCATAATAATATATGATCTATTAAGCATCAACATAGAACTTATTAAATATAACCGATGGGTGAGATGTACATTTCTGGCTTGCCTATTCAGTTATATTAAAATTTAAAATTATATATATATATATATATATCCTAATTTTTTCTATTTTAACAGAATATGTTCCTTAAAATGATTGCAATTAATATTATCATATTTAGAGCACATGTGATGCGCGCAACGAAAAGTATTTTTTAGCATCACGACTGACCCGTGTTGAATCATATGACTGACCCGTGTTTTTTAGCATCACGACTGACCCGTGTTGAATCATATGGACTGACCCGTGTTGAATCATATGGCAAGTGTTAAAAAGAAATCTCAACCTCCAAGATATAATATATGGACTTTAGATAGTTCTAATCGTTGAGTCAAAAATATAACTTAAATTAACATTTAGATCAAGATCTAGATGGCCGTACAAGTACTTGATGTGACAATTATAAGTATTGGTTATTTAATAAGAATAGTCTTAGGTTATTTAAATGGGATTTAAGGAAAAGTATAGGCTCAAATTTTATAAAAGTGTCAAATAAATCTTAAATTCCTTAAATTAGAGCTAAAATTATTCTAATCGAGGACTATTCGTACACTTTTTTAAAAATTTGCTGGAGACTATTTTAGCGCTTCGATAAGGTCTAGGACTAAACAAATCATACGTAAATAGCCTGAGATTATGTTGGCACTTACTTTAAAAGATGAATACATTTTAAATGATTTGGCTTAACAAAAGTCTACATCTATGCTTAGATACATCATACAACTGAGGATTCATTTACTTGAGAAAATTCTTATTTGTTAAAGAGGAATCTTGCTTTCACATTCGTCATAGGACTTTGTTAATGAGGAATCATGATTTCGCATTTGTTATGACATCACCTCCACATCATCTTTAAAAGTCTTGACATAATTTACAAACACAAGAATAAATTTAAAATTAGGAAAGCAAAAGTCTTGCATGTTGATTTTAATGAAGAGGGAAGTTTCCTAATAGGGATTGTAATGACATGCATCAAGAAAAATAGGTAAATCATTTAATCACATATGGTTAGATTAATATGTTTCTATTTGTTCTAAAATAGATTCATGAATACCAACTATTTTTATAGAGTGTCAAGAAGGGTTGGTAGAGAGCCATATAGGTTTGTGGAGGCTTATAAAATAAATTAAATCCAATTTAAAAACTATTGTTAGTTTACAGTTTGACACTACATTTTATAGATGTCTACTAAGTTTGTGAATATCTACAAACCCGTAAAATTAGCAAAATTAAAATTTTAATAACTTTATTATACGAAACTTTGCAAATAAAGTGTATTTACTAATTTGAAATAAGTTATAGTGTTTTTTTAAAAGCATTAGAAAAGAATTTGAAATATCTTATTGTTATATATTAAAATATAAGGATAAAATTAAAATATTAATGTAGGTTAGTATTTTTTAATTTACTTGCTCTTTTCAATTTCGTACTCATACTTTCTTACATATGAAGAACAAAACATATTTCAACTTTAAAAACGAACGACTTAATAAGCATGAATATCGGTCCTCATAGCTTTTCTTGTTTACATACATAAACTTAAGTAGACATTAGTTTCTACAAATTCACATCAACCACATATAAATAGACAATACAATTGGTGAGCTTGCAGCTAGGAATTTTTTATTGGGAAAATATTGTGGAATTGAGCTCAACAAAACCCTTCTACCAAGAACATTTTAAACTTAAAAAACACTAGCAACATTCAAAGATGGAAAAACAAAGCTTCCCTGGTAGAGTTGCTTAAAGACTATAAGCTTTGAATGGACCTAACACTAGAAAAGAGAAGTATCACCTCAAGGAGCGAAAAATAAACCCTGATGTGAAAATCAATGGAAGGTATAATAAATACTAACTTAAATATTGTCTATGAAGGATAGAAAATAATCAAACATGATTTTTTTTCCTAGAGGATTTGGGTTTCTCATGGGCAAAAGCTCTTATATTTAATTACATCCCCTTTGTAAGAAGTCTAAGATCAATCTTAATTAAAGATGTATTATTGAATTCCTATAATTCAATAAGGAAATGTTTTCTCAAAACAAAACTTGAATATCAAAATCTTTGAGATAAATAGGGTGTATAAGTTTGGCTTACTAGAAGGAGACTAAATTTCTCTAGATAAAGGGGGAGTACAATAATGCTAAGAAGGTTTAAAACACTCTAAATTAGGTTCTTCTCACATTCTATATTGAATAGGGAAGGAATACAAACATCTTGATGGGTATCTTCATTCTAGCAAGCACTTATTTGCCTCATATCATTTATAGTTGCAAGTTACAAGAGCTAACTTTTGTTATTCGCTTCTTTCATATCACTTCTATGTTTGCATTTACTATTGTATAGACTTGTCTGTTGTTGCTTTTGTTGTGCAGCAATTGGATTTATTTTTATTATTATGAATGTTGTTAGGCAATTTTAGAGGAGTTGCTATTTGTTCATAGAGATATGGTGTATCACCACTTGGATATATTGTAGTAATAAATTTATAAATTTGTTGTGAAGGGTTGGTTGCCCATTGTCCACATTATATAATCCTTATTTTTGTTGATTTCTTCCTAAAGAAGGCTCTAAGTCAAAACAAAAGGTCACCTTGGAATAATAAAACTTTAGGAGGAAAATGAGTCTTATAACTTCAAAAGGATAAAGATGAGAAATGGGTCATGAGACTTGTATTTTGGAACATTGATCAAATCGTAATTACAACTTAAAGAGTGGTGCAAAGAAAGCATGTTGTAAATTTTTTATGCCAAGTGAGAATCACATACTTAGTTTGAGACACATTGTGCCTTGCACGGGCTCAGTGGCTTAAAAGAATGACTCATACCAAGCAATACGTGAAATACATATGACATTCATAGATAGTTTTGTAGGGAGTGAGGTAGCATGACTCTCTTTGAAGAGAATTGTGCAAGAGGTGGCCTTATATGTGGGCCACCTTCTCATGAAGTGTGCAAGCATATATCCACGTACATACTATAAAATATGTGAGAAGATACTTATAGGTTCAGATGCTCAAAGAGAAGTTGCAAGTAAGGGTGCTCAAAGAGACACCAAAACATGCCAATGGCTAAGTAGCATACAAGGCAAACACAATTTATATGCAATGAAATATAACATAGACATAATGTCAAAAAATGAATTTTCATACACATGAAGTGGCATGCAACAAGAAAACACAACAAGAAAATCAATGTGAGAATGCATACAAGCATGGACCGGTTGAACAAAGTTAGCTAAAAGTGGTCAACCGAACCGAAGTGATCGGTCGATCTGGTCGGATGGTCGAGCGAACCAAAGTGATCCATTGATAGGGCCAGCGTGGCTGATCAGACCAAAGAGGTCTGGTGATTAGATTGAGGCACTTAAGTGAATGTATTAAGGATTATAAGGAGGATCTCTAGGATTCATATGGGTAAAATCAATGAAAAAGTTCCCTAAACTAGTGGCTTTCTTTAGAACACGACCTAGGTCCTTAAATCTCTATCATCCAAACCTAAGGGGATCTAGGAACAAAAGAATGTAAGAATTTAGATATTTCAACGATGTGAAAGTTGATGACATGTTATCTAGGCTTGACTCTTACTCCTTCCAAGCACCAGCGAAGCTAACTTCCTCCTTCCCTAAAGTAAGGACGAAGCTTTCCACTTCCCAAAGGAAAATGTCAAGCTTTTCCTCCTAAGATGCTTCTTCAACAAAATCCCTCACACTCTCCTTTGAAAATTAATGGAAAAAAGAAAAAGAGAGGAGGAGGATGAAGACGAATTAGGAAGGAATTGTTGAAGAAGAAGAAGAAGAAGAAGAAGAAGAAGAAGAAGAAGGAAATAAGATGAAGTCCTCTATTGCCTTGTTCTACAGCTCTTCATCAAGATGTTCTCAACTCAAAAAGATCTTCTCCAGCCTCTCCCCAGCAAATGAGACCCATCACCTAATTCAAATGTTGGCTGATTCAAAGAGGAATGAAGATTAATCTTGTTCCATAAGTCTAAACACTTTGACCCATGCTTAGCACAAAATGACCTCTTCTTAGGCATGTGATTAATCCATAATTATGGTAGAAGGCTAAGCACTTTCATATGAAATTTTCCCCTTTCCCCAAGCTCAAAGTGGGTCAATTTGGTTAAAAGAACCAAACAATTAGAATCTCGACGCTTCCGAGGCATTTAGGCGCTGGGCTTAGGCGTCTAATTTTCTGCTACTTAGATTTAGGACCTCTAGGTTATTTTTAGCTCAAAAGTGCCTAGGTGTCTGGCCTACGCGCCTGAGCTTGGCACGTACTTTCTAGGCTCTCGATTTTGGACCTGAGGGGGGTTACTTTGGGTACCTAGGCACCCAAACTGGCTCCTAGAAGCTAAAGCTTGGCGCCTAGATGCACAAGACTGGTGCTTAGGTGTCGGTTTGGTATGAAAACTCTGATTTTCACTGAAATTTTTTAGCGAAGGGCTTTAACGATCATGTTGACCTCATTTTTGGTTGATGTCTAGAAAACTTCTTTAGTAGCCTAGGTCTAGCCATAGGACTTTCCTATTGACTAGTCTTAGAAAATTAGAAGAGGTACCCCACCATTAGAAATTCAAAGTTTTTTTTTTACTCAACTTGAAATTCCACATATTGATCTTAACCTCTAGCATTTAGTAGGTAAGATCATTATAAGAGAATTCAAGAAAAGTCCCTATAAGGATTACTTGGCTTTAGGGTCAACCTTGGGTGGTGACTTGGAACTAGGATACACCATATCTTCACAATGCATTAATCCATGGTTCATTTAGAATGGATATCTATCCAATTCTATGTAAAATGCCTAACTTGGTCTTTTGCCCCTAGGCACCTCCAAATTACCTAACTGCCCTTGGTACCCAAATTTGGCTAATATTCCCAAATTTTGCCAAAATACCCAAAATTGATCAAAACCCATTTCAAACATCTTGAATACATCCAAATTTGTCAAAATTTCCAAAAATGACCAAATTACCAAGATGCCCCTCCATGACCCAAAATCTAAAAATTCCAAAAATTCCTAAAAAATCCCAATAAATCCAAAAGATTCCCAATTTCATTTTGTCCAACTATACCTTGGTCCAATTTGGTCAATTTGACCATCTTTGACAAAAATCCCCAAATTAGCCC
>NW_018164536.1:4047035-4061739 GCF_001263595.1 Phalaenopsis equestris
CAAAATAAAATGTTCAAAATTTGAACCAATCCCCTTTCACACTTCTTAGTCCGATATCTTTGAAATGTCCTTACCATTTGAACTCCTTGAAGATAATTTTTCCTTGATTTCTATCGAGAGTATTCTTAGGTAATTTCAATTATCTAAGATGTAATTAACTATAGGGGCTTGCCCTTATAGGAAGCTTTTCTCAAACCCAGCATAATATAAACCCTATTTAATTCCTTATATTAAATAGGAGAACTTGTCGGCCAATATATTGGTTTCGCAGACCAAACGGATGTCATAACTTTCTTTAGTTTATTTGATCAAGCCTCACTCTCAATTCTTGTGTTCATCCTTCAGGATAGATACATGATTTGAGATGAAGTGCTCTTTCATTTAAACTATGAAAATTATGGGGTCAGTTTGACTTCATTTTTTTAATGTCCTTCCGAAGCGGGCAACAAGATTTCAATTCCGATGACCGACAGCTTCTTACGGGCAAACCCCACACCAAAAATAGTACCGACAGATCATTAAGCAACGAGAGACTAAATATGACTAAAATATGATCCCATAGCTTTAAGAATAATCATTTTTATGGGTGTTTACATCTGAGACTTCAATGCCTACGGGTGTCTCAGATCACTGCGCGGGTGAGATGCCCTAAACCTTAATCTTTCCCAAAATGCATGCAAGAAAGTTTTGTGACTTCCATTGACCACGAGAGGATCTGAATAGATGGAGCATTTTTAAACAAAAATTAGATGTGACTTGTGTCAAAATTCTCTCCACCCAACAGTGAGCTCTTTTGAGTAGGGTTGAATTCAACACCAACCATAGTTTCGTGCTCAAAACACATACTGGGAGGTCTGAACAGACGTCTTAAATCACGGGAGACTGTAAATAAGTAAAACTCAGCCCTATAGCATTCAAGTGCATACCCCACATATATGACATCAAAAGAAACACTGGCACTTGGTTCATCTGAATGCCCAAAAATACAATCAAACATGAGGAGAAATTAATGAGGGAGAAAAAGGTTGTTACAACATCATTGCCTATATTGTTAAGATTGTAAAATTTGTTAACATTTCTAGTTTGGAATGGATAAAACTAAAAATTGGACAACAAATCAAAAAATTAAAACAATCAAAGAAAAAAATGGTTCAATAAGTTTTCTGGAAGAGACCACAATCACCTTGAATTGAAGTAAACATTGATGGAAGCTTTTCTGATAGCATTTTTAGAGATTTGAATGGCAATTGTTCACTGTTTTTCTACTCCCCTTGTTTGGCAGAGAGTGACATTGAGCTTAAGATTGGGGTTTTTTAGATGGAACTGATGATTGCTACTAAGCTCCATTGGATGAAATTACAAGTGGAGTTGGATTCACTTCTCCTTGTTTATATACTTTTGGGATAGCTCTCTATTCCATGGTCTTTGGTCATTTGGTTTCAACTAATTTAAGATCTTGCTCAAAGGTTAAGGAAAATTTGGAGTTAAATTCACATGGAAGGTAACCAACCTCCTCCTTCCCTTACAGTCTTATTACATAGAGACATTCTTGGTCTTCTTTGAATTTGTTGCAAAACCATGTAATCATTTGATCTTTCATTTGGAATGAGAAGGATTTCTTTTTGTGTGTGTGTGCCTCTAATTACACTTTCAAACTCAATACATACATTACATGCATTAATTTTTCACACTTCTCTCAAAATCCAAACGAAGACAAATAGATAAAATAAAACCTATAAATTTTGGTATTAGTTTAAAACATTCATGACCATATATTTAAGTTGCTTTATCTATATAATCAAATTTTACGCCTCTCTCAACCTTCATAAATCAATCAATATCCTTAATTTCTCATTTATAAATGATTGGAACACATGGTTTTGAAAGATCATGTGGGTTAGCTAGCCAACTTTTTTAATTTATTCTATAAGTCTAATATAGTCAAGCTTGATTCATTTGTAGCAAGGTTTAAACCTTGTCAATCTTAATGCATTTTTTTTTACTAAGTTTGAGTCCACTAACTTGATAGTAGCATTCATCTTAATTGTAGGATATTGGCCTTTCATTTCACCCTCACTAAAATATAAAACCTCACTTCTCGGGTTTCTCCTTAATCTTACGTCATAATATTATAAATCACAACTCCCCAACAAAATTAACAACCAAAAAAAGTAATTAAATTCCAATCTTAAAAATAAAACCCAGTCGTAGGATAATTTGAAGCACTACTCAATCTCTCATGATCCAATATTTCCTCCAAAATTATATTTATATGCTTCTAATAACAACTATTCAAATCTTTATTATATCCGAATTAAATTTTTAAAATAAAAAGTTTTTAAAAGTAAACAGTAAAATTTATAAAAACATTAGAGCTATTATTTTAATTAAGATAAAAAAAAAAGATGATCTCTCTTAGGATGTACCTCTAAAGAAACTCTAAACCATAAAATAAAATAAATCATATATTATACAAATCAGGTAATGGGAAAATCTCCAACAATGTACAACATAAGTCTTGAAAACATTAATTTTATTATTAGATATATTATCAAACAATATATTTATCTTTTGAGATAAAATATTATTCTCAATATCATATTATATCATAATATAAAAACTTTAGCACCTGTGTCGTCAACACCATCCCCATAAAAGCAACCAAGGTCTCATCAAATGGTTAATTCTTAAACTTAATTAAAATTTATGGGTTGTGTGAATTAATTTTTAGTCTTAAAGATCAAGTGAAATAAATATTATCAAGATAATATTACTTGATTCAATCACATTATCCTTATCTAATAGCTTGCAATTACTTATGATATTTAGCTTTATACAAGCTATTTAAATTATAATTTTAAGTTTTTTTAATTTAATTTAAGTATTTTGATTAATATAAATTATTTTTGGCTTCATAACTCCCATGCATGAGCTTCTATACACTTTTTTATCTCAATTCTTGCAATTGTTTTTGTAAACTACTCAGCTTTCTCAACCAATGTAATTATAAAATTGGATAAGTTTCTACTTTTAATAACATGATCAAAATTATTGTTTTTCTTATTTAACATTTATTGTCAAAGTAGATTAACATAGTTAGAATCACGATAGAGAAATATTGAATTTTCTTAATGATACACCTAAAATATATAGTGTTTTTAGACACATATTTATACCTATTTTTGAGATATTGTGCTTTAATGGAAAATATTTGTCTGTTTTTCTTTTAAGTACAAATAAAAATGTGAAAAATGCTAAAATGAGTGAAAAATGATCAAATTTAAAGCAAAAATGCAAAAATGGTGCAAAAGTATTTTGACGCCTAAGCGCCAGATTCGGCGATTAAGCGCTGGTGAAACAGAGACGCTAGAACCCCTGCGCTTAAGCGTCAGTGACAGTTATTTGACGGGTTAATTCATTTTGAAGAATTTTGAAGAGACATTTGAGGCACATATTGGATAAAATGGGTGGTTATGACCCTGATGACGAAAATATAATTAAAGAACTTGTGAAAGGAGGCATTGCTTGGTAAATACATCGAATCATGACACATTTTGAAAAGATACCAAGACACATTTTGGAAAATTATAAAAGAAGGAAGTTGAAACTTTTTAAAGGGGGGAGTTCTGAAAAATCTTAAGAAGTTCTGAAAGGTTCTTGAAGTAGTTCATGGAGAAGTTTTTGAAGGAAATTTCAGGCACCACAAATTTATTTTTCTTTTGTTTATTTTTTTTAATTTGAGAGTTAGGAGTTTTGTAAGAGAGAAGAGATTCAATGGAACTTCAAGAATTTGGTGGAGGATTTGAGATATGTTTTTATCTTTGTTTTAAACTACTTTTGGTTTTAATTGAGACTTCTTGTTGGTTTGACAATGATTTCTACTTTTAAACTAAAGTGTGGTTTTGTTTTCTCAATGGATTCTGAGTAGTTTTTTTTATCTTTCTCCTTAAAATAATAAGTAATTAAAGTGTTGGATGGAATTTGTAAAGAGTATTAATCTTTAAAGTTGGAAGAAGTTGTGATGATTTAATTCCATGCACTTCATTTACTTATTATTTTGGCCCATCTAGATGTTGAAATTTATTGTGAGAACATGTAAGAACATGGATGGCATTGTCTCAGTCAACAATTGGAAAGAATCACGAGAGATTGTGTGAATGAGAATGTAGTTCATATGATTGAGTGCAAATAAATAAGAATATAATCTTTGAATGGTGTAGAGTTAAAGGATTTTAGAGTGACACGCTGAAGCCCCCAACTTGATTTACTATTTTAGGTTTTGATACGAGATATTAGGCCCCAGGTGGAGGGAACCTAGGGAACTCTAGAGTGAGAGTTAGTATATTCCCTGCCTAACTGGTCTTTATAACTATTCAAACTTTAAATTAGCCAATGTTCTTTATAGTATCTCTAGTAAGAGTAAATAATAATATTACTCCTATTTGGCACAACACAATTTAAATACTTTCACAACAGACTTCCTATACTTATTACTGATTCATGATAAGGAGAAAAATATTTCGTATTCAGTGTTTTTCTTTTACATAAACTCAAGTTATCTTTAGTAAGTTTTTATTTCAAACATCAAAAATACCAAAAATAGTTCAAATTTCATTCTTGTGATAAAAACTATAAGTTTAGGTATTTGTCTTTTTTAAGTAAAAATGTTTAGTTACTTTAATTATCGCAAATTGTGAACAATCCCTGTGGGTTTGATATTCGGGGCTTAATCAAAAAGTCATATATTACTTGATAACGATATGTATACTATGTATACTTGCGATACTTGCGTAATATCCCAATATATATTAAGTTAAAAAGTTAAATTCTTATTTTCTCCAGGATCAAGTTTTTTGTACTATTGCAAAGTAAAGAAAGATAAGTAAACAATATAATCAAATACATTGTTATGTTGTTGCATATAAACAGTTGAGATCACTTAACATAATATAATTCACCATTTATATGTTATTTATTTCAATAGTGAATTATAATTAGGGAGAGATTATAAGTAATGATTTCACCAATTTTAGAATTTATGTAAACTATTTTGATGATCTCAAAAGAAATAGAATTATTATGTTGGTTTATATCACAAGTAATATTAGATAGGCGCAAATATCTAACAAATAGTGGGATATATTTTATATACTTATATATTTTATTATTTTTTAACATTACTATAAAATTATCATCATGAAATTAAAATGGATATTGATATCATGAGCTTATATAACCCATTTTTGATTCATTAGTGAGCTGATTTAAGCAAGCCTTATGTGTCATCATTTGATAACTTGCTGACTATTTTTTTCTCAATCTCTTATTAGTAACCATATAGATGATGACAAATCTCACCACACTTAACACACTAGTTGCTTGAAGAGATGTTTATGACGACAATTTCAACGCATCAAATGAACTAAAATGATGATCTGCAATAGAGGTGTCAATTTGAGCGTGACACAAAAAATGAAATAACATAGCTTTAGTTAATTCAAATCCAACCCATTTATCTAAGGAGTTGAAAATCTTAACACAAACATGGTTAAACATGACACAACTTGGAAAAAAATACTTGTGTTAATTTGGCTTTAACATGACATGAATTTATATGATTTCTTCATTATAATTAAAATTTTAAAAAAAGAATGTAATTTAATGAGTTTTAATACTAATAAATTAAATTGATTCATTCATTATTGTGATGACTTATTATTTTATGGTATTACTACATTATTTTATGGTATTAAGAAAATCTATCTAAATTTATCATTTGCAAATCACCTATTCAAAATATGTTGATTCATATTAAAATATTTTAAGTCAAATTTCGATATCCTAATCTATAGACACGTACTAATAAGAGAGAATTCACTCGAAATTTTCAAAATAATAATATAGCCTTATTTTAAAATGAAACTTCTTAAAAACTTGAAAAAAATTAAAAATTTATTTTATTTTTTTGGTAAAAGAAAAATATCATATCTTAAAAAAAGCTAAATAGCATATACCAAATCTAGCAATTAAAAAAATAGATTAAATTTATTAAGCGCTTATTCTAATCATATTTATCTATCTATTATGATCTAATTAAATAATATAATTATCTCCTAAATTAATAAAAAATACTTTCAATATTGAACTGTTTATATAATTATCATTATAATGTTGTATACTATACTATATTATATTATATATGTTTATATATAGAATATATATTTGAATTAACTTGATTATTTTCTCACAAACTTTGTCAAATGTTTAATACATTTTCGTCAAGTTTATTCTAAACTTGATAATTTTAATCAATTATTAACACTTTCAACATTTAATGATATCATAAACTATTTATTTAATGAATAATTATTAAGCATTAATAGTTTTCATTTCTCATGACGAGGGGTGAAATTGAGTGAAGCGAACTCGTTAGCCAGCTCGGGCTCAGCTTGAAATATGGTTCGTGTGAGCTAGATGAGCTAACAAGTAAGCCCGTCTCAACCCAACTCATTAGCTTGTGAGTTGATTCAATGAAAAATAATTAATATTGAATATAACAAAAATATATTAAAGTCACAATTTTAACTTTAAATTAGTAAAAATGTAAACGAAAAATAGGTTTTTCATTTTACCGCTAATGTTTTCTTATCATTTATTTCATAATTATTCATGTAATTTGTTATTTTATTATAACAAGAATTTGAATTAAATTGCCTTTTCTCTTTAATAAATAAGCCGACTCATGGGCTGAACTGGTAGGATTACTTTCGAGCTCAGGCTTGAGCTAGATTGATTAGTCAATCTCAAGTTTAAGCTGGGTGTGGCTCGAGCCCGACTCAACCAATTTGCACTCCTACTCATAACCCATATATAGTAAATACATGATTAATGTTGTATTATTATTATTATTATTCTTTAGAAATTTGGTAAATTTAACTATAAATATATTCATATCATATATGTAAGATCTTAAGCTTAGATTATTTTAACTGAAAGACCAAATTCTCCATTAATAGGCTAATGTTACCCGTATATATATTTAATTATCACATAATATATCCGTGCAGCATAGAAGCACCGAGTTTCACCTTCTTCTCCTTCTCCGCCGTTATATTCTCATTTCATCATCTCCTATGCCAAAATTCACTGTTCTCTACGAGGTAATGCAACTTCTTTGAGCATTCACCCTGCTATCAAATCAGTGGTCAATTGTTATCAACATGTATGTATTGGTGTTCTTGTTCAATTAAACTTTCAATTTGGGAGAGTTGCTCATCTTGTAGTTTTTTTTAGTGAATTTTTCGAGGAATATTTTCTTATTTCTGAAGAAGATCTTTTTGAGTAGCCTATATTTTTCCATAGATTGTCGTTCCGTATAGTTAAGGACCATGGTTAATGATCTTGCGCTTTATCTTGGTGAATGTTCAACTTTTGGTTAGGGCTGGATAACATTTGCAGAACGGGACCTTCTATAAAGAAGGAACGATCTCTAAAGCTGGTTCAAAGCCCTAGAGAACTGCTAGTACCCGGTGAACTCTTATAGGCCGTAGGGGAAGAGAGAGAAATGGTAAGGAGATTTGAACTTGTCTGTTTTTCATTTTGAATGTGAAACGCTTTAAGAAGCTAGATCTTTACGTTGTATCGAGCGTGCGGGTTAGTTATAGTTACGGATTTCATAGAGAACTTGTTTAAGTTGTTCTATAGAATTACTTAAGCTATGGTCAAAGAATGGTATGCGGTATGTGAAGTTTCCAATTTTTTCATGGTTGCTTAACATGTGGTAAGGACAGTGGTGGAACAAGGGATGTTTTAAGGGGTTTTTGGCTGCAAGTAGGTTAGTAAATCTAATAAACCGTAAATCCACTCTACCGCTAGATTTAGTAAATTTGGATTTAAGTAGAATCAAAGGCAAAATTTGGGACCCTAAATTTTAAAATTCATAAATTCATGAAACTCCTATATTTAATGTTTGGCTGGATTTAATAAATCTCGTGATAATCCTATTAAAAGGCTCTACCAAACACCCCCTTAAAGCTAGAGCACAGATTAGCTTTATAAAAAAAACTATCTCAACATTTTTTATCTAAGTTTGTGATCGATATTGGCAAATTGAAATCTTTATATTAGAATTGCTTAATAAAAAAAATATAAAATATATCATGATCGAAAAAAAAAATAAATTTATATCTAAGTTTGTGAATATATTTTTATTAATTTCGTTAAATATTTTTTTTTTCTATTTAAGTGACTAATACATCATTCATTTATTAATATCTAATTTTATTTTGCGCTCATTTTTTATAATAATCATCCATTCGACACTTTTTATAGCAACGAGTAAAATTATTATAAGCTTCAAAAGCTTGAAAATAAGAATATATAAAGTTGTCTTTTTTGCTTTGGATGGATCATTTGCTCTTTTAGAAATTTTAATATTTTTAAGGATGAACATTGTACATTAGATCACATACTGGTAATATAAATTTTCAGTTCATTATCAAGAAGTATTAAATCTATTGAATTTAAATTAGTTGGATGGAAGTGTGTCATTTTGGTTAACTAATAATTTATTGAATGCACTAAGTGGATTAATTGAATTCAAATGTGCGACTGACAAACAATTATATATCTGCCTATGTAAAATGATTATTTAGTTTTTGAAGTTTTATATAAATGATAGTGCAGAACATTTCAACTTGAAAATTATGTGAATTTGTTATGTTTTCAACTTTTAATACCAATCATTATGATTTTATAACAGCTTACATGTACTTAATACTATCATTGCTATTTTTGTTATATTTGGCTATATCTTTTTGAGTTGTTTGACTTTCTAATTTTTTTCTTAAACAATAATTATATTTGATATAAAATATTTGGAACGAATCTATTTAATAATGCTATAAATCCTGACCATTTGATTAACTTCTTTCCAAAATGCTTTCGAACAACTTTAAGTTGAAGTATTAATCAATTTCAAAATTTTTTGTATAAAAGTATTTGAATTGTGATTGAAAGGCCCACTCATTCTTGTATTTTCAAAACAAGCTCTGAACATTGAATCTAGCAAGCATTTGGCACAGCTTATGTTACAAAAAGGACTCTTTTTAAATTATGTGTTATAGATTTATCTTATGTTACAAAAATGCCTCTCTTTAAATTATTTGTTATAGATTTTCCTCGAGCACTGCTGTTTGATTTTGATGGTAAAGGTCATGAGTTGGAGTCTTGTTTTTGAGCTTCTATGTATAGAATGAATGCAATATATAATTAGTTTTATTCTATTTTTGTTTAATTGACCTTATTTATGCAATTGTTATTATGTCATGTTTTTCTATTGAACTCAGTAAGGCTAATGCAGTTTTAGTGAGAGAATTAATAAAAAAGGATTTTGGGAGAGGGGTTAGCGTCTCCTCAGGCCCCCTTGAGTCCACTTTTGGTTAAAGAGATTAACATGTGGACAATTGAAAATTTTGTGTACATAGAATTCATTTGTTGATGTATCCTTCAAGATATTTTTTTGTTTGTTTTTTCTTTTATTTGTGGGAATAAAAACTTCATTCGGTTGACAATTGAATTTCTCGGATGTGAGCTTTGAAAGAGCTTCATGTTGAAGTGATGATTCGAATGAAGGAAGCATATATTGATATGATCAACGAAATTTAGATTTATTATGTATTCAAGAGATTTTCTCTAATCAAGTAAGGAGTTTAGCTTAGCAATCAATTAAAGATGTAATAATCAATACCAATGATCAATGACAATGAGCCTTTAATGATACATAGTAAATTTTTTGTATGTAGGTACTAGATGTAGGGAAGTCCGTTAAATGTATAAGTATATTTTGGATGAGGGACGCACAATTATAGAATAATAGTTGAAGAAATTAGCTTAGAGTATAATTTCACCTATCTCTTAGGCTGCTTGAGTACCGAGGAAAATTATATCCCTAACATTAGGACATTCAAGGGGATGAATGGGTCTTAAAATTTTATAATACAAATCTTTTCATAAGGAAATGAGTCACAATGAGTTATAGAAGTTTGTAGAGCATTAGATAACTTTTAATTTTTTGATAACCTTGGGATTACCGCTCAATGAGTTCTGAAGCAATAAAAAAATAAATATTATATCGGAAATGGATAAAATTTTAAATACTATTTATGGCCAAGGTTCTTCACTTGTAAAGGAAGATAGGAATGTAGCTTTTGACTTCTTTAATGAGATTCTTCTTTGCAGTAGTTGAGTTAGTTCTAGAAGCCTACACCATGCCCAACCTATGTGAAGGTAAATGGGAGCTTTGAGCTCTATTGAAGGTCGAGTCCAGCTTGAAATGAACTTTTTATCATTGATTTGGTTCAATTGAACCTTGCTTGACTTTTAGGTGACTAAAAAGGATTTTCCTTCCATATCTCTCAGGCACTTAGCGAATATGTAATTTGAAGAGGGGGTTGTAACAAATATGAATATGTAATTTGCAAATTTGGCACTTAGCGAAATTTGAAGAGCTCGACCATTTAGTGACAATTTGAAATTAGGGTATATTGTAACGTTTGTTCAATGTGAGGGAGAAATTGTTGCCATCGAATGACTAATATTATCATATTGAATGTTAAAAAAGTTTATCTCCAAACTTTTAAGAAGGGATAAAATAATTATGGAAAGTTCTACTTCCTTCGTGCAACTTCGAAAGACACACTACGAAGTGAGCAAAGATTCATTGAAATATGATTTATAGAAAGAATCATATCTCACAAACAAAGGAAAGATAAATAATCTTTTGATTAACATGTGGGGCCAACTTTGGACCACAGGCAAGCACGAATGTAATCTTCTTATTGTCGCCACGTGACTTGAAGTTATATAACAAATTCTTTGCTAGAGCGATCTTTAATAGTTTGGATTGAAGCTTGAAATTGATTGTTTGCATATTAAAAAGGGCACTAAAAAGGCTCCAAAGCTGGAAATAGAGTTTTCTTAGCTGAGTTTCTAGAATTTCATTGCTTTAATAGAGCTACACCGTATAAGGGAAATTATGCCATCCCTAAGGATTTAAACATATCCCACCATTAGCATCAATAGGTGACAATTTGATAGCACTTAAAAGGATTTCTCTAAATGATTTGAGGAGCCAACTATGGTTTGTCTTGTTTTGGGGATCAAGAATTTTTATAGGCGTGAGCTTCTTAGTTAATTGCATCTTAGGGCATGATGGTTGAGAACATTCTAGCTTAAAAATTTATCTTATACTTTTAATTCAAAAAAATACGTATAACAGGCTTAGGTATCTACTGTTTAATAGGTGGGAATGATGAAGGATTAATGACAATGTGATAAACAATTCTAATGTAGGGGATGGTTGTAATGAATGCCATAAAAGGTATTATATAGCATCGATAAGGTACATACAATAATGGAAAGTGGTTAAATTACTTGAGGGTTTGATTATTGATGGCACCTACTTCCTAAATGATGCTCAAGGACCAAGGGAAAGGTTATGTTTGTGGACACTCGAGAGGAGGAGCAGGTCGTTTAGTTTCCACACTAACTACATATGTAGATGATTTGTCAGCTAGGCAAGGAAAAATAATTAGTAAGACTTACACTCTGGAACATCAAATAACTCTTGAACATTTGAGGGCCATGAGGACTACAACTCCATGACTCGTGCTAGGATAAATCTACGATTGCTATTCAAATAGAGGTCTTTTGACTTTAAAATGGAAAAAAAGGAAGGAGGCTCCTTTCTTAAAAGTTTTGAAGGCCCTACCATGGCTTAGAAGTAGCTTGAAAATCATAGAAAGAGGAGACTAGAGAGTTGATAGTTATAATTTTCATATTGAAGCAAATGGGGAAGCCTCTAGGCTTATTTGATTTTACTCTTTCGTGTGTGTTGACCTCGCTTTCGGTCAAGATGTAGCTTTCCCCTCCTTAATAGTCTAGGATCTAGCCGTTCCCCTCCTTAATAGTCCCCTCCTTAATAGTCTAGGATCTAGCCGTAGGACCTTTCTGCCGACTATTCCTAGAAAACTAGTGAATGAGCCCTCCATGTTAGCAATTCTGGACTTTTCTTCGCTTGACTTGACGTTCCATGTGGTAGTTCTGACCGCTATTGCCTAGCAGGTAAGGCTACTCCGAAGGAACTCAGGGAGCACTCCTATAGAACTGACAGCCTTAGGATTGACTCTACTCGTTGATTTGGCGCTGCTGCGCTCTCCACCGTCCTGTTTAATCAAATTCGGGCCGAAATTTTAATAAGATTCGGACTGCGACGCGTTTTGGTCCCAATCGTCGACAAAGTTGCCCGGACGACTCCGGATGACGAAACGAACTGCGCCGACGCGTCCGGAACGTCGATTTTGCTTAAGAAGGACATTCGTTTCGTTGCGACGGCGCGTCTTGGGGAAAATACCTATTTAAGTGTTAATTATAATAATAAATAATATTTTATTATTATTATTATAATTAATAACTTATATTAAAATCTTTTAACCTAACTCCATTTCTCTCCTTCTCCCATTAAACCCTGAGGTCGTTCGTGAGCCGGTTGACGCCACTTGCGCACGCGTCTGTGAGACCCATCCTCTGCGGCAAATCCTTATCTCTTTTCTCATGATGTCGCGGCCTCTCGAGCCGCAAACCCCCCATGCGCGATCTCTTATCCTTGCTCCTCTCTGCGACGATTGTCGCCCTCCTTCCCGCTTCCCTCGCCTCTGGTCTGCGGTGGGTGAGTTTAAGCGAGCTTCTTTTCCCCCCTGATAGATATATTTACCCCATTTGGGGAGACCCAAGAAAGGTGTGTCGAAAATTTGTCTAAGGAAGAAAACTTTGCTCTTTTCCTTTCTCACTTACTTCTTTGATCTTCTGGTGCTTGAATTGGTTTCCTCTTGCTGTTGGAGGAGTAATTGAAGTTGGGGAGTGCGTTTAGAGTTTTTGTGTTACTTTCTTTTTACTTCAAGGAGGTACCTTTTCCCCTTTTGTGCCTTGCCCTGTTTTCGGTTTTGCTCTATGCCGAGTCTCTGTTAGCTTGGTACATTGGATAATGTGGCATTTTAACTTAGCGTTGCACTTATATTTTTGAAAGGCATGTTACTCCAGCATCTAGAGATGGAAGTATGAGCATGTTCTAGGGATTGGATTTGATTACTTGCTTAAGATGGTAGGAATATAGCATGATATAAGTTTTTCCTCTTTCCTCTACTTGCTTGAGATGAAATTATGGCATATTTCTATTACTGCGAATGAGAAGGTTGAAGCATGGCTTTGAGACAATGTTAGCTCCTCTTGCAAGTATGTTGGGGACATGTATTATGAAGCTTTTCATTTATTCTTATCTAGCATGAGATATTAGAGAGTTTATTTGGCCTTTCATGCATGTTTGGGGCTCGGTTTTGGCTTCCTGTGGCTTTCCCTTACTCGAAATGCATGCTATAAAAAAATTTTATTTAATTTGGAAAACTCTGCAACCTGTTTTGAGGGCTTGGTCTAGCTCCTCGTGAAACATCCTTTTGTTTAAATACCTGCCGGAAGTTGTTCATGTTTGGAATACTCAAGTTTGGGGCCTAAATATACTATCTATGTTATTGTTCTTGCTTAAGGCATAAATTAGCTCTATATCTTGATATTTTAAAAAGCTTTGAATGGTTCGGTTTTATCTTGAAGCGACTGGAATTTTAATTTCTGCTAAAGATTGAATTTTAATCTATGCTCAGGCTTTGTCTTGGCCTTGAACGACTCGGTTTTGGGTCTTTGTGGGCATTCGGTTTTCATTGCAGGGGCATGGGATGTTAATTTTTGTTGAGGATGGGCTTTTGGTTTTGGTTAGAACATCCTACTAACTGTTTAAACTTCATGTATGAGCTTTGAAGGGTTTGCTTTTGGCTATGTTTGGGGGCTCGGTTTGCTTGCTTTAGCTCCTATCCGAGAGCCCGTTTCTGGTGTTTATTCCTATCCCTGCTCTATAGCTGTGGGAGGGTTCGGTTTCATTTGCTTTGGCCCATGCTGGAATCGGTTTTGGCATGTTGTGAATGTCCTTTGGCTTAATTATACATATTGTGGAAAAGTTTATTTTGAATTTGGATCTCCATAGCTGTTCTTGTTTGAGATATATGGTCGTCCTATATTTTGATGTCTTGAAGGCATAGAGATGTTTTCTAGTCCTTTTTGTGGCCTGGGTTCGAGCCTTAGCTGTGGCTCGGTTTGCCTCTGACCGTGGCTCTTTTTTGCCTTGTCCTGCCCCTACCCGAGGGGTGGTTTGGGTTCTGATTTTCATTGGCCTTTGACTCCTACGGTTTTGGAAGTTTATAAGACTGCAGTTTGATGTTTGCTTGGTCCCTAGCCACGGGTTTGTGATGTGGTTGAGTTAGCCTCCCCCTTTGGTCCTGCCCGTGAGCTCACCATTGGGATTTGCTCCTCTTGCAGTCCTTACTCGTGAGACCTATTGGAGTTTTTTTGGTGTGATTCGGTCCTTCTCGTTGGGCTTGAATGGCTTGAATGTTATAGATGAATCAAGTTTGTCATCCAAAAAATTATAATTATCTAATTTATCCTCTTATGTATGCCGAAAGAATATAGTAGTCACTGGTGGTTCTTTTGGTTGCCTTAGCCGTGAGCCCTGCTTGTGCCTTGGGTTGCCATTGGTCGTGGGCTTTAGCAGCTGGCCCTTGCTGCCTTTTGCCGCGAGCCTCTTTTGGCTTTGGGTTGC
>NW_018164536.1:4061764-4088539 GCF_001263595.1 Phalaenopsis equestris
TTCTTTAGCCGTGAGCTTTAATAGCTCCCCCCTTTCCTTTTTGTTGCCCTGGCCGAGAGCCTTACCTACTGTTCATCTCTTTGTAGTAACCCCGATCGTGAGCATTTATTTTGGTTTTATGGGAAGATTTTATGCTTATTTGATATGTGAGGCTATGGATTAATTTGGAGGTTGGAAGATTTTGATATCAACTTTGCGATTTTGGGAAGATTTGCAAGCTTTATTTGGGAGAGCATTCGGTTGATTTGATTAATCCTACGTCTTTGGGGTTTGAAAAATCAGCGCAAAGTGACATTTTATGTTTGTTAGGAAAGACCTCGGGCTCTACTTTTCCAGGTCTTTTCGATAGGAGTTTTTTTTGAGAGCTGAACCATTCACCTTTTCGGTGTTTTAGATGGATCAGTATCTTCTCTCTCTCACCCCATTTTTGTTCTTTTCTTTCCTTGTTTCTTGGTTCAGTTTTCGATGCTTATGTCCGATGCACAAGTGTCCACGTATAACCTTTTGTTATACGTGAAACCATCAAGCAAGGTCGTAAGTAGTTTGTTTTGGGGCGTAGGGTGTTGATGATAAAAATAAGCTGAAGATAGAGCAGAAAGATGTCCTATCCTATAATATCAAGATCCATGCATTTGATGAACAATAGGATACGATATCCTTCACCGACATAAGTCTACCCTCAGATGATTGGCAGCCCCACACCCGACAATGTAATCGACTCGTGGACAATGAAAATTTCTAAAAAAAAATATAATAAGTTTTAATAAACTATTTTCAAGCAAAAACATACTTTTCTACGAAACAAAAATTGATAACTCTTCTTTGCATGTTTAAAATTTGTGTGCACGTCAAAAACATAAATTTTAAAAATACATTTTAAAATTGATTGTCCACCTGACGAATACCTGTTTAGGCTGGGAAGTAGCCCTCTAGGTGAGGTTCAGGGCACACTTCTAGACGAGTGACGGGTTCTATACATTCGGGTGACCGAGTAGCCTTCGTGGACCCTCGAATATATATATATAGCTGAGCCTAGCCCTACACAAGTGCTTGCGGTCCCCCTTACCCGAACCTTTTGTTTTATCGAAGCTTTGGACAGAGCACTTGTGTTTCTTTTTTTTTTTAAGATTTTCTCGAGATTTTTGAAGAGGTTTACTTGAGTCTTTTCTCGTTGATTTTCTCGAGTTTTCGGTCATGAGTCGTCGTTACACTTTTCTTCGGATTTCTCGGACAGCTTTTCTTCCAGACTTCGCTTTTTGCAATATATTTCAGCTTGCTATATTTAAGAATCAGTGGACCCCACGGGCGTACAAGTTCGTTTTACATTTACAGAATGTTATTTTATTCCTGTTTATACCTGCTACTGTCCTGTATAGCAGGTTATTCTATTCCTGTTCCTACCTGCTACTGTTCTGTACAGCATGTTATATTATTCCTGTTTCTACCCGCTATTATTCTGTAAAACATGTTACACTGTTCATTCTACTGTACTTGCTACCACTCTATAAAGCATGTTATACTGTCCCTTTTACTATACCTGCTATTGTCATGTATGACATGTACATTGTTTCTTTTATTGTGCTTTCTACTGCTTGCCCTGTACTGCACCATGAGGTCTATCACCATGTATAGCCTTAAGCATGCATTCTTTTCATATAGGATGTTTAGAGGACTATCACCATGAGGTCGTTTGATTTGACATCATAACTGGATACCCTATAAAACTTAAACTCATTACGACAAGGAGCTTGGAGTTAGCGCGGTGGGCAGCACGGCCATCTTCAACAGCAGAACATGTCTCTCCCAGCTAAACAGGGTTGCGAGGTTGTTCGCCTAGCGCAACATAAATCCTCAACCTTTTCGTTAGGTATTCGTATGGCTCTGCTGTATGATCTAAACTCTAACTCGTTTTAGGATTCTGAGGTTGTCGTTCGTTACGACCTAAATCCTCACATCTTCCAGGCTATTTGTGCGATCGTTTCACACGAATGTAAACCCCAATTAAATAAAATTGGCAGGATGAAACATCTGAATATTTCTCTCCGAAACTGAAGCCAAATCATAGGGTAGATTGGGAAGCCACCGATGATCTCCTCTGGATCTGTGGCATCCCCTAGTTCTTGTTCTTTTGGATCTTGTAATTAATATTCCAAGTTTGTACAAGTCCCCTTTGCACACCTCTTTGTCCAATTTTGTTGAAAAGTCATATCCTTTTGATCTCTTTGAAGATAGTATTCTCTGATTTTTATCAAGGCTCTTCCTAAGTGACTTCGTTCATTTAAGATGTAATTAACTATATGGGCTTGCCCTTATAGGAAGCTTTTCCGAACCCAACTTAAAATAAATCCTATTTAATTTTTCATATTAAATAGGGGAATTTGTCGGCAAATAAAACGGTTTCGCAGACTAAACGAACGTCATATATATCTTAGTTTACCTGATCGAGCCTCATCCTCAAGTCTTGTGTTTATCCCTCGGGATAGATACAGGATTTGAGGTAAAGCGCTCATTCTTTTAAACTATGAAAAATATGGGGTCAGTTTGATTTTCTAAACTTAAACATATACGTCCTTCCGAGGCGGGTAACGAGATTTCAATTCCGGTGACCGACAGCTTCTTACGGACAACTCCCCCAAACCACAAACAAACCATCCCCACACTTTTTCCCCGCCGACAGTGTGCCTTGAACTTTTTAATCCTCTTTAGGGGAGAGAGGAAGTGTCAACTCTACCTTCAAGGGGAGAAAAAAAAAAAGAGATTTTGAGTAAAAGTGATCTAAGAGGAGGGAGGGGTTGTTGATAGGAGAATAAGATGTTAAAGAGTACGGATTTGAATTGAAAATTTTGAAACAAGATGAAATCTATGTCCAAAATACTCTCTTGGTTCGCCTCCTTTCCTCTTTTAGCTTCAATAGGAGAATCCAAAATAGAGTTTATGCTTTCTTGCTAAGTGGTGTTTACCCTCTTTTGATAATGATGGGGTGATTGAGGCGAATTTAGGAAGAACCTGTAGCTTGTTGCTCATTTTTAAGGCCTTAGGTAAATAGGAGGTTGTCCTTAGGCATCAAGATTTTGTAAACAAGGACATGGATTCCAAGTAATTAAGTTGATGTGATACAAAGTGAGCCTCATTAGTGAGTTGTCTGTTCCATTGGTACTAATAGGTAAAATTGATAATAGGTCTTGAGAAGGAAAGTCGATAATATGTTCTAAGAAGGAGAATTTGATGGTATGCATTAAGTAAAATGATAGTGACAAGAACTCAAGACGAAGGGGTGCTAAACTATTATTATTTAGATGGGTTGGCACCAAGCAATTGGTGTCTAGAAAAATTGGGTTTTGGCCGTCTCATAGAGAGAAGGATTGGATGACAAATAGTTCACGTTGAGAGTGGTTTGTTTCGAGAATTTAAGATGGTTGTTTTTCATAACTAAGGGCATCATTGGTCCATGGGAGGCTGAGTTGTCCCTCTAAGGTTCCTACGTTTCAAATCTATTTTTTTGTGTTAACTGATTGCTTTTGGTTAGGGCTTAGGTATGTCAATTATGCCTAAGTTTGGGCTAAGTTTTGGACCTTTGGCGTTCCTGTAGATCCTCTTAGGGTTTAGGATCATTAAGACGTGATTTAATGAGCAAACCTTGAGAAACTATTGATGTAGCACAAATTGAGCAAATTGAGCTTAAAAAAAAAATGTAAATCATGAAAAATAATTCCTTGGCAATCAGTTGCATAAAAATTGCACAATGGAAGAATAATCACTCGAAATTCAAGCTTGAAATATATAATGAAAACTCGAATTTCATTTCCCCTCTTGCATCGTTAACCACCTCTATCCATTGGAATGTTTGGATGGTTCCAAACCAATAAAAATAAGCCATAAACATGGTCCAATCAGATTTGAATTGCCCCAATCAATCAAGAGATCTGCAAATATTGAGGGTTATCGCTTTTTATTTAGGGCTAGTCAAAATATACACTATTTAGAATGCCATTTTTTTTCTCCTATAGCCACTTCTTTCATAATGTTGTAGCTAGATAATAGAAGCTTAGATATCGATTCGATGGATTTTAATTGGTTAAAATGTTTCCCATTTTAGCTAAAAGTGATTATTAATGCTAGACACTGTAACCATGCATGATTATTAATGAATTTTAAAAACATTTGATTGTGCAAACTTGTATTGAAAATTTTGGTGGTTGCTCTATTCCCTTAGTGATGCTTGATGGTTGACTCATTTTGGCTTTGTCGGGTTTATACTTTTCTCCTCAATTTGAATTTCACTGAAGAGATATGTTGTTAATTTTGTAGCACCTCAACATTTAGCCTACAATTTATTGTTAGATTTTAAAATATAAATGTTTGAATAGTTAGTTATATAAGTACATCAATTTCAACTATTTCAAGTCACTTTAAAGGAAAGAATGCGGCCTGGAACTTGTTTGGTTGCACATAATAGAAAGTCAAAAGTGAGAGATGATTCAGATGAGCAAAGTAAGACTGTTTTAGTTGTTTGGTAGTCGAGAGAATTGAGAAGTGACTCCTTTCTCTTGGAAGTCATGTATAAGGGTTTTAGCCATTTAATCTCTAGCTATTTGCGTAGAAGTCAATTGAAGGCGACTAAATATGATACTCTTGCCTCATTCGCACTGTAAAGTCCTAGCACGAGATACACACGCTCACACATGTACATGCATACAAACTTGATTTTATAAATTTTATGTTATATGAACCATCCTCATCATTTGACTCATCCCATTCTAATTCATTATACAATATATTATAGTATGCATCGCAATTATAAAATGATGTAAAATGTATTTTATAGTTTATTAAATAATAAATTATACTTTGAATTATCCATTATATTAACTATATTAATATATATATAAAAAGTTTTTCATTAATGTCCTAACTTTTTATTTTATTGTTATAAATTTCGTATATAACGCAGTATATTTTGTTTAGGGCATAAATCCATTCTTACAATCTACAAAAATGTATCATACAACAAATAATCCATGTATACACACATGTATGTACTTCTATTTATGTGAATTCATTTGTGGATGTGTATATATCTATATATGATGCTTATATCCATTTTAGACTATCGTCGAGTGCCTCTATTTGTAGATACTTGTTTCAGGGTTTCTTCATAACCAAAAAAAAAAAAAAATGAAGTATTTCTTACCTGATAAAATTAAGCAAATTTCTCAAAAGTGGTTCCCCTAACTTTCACTACTTGAAGTGGGCCAAAATTAGAAAACAAAAGATCTTATCTGTTGCAATCTAATTGATAATAATTTTGCATGCTACAATTTGTATGTTATACATTAATTTGTGAAGAAAAAAATAAAATGAACAAAATATATTTTCATTCTCACAATCACTGCCTGAACCAAACTCAAAAATGCTAGTCTTTTTGTCCAATCTTCAACTTCAACAATTTCCATTCATTTGAAAGATTAGTTTAAATAAAAGGCCCTGCATATAATATCTACTATTAGCTCTCTTTTCTCTGTTGCTTGTTTCTTTCTAAATTCAATTTATTTCACTCGAGTAATTTGTAGGTGCAAAAGTGAGTCACATTGAAGTTTCTTTTTAATATTTATTTGTTTCTGTAGTAACTTAGTTTTTGTGAACTTTATTTTTATTTTTGTTTGAATTGCAATGAGGTTCGTTTTTATGACCTTCAAATTCTTATTATATTATTATTATTATTATTATTATTATTATAAGTAATATTCTTGACCATCTTCTCATTAAATATTTTGAGCTGTTGGGAAGAGTAAAAAACCAAATTTGAAAGTGATTTTTTTGCCCTCTCATTTTCCACCTTTTTGAAAGAACTCATTCCATTTAGTTTCAACTTAAAACACTCCAGCTTACTTTTAAAAATTAAATCCAACCATCTAAGCACTCAAAATGAATCAAATTGGACGTATACTTTCTAACACAAGACATGCCATGCTTTATATCATGTTTCATATACTTCCTGCATTAAACTGATAAGTAAAGAAACAAAGCCTCAAAATCCCATTTACTTTCCATAATCACCGCCGAGTTCGCAAACCACACCCTTAAACCCTCCTTTTATTTACATCCAATTATGAACATCCTTATCTTCTTCAATGAGGTTTGTTTTTCGTCAGCAACTGTCCTGTAATATCACAAGCAAGCGCTTCATTCGGCACTTTACTTATGAGTTCAACTCCTTCAGCCAAAATTATGCCCATACCCATGTGCAAATGTGGCTCTATGTGGCAGTGAAATGCCCAAACTCCAGGATTGTTTGCAACAAATCTTATTGCCGTCCATCCATAGGGAAAAATCACAACTGTATTCCTCAGCGGCGGATTCCTGAGATTAAACTTAGATGTGTCGTTTTTTCTAAACTTTCCATCACCGTGACCGAGGACCCAAAAGTCATGCCCGTGCAGGTGCCATGGATGTATCTCGCTCACATTCCCGGACAAAGCATTCGTGTTCTGAAGCACTACATCGATAGTGTTGTTGAACTCGATTTTGTAAACACTGCTTCCTTTTGTTGTGTTTGGATTAATAGGGGGCTTCATCACGTCGTAGTCTTCCAAGAAATTCTCCGGCGGCTTTCCAATGTTCTTCAAGCTATACCTCATCGATCCAAGGTACGGTATTGGCGGAAGAGCCAACGAGACATTGTTGATCGACCATTTAATATATCCGTCAATTTTGTTCTGGGTGTTAAGGAGGGAAATCATTCTGTCAGAATTGGGTGGAGGCGTCGGCGTGCCATGCATTGCTAGTATTTGGTAGTAAAATGCTTTGCTATGTGTATAATCATTCCATTGTGGCGTGACAGGAGGGTTGGAAGAGGGTAACATTGAGAGGGAGTTAGGATGGTAGTTTAAGATGGCTAGAGCTTGTTGGGTTTTTGGAAGTCTTCCTCTAATACCAATCGAGATCCAGTAGTTTAAAGATGAATTTTGATCGGTTCTGATGAGGATGGAGTAAGTTTCGCCCGAGTAGACGTCCATGTCGTTCACGTTGAATGGTTTCACATAGTTACCATCTGCTTCAACCACTGTTAAGTTGTGATTCTGTGGAATAAATGTGGCTTAGTAGATGAATGTTAATGAGTAGAACTTCCAGAGATAGTTTTAATGTCTAAGCTGTGTGTGAATATATAGGAATTGCTGCAAATTTGAGCTTATCAATCTAGTAAAATTACCAATACTGACTAATAACACAGAATAATACGTGACAAATGAAATTTTTGTTACGGAAATTGTTTTATAATTCATTTTCTTCATGAATTATGAGCATCTAGCTGCGCCTATCTATGCTTACTTTTTATATGAAATAGTTCACTTAAGAAATTCACTTGAGAAGCTAGCTAGCTACTGTCCAACCTATTTTGTTTGGAAAATGATTCCTAGCTGTTAGGCAAATAGACCATATACTTTTTTTCCGACTTCTGTTTCATCGCTTGAAATATTCTAAAATCTCCTGATGACTTTGTCTATTTCTTTCCCTCATGTTGGCATGCAAGGATGATTTACTCATCTTTTTTATGTTATGTTTATATGCATATTAATTAAAAGAGTAGCGTGCAAAAATGGTCCCCCGACTATTTACATGGGCTTATTTTAATCCCAGAGTCCACAAAAATGCCGAATTAGTCCCTAGACCTTTTTTTCATTTTTTGGCTGAAATAGTCCCTAAAGATGATTATTTTAGCCTCATTAAAAAATTCTGGGGTTTAATCTGACAATTTTATAAACTGTAGGATTAAAATGGGTCTTTACAAAGTGTTGGGGCTATTTTGACACTTTTCTCCTAATTAAAGCCCGAAAGCCTCGATCTGATATCCATACCAGATTCTCAAATAAAGTGACATGTATATACTACTAGGATTCCACCCCTTTCTTTCTGTTATTCAGGTTTTCTTTATTCAAGATCAAATTTATTTACTAAGACTTCTACAGGAAACATGAACTGTTAACATTTTTTATGACATAAATAGTAGATAGGTTGAAGTGGAAAATGTTGACTTAATACTTGTTAAATTCAACGAATAAATGTAGCCGGTTATTTTAGAAAAGCAAATTGAGCTTGCATTAAATCATCTGTTACCTCTATTTTGGATTTTTCTGGAGTCATATGAATTAATTTCCCAAAAATATTCATTCCCGTGCTTAGTTTCATATCATCATTTAATATTTTCTTACAATTTTTTTTCCCTTCGTAGCACCACTGTGAACAAACTGATAACAATTTGATATTCATGCAACTATCCATCTTTTATGATTATTTGTGTTGGATTATATCAAACCTCAATGGTTAAATTACAAAAGTCAAAGAAATATTCCTAATCATAAACTCCCATAATCAAATCTGGATGGGTTTAGCAGCGGTTAAGTGATTTCAACTTTATTTTCTCTGCTCAAAAAAATGAGCGCTAGCTCTAAGATGTCATGAGCCGTGGGGAGTTTGTGGTTGCAGTTTCTTGCACATTTTCAGAGGGAGAAAGGAGATCTTTAATCAAGTTCTTTTCTCAAGCTTTGCTTTTCTCCACATTTAGTGAGTTCTATATTATTCTCCTTGTTAGTTCTGTGAGAAGAGGATTTGTTATACTTCGTTTCTTTTCTTATTTTATACTTCTCCATACATTTGATAATGGATTTATTTGTGCCTCCTGGCCCTATATTTGTATGTCATTCTTAATTTAACCAATTAAATCATGATGCTCTTATATTTTTAATTGTATTCTTATTTTCATATCATAGTTATATGTATGGTGTTAGTTCTATTTCTTATAGGTTAATTCAATTGCTCTTTTTGGCAATCTTAAATTGATGCTTTGGTCAGTTCTATACAACAACATGGTATAAAAAATTTAGCCATTTTGAATCAAGGAGATGGTCTCATCAAAACTTTCTATCAGCAATACAAATTATGAGTTTGTGAAATTTTTTTGGAAAAATGATTGCAAGATCTTGATGATGTAGATGAGAGTATCTTTGTCCAAAGAGAGTTAGTTTTGTCATATTTTTGAAGTGAATGATTCCCTAATATCATGGATGTAGAGATGGATTAGAAAGCCCTCTTTTTTCATTCCTGTTTGAGATGTGGTTGATCAAAGTATCGTACATGTATGGGAATCTTCTTAAAAGATTAGGCCATTTCCATCCTTCTCTATCTGAAGTAGAATTTGCTTGTATTTAACATGAAAGATGACACATCATTGCAAAAGCATTTAGATGCATACAAAAAGGTTATTGTTGGATCTAGCAAGTATGGATATAAATATTGAAAATGGTATTAGAGCTTGGATCTTACTATGCATTCCATCATTCATTAACAAGCACATTTTCTCTATTTTGCTATATGAAAATGACATTATTTTCATGATAAAGGTGAAGTATGCTTTTCTATCAGAAGAGTTGAAGTATGTGTAAGGAACAAAAGCCTAGTTGAGGGCTTATTTCTGTGGACATATAGATGATGTCATATATGGCTTGGGCATATGTCAGAGCGAGCCGTAAATGAGTTGAGCAAGTGAGGCTTGCCTTTTGGTTAGAAGATTAGAGTTTTAAAGCTCTATCCTTTTTGTTTTTATGTTAAGCATCATAAATTAAAGTTTTCTATTGGAGTGCATAGAACCAAGAGTACTATAAACTGTATTCCTTTTGACTTATTGTGCCCTACAGTTTTAGACTAAAATGTGGGTTTTGATGCATCCTTAAACTAAGTTAGGCACGAGTTTCTTATGCTCAAGTTAAAAAGATATATTTTGGAAAGTGAAAGACATATTGAGAAGTAATAAAAGAACAAATGAGGATTAAAAAAAAGCTTAGAAGTTTATTTTGTTGAGTTTGAGATCTTTTGTCAAAAGGATTACATTGTCAAACATAAGACTTTAGTGGGTAGGATCATAAGGGTGAGGCTCAATTTTGGAAAAAAAATGAGTTATGGAGGTCTAAATTAGAGTCTAAAGGCCTTCGTTTTAGTATATTTGAAATTGAATAAATGGAATATAATTTTACTATTAGTGGATGTAGTGGCAGAGTTGCCATAGTGGGTGATCAAATAATTACAAGGGGTGAATGTTTTAGATATCTGGGGTCTATTGTTTAAAGTGATGGTGATATAGATGGGGTTGTTTTTAGTAGAATTCAAGTTGGATTGTTGAGGTGGAGGCATGCATCGACTTATTGTGAGATAGAAAGGTACTGTTTAGACTTAAAGGAAAATTTTACAAGATGGTGGTGAGACTTGAAATGCTTCATGGCACAGATTGTTGGCCTCTAAAAGAAAAGCATTAAACTAAGGTATGTGTTACGGAGATGAGATTGCTTAAGTGGATGAGTGACTCGACACTTAGAGACAAAATGCAAAATGAATATCCGTGAAAGGGCTGGTGTAGCTCCAGTGGCATATAAGATTAGAGAGAGTTGTCTTAGATGGCTTGGTCACATTAAACGTTCACCATTCGATAATCTGATTAGGAGTGTAGATGTTTTAGATCCGACTTATGTTAAGAAAGATAGAGATATGCCTAAAAAGACTTGGGTAGTTGTATAAAAAATTATTTAATTTATTAAAATTAAATGAAAATTTGACACTTAGTAGGACACAATGTAGAAAAAAGGATTCACGTAGCCGACCCCACTTAGTGGGATAAAGGCTTGTTGTTGTTCGTTCGAGTACAATTTTGTTGTCAAACCCTATTAAAACTGCATGATTTTTAGTGAATGGTCATTATTATTTTCTAATGGTCTTTGATTGAACTATTTATGCTAACGCTAAGGAGGATAAACTATACTCAAGTTTTATAAAGCATAAAATTTTTTGGTATGTAGATGAGTTAAAAGGATATAAGGTGTTTTGATGCCAGTCACTTGGAATTTTAATTGGTACGGATGACAAGTTTAATGAGCTAGAAGTTTGTGTAGATTGATGTTTTAGGAGGTCAAAATGTAGATGTCAAATTTGAGATTGAGCAACAATCAAATGATAGCTCATCATAGTAGCTTATTTTACCTAACCGAGGAAGAGGTAACATACCATAGCCAAAATAACATATTGCTTCTTATAAGGTTAAAAAGCATATTATAGCACCTTAGAGATTTCATTATGAGGATTCCTCTTGTACCTATATGGTTGCTTATGCTATAAGTGTTTTAGAGTTGTTGTGATCAAAAGTAATCAACTAACTGGTTAGGAAGCTGACAATGTTGGAGAATCGAAATTGTGCGGACCAAAGGTCTTTGTAGAAGAATAACTGTTGGGATTTATTTTAACTTGAAAAAAAAATAATTGTTGGCTATAAACAGATCTTCAATTGCGAAGGAGCTAATGGTTAAAAAAAAGGAGTTCATGGTGAAGACATAATTTGATACAAAGCCTGCTTTTATGCAAAAGGGCTGCAATCTGAAAGAAGGTATGAAATTTAAAGAGAATTTTTTACCATGTATTACTTTTTTCACAATACATTGTCAAAGGTTGTTGTGTTGAACAATTGGATTTGAAATAACTTTTCTCAATAGTGATTTGTTTGAGGGGCAACTCATCAAGCAATGGTTTAGGTTTGACAATATCATAATCCATCATGAGTTTATGAGAAGCCCATTTTATAGTTGTGTATAGCAAATAGTTGACAAATAGATCTTGTATATTTTCTATTGTATGTTAATGATATGTTGATTATAGTAGAGATATAGCCTAGATCTAGAAAATGAAAGCTGATTTATGTGCAATATTTGAGATGAAAGATTTTATTGCTAATAAGAAGTTTTTTGGGATAGTCAGAAATAAAATTTAAAATATATATATATACTTGCACTATATTTCTGGCACAATAAAGATATGCTGGGAAGACAAAAGGAAGATTTGGCTTGCAAACTATAACACTTGTTAGCTTGCTAGTAGTTTTCATTTGGTTGTTGCTCCGTAGTCACAAGGAGAGAAATATATCACTCGAATGTCCAGTATTAGTGCTATTGGGTATGCTATGTTAATTTTGTGATTCAATATATGGATAGACCTTACATTCAGCCATTGCAGGTTTTTGTTTTTTTAGACCTGCAATGCTTTATGGTCTAGATTCTTGGCATGTGAAAAAAAAGCATAAAATTTAAGTGTTATTGAGATACGATGTTTAGGCGAATGAGTGTCTTTACACTTAAAGAAAAAATGCGAAACAAATATATTCATGAAAGGGTTACAGTTGCTCTAACGGCAGACAAGTTTAGACAAAGTTGCCTTAGATGGTTTGGTCATATTAAAAATCGATCATCTGATGACACTCTTAGGAGAGTAGATATTTAAATTTGAGTTATGTTATGAAAGATAGAGATAGACCTAATAACACTGGAGCATATCGTATAAAAAATGTTCTTGATTTATTATAATTAAATGAAAATATGACCTCAATAGGTCACAATAGAGAAAAAGGATTCAAGTAGCCAACCCCACTTAGTGCGATAAAGGCTTTTTGTTGTTGTTGTAATATATGGATAGACCTAATCGAGCTTACTCAAAAAGCAGTGAAATGAATTTTAAGGCAACTTAGAGGCAGGATATATTATGGTTTAATGTTTAATAGGGATGGTTTAGATTCAGTATTGTGGATTTTTTTAATCAAACTATGTTAGTGATCTTAGCATGAAGATTTTTTACATTAGATATGTCTTTAGCTTTCAGGTGTGCTATTAGATTGAAGGCTTACCTTTTAAGTTTTTTTTTTAGTATGGTAGAGTAAATAACACTTTATGAAGATATTAAAGAAACTACTTAGTCGAGAGGCTAATTTGAACACTTTGGTTTGCACTGTGATTTTTCATAAGAGAAGCAAAAATATTGATGTTTATTATCACTTTATCTGAGAAAAAAGTATTGATAGGGAAATCTAAGTTCAGAAGATATGATGACTACCAAGGTTATTCTTGTTCTCAATTTTAGGCAGTATTTGGCCTTGATTTGTTTATGGCAGCTCTTGATCCTTTTTTGAGACTTGTTTTGCAAGTAGAAAAAATTGATAATTTGACTAGACTTAATGATTCACTTTGTTCTTAGATGATACGAAGGATTTGAAATATGAGAGAAATTGTTAGATTGTAACTTACCTTAGTGCTGTTTAGCAAATTGCAAAACTCTCATGCTATTCATATCCAAATCTCCTGGAACTAAATCTGGATGAGTTAGTTTCAATTTAAATTAACGCAACTTGTTTTGTAGAAAAAAACAAATTCCGGATGAGAGTTATGGAATGCAATTAGGATTTTCTTAGAGCAGGAGTGAGGACATGTCCAACTGGATTCTGCTTCTTGAATTTTGTCTCTTTTTGTTTGAGGATTTAGAGCAGCAAAGATCATTTAATGTTTTGTGAGAAGAGTGGAATTAGTTTTACTCTTTCTTCACTTTTTCTCCAAGAATCTTTAAGAAGTTTTGGTGTTCTACTCTGTGCTTAGCATTTAGCTTGTAATAATTTGATGGAATGCTTCTTTGATGTTTGTTTATATGCTTATTCAATTTCCTTATATTAAACTTAGATCTATTATATATATTTTAAGTGGGAGTATATTGATAAAAAATATAAGTATTTTGGACATCATAATCATCATATAATCGTATGTAATTTTGTTTTCTGCTTTGATTAGTACTTGAGTATTATATATTGATAATACATTGCCAATTTTTGTGAATTTCTAAGGAATAATGATGTATACATTTTTTTTAGAGGAAGATGTAAGTTTAAATGTAGCCCATATATTTTTTCGGGGCACTTACATGCATAACACCCAATTGTTATCGATTTACATATCAACATCTAAACTTTTATTTTTACATTTATACAACCCACAAATTTCATATCACATAAAAAATACCACCCCACCATTTTAACCCATTTTAACTTAAAAAAAAAGTGAAATACACCTTTTCATGCATAGGTAAGGTGGTTGTGGACTCTGAAAATTCCGACCTCCCCATAGTCTCTATTTTGTTCTTTAGAGCTTTGAGGGTTAAATTTTCAAAAGACAGATGTTATAGTAGATAAGACGCTTTTCAGAGATTGCACCCTTATTTTGTGAAGACTTTTTAGTATAGGGTACGAGGTTTTCCATATAGCGAAAGCCTCTACGGTTAATTATCCCTTTTGATAACAGGAGAGCACTTTTGATTAAGGTTAGTCATTTATCATTAAATATTTAACATATAGTAGCAACAAATATATGTCTTTAAGTTATAAAATCTATCACTTCAAATTTAAAGCGGATGGTGTGAGGAATGATAATAAATCCGATCAAGATCCCATGGTTCCGTCGTCTTGGCTCATCGTGGTCCTCAATCTACTAATCAATGAAGGTAGTCGACCCAACCTGACTGAAGAATCTTTGTCAGCAATCATGGATTCTGTTGTTCAAGTGACTTTCGTAGATCCGGGGTAGATGTTTATCTAAGGGAACATATATATTTAAATTGACCTTACTGATGTAAGGCTTTGGGCCAATCAAATATACCCTTATAATTCGCAACTCAAAAGGTTAAAAAGTCATTAGGGAACATATGAGCTGCGGTCATAAATATAATATAATTGTGATTTGGCGGCAACTACCCAGTCAGTGGGTTTTGGTCGTAACCGCTAGTTTGTAGTATCATTTGGGGGCAAAATCAGGCAGACAGAGAACTTATACCGCGTTTTTAATGCCATGAGAATGCTTTGAGTGTGAATATAGTGATACAATTGATAATTGAGCTGAAGTCAATCAGAAAATTATCACCCTTGACAAACTATTGTTAAGGGTGGATGAAATTTTTTTTAAATTTTAAGTGATTGATTTTAACTTGGATGTTTTGATTTATCCACTTTAAGTCTTTAAGTGATTAGCTTTAATTTGAATGTCTTGATTTGTCATTTTGATAACTTGATTTGAATTTTGATTTGAAAGTTGACCACTTCGGTTGAAGTCTTGAATCATCACGACCTTTATCAGGGATTTAATTGCTTTATTTGAAACTTGTCGACTTAATTTTTTGCTTGTAAAGAGTTGGGTTTATTATTGACACAGAAATGTATATGAATCTTGTCAACTCTATCCTGTTTAAATATGATTGGGTTTATATTATTCAAATAGAATTCAAAGCCTAATTTTGTAAATAGACTCATTCAGTTGAAATTTTCTATCAACTTGGTCATCATCAGAGATTTTGGACATTTGAAATATTTATGGTTGAAATTTATTTTAAATTTATCAATTTTGATATCTTTAGAAAATTAGTCTTGCCAACTCCAGTCATGATGAAGAGGATCAGACTAGGCGATTTAGACTAATAAATTCTTATCATATATTTTGAACTTTCATTTAAAAAATTACTAAACTCGTTAACTCCAGTTCTTGTGAGGAGGATCAAACTAATTTTGCAGGCCATACAAATCTTTAAGTACAACTTAGCTCCCCAATTTATGATAATATATAAGTCAAGCTTAGCCCTCAATTTTTTCTATTTCACATTGAAATCAAGCTTAGCCCCTAAATTAATTCATTTTTTGCAAGTCCAAGATTATAAAAAATTTTAGTAGCCTCCCGACGTTAACTACTGTGAGGGGTCCTTGAAAGAATGATTAAATCACAAGCCTTAAAATTAGGGGGAAAAAAAAAAAAAAAAAAAACTTTTGGGTCAGTGTCGTGAGACACTGCTGTCGGCGATAAAGAATATTTATCACACAGCCTTAAAATGTGCTATAAGTCTTCAATGTACTTGAAAAAATGATCAAATCACAAGCAAGCATTTTTCCGATCTTATTTTACTTTTCCTGAACGACACTTAATTCCTAAGAACATATACTCTAGTTTCCAAGAATAAGTATTTAAATCCCTTAATTTTATAAAAAAATTTCAAACAACAACAACAACAACAAAGCTTTAATCCCACTACGTGGGGTCGGCTACATGAATCATTGCTACATGAATCACTACATGAATCATTTTTCTCCATTGCGTCCTAATTAGTGTCATATTTTCATTTAGTTCTAATAAATTAAGATCATTTTTTATTCAATAAGCCCAAGCCTTCCTAGGTCTACTTTGCCTTTTTTAACGTAAGTCGAATCTAAAACATCTACTCTCCTAATCAGATCATAAGATGGTCGACGCTTAATGTGACCAAACCATCTAAGACGACTTTCTCTAATTTTGTTCGTCACAGGAGCTACACCAACCCTATCACGGATATTCATTTCGCATTTTGTCTCTAAGTGTAAAGCCACTCATCCACCAAATCATTTTCATCTCGACAATACTTAACTTAGTATTATGCTTCTCTTTTAAATGCCAACTTTCAGCACCATAGTGCATTGCAAGTCTCACCACCATCTTATAAAATTTTCCTTGCAGTCTAAGCGGTACTTTTCTTTCACACAAAATGCCCGAAGCATTCCTCTACTTCAACCAACCTACTTGAATTCTACTATTAACCTTCCCACCTATATCACCATCTCTTTGAACAACATACCCGAGATATCTAATTCGTTTACACCTTTTAATAATTTGATCACCCAAAGTTGCACTTCTGTCACTAGAGCTACTACTACTAAAATTACGTTCCATGTATTCAGTTTTAGTTCTACTCAAATGAAGGCCTTTAGACTCTAATGTAGACCTCCATAATTGAACTTTTTATTTTCACATTTGCATGAACTCTTTCTCTAGGCTTATCCACAAAAAGGATATCATCAGCAAAAAACATACACCAAGGTACATCCTCCCATAAATGTCCAGTAAGCCCATCCATAATTAAAGCAAAAAGATATGGGCTTCAAGTCGATTCCTGATGTATTCCAACATAAATAGGGAAATATTTGGTCAATCCTCCTTCAGTTCGAACACAAGTAACAACTCAAGTACATATCTTTAATGACTTGAATACAAGTCATATCAACACCATTCTTCTCAAGAACTCTCCAAAAGATATCTCTTGGAACCTTATCGTAAGCTTTTTCTAAATCAATAAAAATCAAATGTAGATTCTCTTTATTATCTCTGAACTTCTCCATTAAACTTCTCAATAAATGTCTTCCATAGTAGACGTGCCATAAATCCAAATTGATTATGAGAAATCTTTGTAATACGTCTTAACCTATGTTCAATTATCCTCTCCCATAATTTTAAAGTATGACACATCAACTTAATTCATCTATAATTTGCACACTCTTGTGCATCTTCTTTATTCTTAAAAATGAGGATCAAAATACTCTTCCTCCACTCAGGCATTTTTTAGTTTGTAAAATAATATTAAAGAGTTTAGTAAGCCAAGAAACTCTCAAATCTCCTAAACATTTCCTTACTTCAATTAGGATATCATCAGGTTTTACAAACTTTCCACTCTCGGTTTTCTTTAAAGTCTCCTCAAATTCTTTTTTACTAATGCGACGGTAAAAATGAAACTTTTTATTATTATTAACGATATTAAGATCACTAAGGTCGATCATCTTTTCAGAAACTTTATTAAAAATTTTATCAAAATAAGTTATCCACCTATGTTGAATATCTTTTTCTAAGAAAAGTATTTTTTGATTTCATTTTTAATATATTTTACTTGAGTTAAATCTTTAATTTTTTTTTTTTATTTGGCTAGTTTATACATATTTTTTTACCCTTCTTAGTATCAAATTTATTATAAAGATCATTAAAAATAGAAATTTTAGTGTCACATATTTCTCTTTTAGATTCCCTGCGGGCTGTTTGATATTTTTCCCACTTCTCTAAGCTTTTATATTTAAACCAATTTTTATAACATAACTTCTTACATTTTATCTTTTCTTACACATTATTATTTCATCTTCAACTATTTTATTTTAAAAATTTTTTTTTGTTTCTTCAAGTACATCTTTTGCTACTTGTTTAATAATGTTGTTTAATAATTGTTTAATAATGTTTGTTATTTTATCTCACATAACATTTGCTTCATTATGAACATCTCAAATTTTAAAATCTTGAATTTTACTCGTAAAAATAATCTTATTTGTAGGTTCCCCCATCTAATTCTACTATGATGAGTCATAGTATTCTTTATTTTACAATTCTTCATATTAAAATTTAGAACTAATAAATGACTTTGGGTACTTAAATCCTCACTTGGAATGATCTTACAATTTTTACAATCTCGATGATCTCTTCTTCTGAGAAAAAAAAATCAATTTATATTTTATTAGATCTATTCTTATAAGTAATAAGATGATTATCTCTTTTCTTGAATGAAGTATTAGTAATAACAAAATCATACGTTAAAACAAAATTTAAAATAACCCAAACTTCTTCATTAGTCACTCCAAAACCATAGCCACCATGAATATTTCTGAAATCTTCTATCACTTTACTGACATATCTATTTAAATTTCCTCCAATAAAAATTCTTTCTTCAAGAGGTATCATTTGTAATGAGTCTTCGAAGTCATTCTAGAATTTATTCAAGAGGTATCATTTGTAATGAGTCTTCGAAGTCATTCTAGAATTTATTCAAGAGGTATCATTTGTAATGAGTCTTCGAAGTCATTCTAGAATTTATCTTTAGACCCTATATCTAAACCTACTTGTGCAGCATAAACTCTTATAACATTAAAAAACTTAGTATCAATGATAATCTTATGGGCTATAATTCTATCTCCAACTATTAATTTTTACAACATTATCTTTCAAACTCTTATGTATAATTACACCTGCACCATTTCTAGCACTGCTCTTACCAGAATACCAAAGTTTAAAACCTAAGTTATCAATCTCCTTAGCCTTTTCTCCAACCCATTTAGTTTCTTGAACATATAAGATATTAATCTTTGTATGAATCATAATATCAACTAATTGCATTAATATATCATTGAGAGTACCTATATTTCAAGATCCTATCATAATATTAATTTCATTAATTTTATGAACTAACTTCTTTACCCGCATCCGTCCGTAATGTGAGAACTCTTGCTTATTTGACATTATGCCCGGGCGTCGGTGTAGTAGCCCTTGCACACTTTTCACTGTATTTAGGTTATACAACGCGCCGCTTTCAGAGGACACCCTAGCACTTACACAAAGATCAAAATGATTCATGTCATGATTTTTTTCGACAAGTTTTATGCGATCGAGGCAGGCAAACTAGGAGAGGGGAGGCTTTTGTGAGAGCATCTAGCGTCGGCTTCAACTTGAATTACTAAACACAGGGAGGCGAGAAAGTGGTAATTTCATAACTTGTAAGCTACGATCCCATCTGGTGCTGTGAAAACGAGAACCGAAGCTCGATTTGCGAGGCAAGGACGAAGTATATTGGGGCTTTAACTGGAGTTTCTGCTTTTGGTTTCAAGTTGGTCGCATGAGAGAGAGAGAGAGAGGAGATAATCATGACTTTTGAAGGGCTTCATACGCCGCGATCCCATATGTTGAATCCCAAATTGTTTTTTGCAAACCCCGAGAGTTGGAGATGAATGAAGGAGAATGACACAGAGAGGATCAGTGCAAGCAAAATTCTATGGAAAGGAATCGGGGGAATAAGTCCCTCTATTCACCGTTAGACTCCCTATTTATAGAAGTCTGCTTACATAGTTATGGAAAGGGGCTACAGTTATGAAAACCGCCTTTAATATAATTAATGTGCTAATTAATATCAGATTTACATTATAATTGGAATATAATACGACGATGATTGGCGGATCAACGTGCTTCGGCCTGGTCGGCCGAAGCGAACGGTTGTGTGATGATCGCGTTTGCTAAGGGAGATCAGTCTACTAGTTGCGATTGGTTGGCCTTTTAGAAAGCCTTGACTGTTGCAACCGTAAAGAAGTTCGTCAGCTAGATCCATCAGTATTGAAGGTCGATTGGCTCGATCGGGTTGTGGTCTTCAGATGATCAGTTTGGATCAAGCTCCTTGAATTTTAATGCTTTGATTGTTGAGTGATCATACTTAGTCTTCTGATCGCTTTTTGATTTGTGCTGACAATTTTAACACATACATTATTAGTTCCCGAGTTTTTCTGCTCCTTGATAGTGACAATTACGATAAGGACAAAGAAATTATTAAATAATTAGTGACACCAAAATCAAGAGAATCAATAAAAAAAATTATTTTCCCTTTGGTTCCGTGCCCAGTGTGCCAGCTATCCTCAAACAATTTGAGGCCTCCCATGGTCGAGGTTGCGAGTTCGAGTGGGATGGATCCTGAACTCCTGGCTTTGGCGGGCTATTAGGTTTCTGCTCCTGTAAAGAAGAAGAAGATTGTAAAGAAAGATAAATGGTCGAAGCCCAAACCTGTGGAGATCGATCTAGTCGACTCGTCATTTGGCACCGAGGGATAGCTGCCAAAAAGGCTTTCCTAGGAAAATATGGCGTCCGGGCCCGACATTAACGCGACTGCTGAGGGTCAGTGAGGCTCGTTTGGTGAAGGGATTGAGGTCGGAGAAAAGAAGCTGGAGGGAGGGACAAGCGATGGTTCTTCCCGACCTTCACCTCAGAAAGACGAAAGTACCTTGTCGCAAGAGAGAGATGAGTTCTTGAGAGCTCTTTTTGAAATGACAGATTTTTAGGTATGTAAAAATTTTCTTTGATTATTGGCGAGTTTTTAATAACTCTATGACATTATCTTGGATGCAAATGAATCGGTCGGGTAGGAGGGTCGCGAAGACGGCGAGCCTTTGAGAGACGTTGTGGAGTCCGTACTCACTTTGGCGGTCAGTTTGCAAGTCGAGTATGCCGAGCTTCTACCTACAATCGCTTCAGGGGGCACCAATTGTCCGACTCTTTGCCCATGATGGGCCCCCAATAGGAGCGACCAGGGTGGTGACAACCTTCTCTCTGATTCACGAGGCGGCAAGCAGATCGGACCAAATCCTTTGTCCGTTCTTGTGAGGAAGCGGCTGGAGGCTCGGCAGTAGATCTTGTGTGGGAGTTGTCAGCTCGCCTGACAACTACGGATGCAGAGGTAGCGGCTCTACGGATGGAGGTCGCCACTTTACACAGCGGGTTGGTGGGCGCAGGGTGTAAGCTAGGAGCATTCTGTGAGTCAATTGCCTTGGTCCAGTTCCAACGTGCCTCTGATTGGGTTTATCACAATAAGTTAGGCGGGGAGTTGGTTCTCCGACGGCTAATTCAGAAGGGGTATGTCTCGAAAAAAGTCTTGGAGGATCCATTTATAAAAAAGTTCATTCGAGGCCTGTAATAATGTTAGTTGCAATAAAATAATATTCAAATAATTTTAAAAAGATGTTTAGTGTGACACTTATCATTATGTAACACTTCGTTTCATGCACTCACCCTATAAATAGGTTGAAGAATTGCTTTTATCCGTTGCGTTGTTCGATTTCTTTCTTTGTGCTTCTCGATCCATCTCTTCCTTTTGTCTTTCGGTCATCTTCTTGCCATGGCTCCCAAGTACTCTTCTACCCTCTTCGGCTCTAGCAAGGCCTCCAATCCTTCGTTTTTGATGGAAAGGGATGTGGAGTAGTCACAGAGGAGGTATGTCTTAGATGACAACATTGTTCTTCGGTCAATGACAGGATCGACACGCACATTAGACAACGTGGGCAAGGATTTGGTCTTCTATCTGGATCAGTTAAAGTACGGTCTCCGGTTGCCCTTGTGCGGTGAGCTCCAGATCATCTTCAATACATACGAGGTCATTCCAGCTAGGTGATATCAAATTCCATAGCCGCGATAATGACCTTAATTCTTTTTTGCCATCGAGAGAGCATCCCGTGGTCAATCAACTTGTTTAATTATTATTATATGCTCAAGGTTGACAAAGAGGGCTTCATCATGTCTCCATGGGCAAGAAACTCTAACTCCTTGGAGTTGAAAATAAGATAAAGGATTGGAGGAAATAGTTTCTGGTCGGTTCCTGCTCCGACGATTGGGATGTCCTGACCAAACATCAGAGCCAACAGGCAAGAAGTCCCTTCCAGAGGACACGCACATCGCCGAGATGATGCTAACCGACTGGCACATTTCGGTTCTGCAGTATACGATCGAGGCGACGATCACCCAAATGTTAAAGGGTGATGACCGGAGAGCAGTGGTGCCTCATGGACTTCGATGAGGCAAGAAGAGATAAGGCTGCGAGAGGGAAGCTGGCCGCAAATTAAAGTAAATGAAAGCGGCTCCCAGCGTCAGATAATCTTTCTCACAGTTCTGACTTATACTTCCCCTCTAGCGGGGTGGTATCTGTGAAGAACAATACTAGGGCTGCAAAATTTAGTTTCTAAATATGAAACCACAGTAGTTGTCCAAAACACAATGGCCGGTGAGGTTAATATAATCTCCCAAAACTGTTTGATTGGTCCAGGGAAGAGCGAAGAAATTGAATCTACTTCGGAGGATACTCGGGGAGAAGCCGAGGCTGCGACCCCTTCTAAATTCGTCGTGTTGACCGATGCACGACCAGTTACAACCGTCCCATCGGGTTCCCAAGTTGGTGGTTCTTCATCCATCACCCTATCTGAGCGGGCGAGGGTCGGTTGGTCCATCTCTTCGGTTATGTCCGTATTGAACTCAGAGGAAGCGGCCTCGTCTCCTGACTACCATCCCCCGTCTCCTTCGAATGGAGAATCTGCCTGACGACGAGGGAAGGAGCAGATGCTCCTCCCTTGTCGCTGAAAGGGAGTAGGGAGACCTTCGAGTGACATACATTATACAGAGGAGATGGGTCGATGTGGGTCGGTGCCAATGAGCAGTTCCACCTCTTGGACACATCCGGATATTGGTTTCCCCAAACGGTCGAGAACATAGACATACCCCCGCTTTTGGTGTAGTTGTGGTTCGAGGAGCTCGAAAATCTTTAAGGGTCCTTAATCGCCTAGAGCTTGGCCAAAGTGTGGATCGGTTTCATCTGCTGATTTTCAAGGGCTAGCCCTGGTCACCTCGTAAAGATCTCTGGGCGAGACTCGGAAGAACATTGTCTCTTTGCAGGCAGAGCTAGGGAGGGTGCGTGACGATCGAAACCTCTTGCAGCTCAAATCTGGCAATGCTCTTAAGAGGCATTAAGAGTTTCTCACGACTATAGAGGCTCTGAAGTGAGAGGTTGAGGAGTTGAAAAGGAAGGTTGCTTCTTCCATTATTGAGGAGGTGAATAAGGTAGGACTGGCGAAACAACTCCGAAGCGGAGTGGATTTCGTCGTCTAGAGGTTCATCTACCATGGTCTCGTTGACCCCAAAATTTTTAATCCGGATGAGTTCTCCACCCTAATTTTGGACAAGTCGGAAGAAGCTTCTGAAGAGGAGGACGACTCGAGCGGCGACGATAGGTCAAGAAAAATTTGCAATGTTTTTATTATTAATTTTTTTAAAGAATCAAAGGGAAGACATTTGTAATTTTTTCCTGGATATATTAGAAAAACTTGTTTGTTTTTGTTTATTTCAAACCGATTGCGACTTGATTAATTGCGTGCTCATCCTGTGAGTTGATCTGCCGCGTTAGCCGGTCGACCTAGATAGTTCGTTAATCCCATTCGGTCGGGTTGTTGCCTCTGGGGAGACTCGCGTCTGAGGCAACTTTTTTGACCCGCCGCAGATCTTGTCACTAGCATGTGTCTCGATTACCTTCAAAGCTAAACCTCGAACCTTGGATATGACGTTCTCGTCGGTCAATTGTTAATTTTTAAGAATGGGCATCGTCTGAGTTTGTTTCCTTTGCTAATTATGGATCTTGTCATCATCTGCTAAGGCCACCCTTCGGGACTTGTTTACGGGATGATTTGCTCTACACTCTCTTGCGGATCTTGTCGCTAGTGAGCGAAAAATCATCTCCGGAGACCGGGGCTTTTTCGACTTTAGAGGCTTGGATTTGTGATGAGAATGTAGTGCAAGTAGTTAATTGATCCGTCATAATCGACTATTGGGATTATTTATTTTATTTTTCCCTTTCCGTTCGGTGTACCCGCCTTCCACGTGTTTTAGAATTGGTAGCCAGACAACTCTTGCGGCGTTTTCGATCAGGTTGCGTTCCCCGAGCATTGAGAAACGGTGACCGACCGCTTCAGTAGGTTTGGCATCTTTGCCTCATCACGTGATCTTGGCAGGTCGGTATTAAAGGTTGTTTGATTGTGATGTGGATTTCTTTTGACTTCTTATTGAAGGGTGGAATCAGTTCGTCTTTCCTCTGCCAGATTGAGAGCAAAATGGTGCCCTTGATGTTTGCTCCCTGCGATTCAGCCAGGTTCTCCTCTGTGAACAACGCAACTGTTACGATCTTTTGACTATGATGGTTGTATTCGACCGACAATATGACTTCTATTCAATCAGTTTGTCTTTCCTCTGGCAGATTGAGAGCAAAATGGTGCCCTTGATGTTCGCTCCCTGCGATTCAGGCAGGTTCTCCTCTGTGAACAACGCAACTGTTACGATCTTTTGACTATGATGGTTGTATTCGACCGACAATATGACTTCTATTCAATGAGTTAACATGAACGATTTTTGGCCAATTGCTGATGACAATGTCATTCAAATCGCCCATAATCCCGACGGTAGCAAGCACACTCAGTTTCTCTTGGCTCCTTCAACCTTTTTCCTTAGGTGATTCAGGATAGACTTGTTAGCCGCATTGGCTTGCCCATTTGTTCGGGGGTGATGTACTGAATCAAACTTCAAATCGATCCCTGACTCGCACATAATTCTTTTACGCTTCTGTTCGAAAACTATGTTCTGTTGTCTGTAATAATAACTAGCGGGCAGCCAGTATCTGCATATGTTATCCAACCAGATGAACTTCCGTATCACTTCGGCGGTGATCCGAGGGGGTGTTTTAGCTTCAATCTATTTGGAGAAGCAATCGACTTCCACCAAAAGGAACTTATATTGGCCTTTAGACGGGGGAAAATGACCCACTTTATCCAATACCTAAGTGGCGAACAACCAGGGGTTCGAAATTGGTTGAAGCTTGCGAGTTGGCTAATGATGTAGCGACCCGTATTTTGACACTGCTCTCATTTTTTAGAAAATTCTTTGGCGTCCTTGAGGAGTGGGCTAGAAGTAGTCCTGTCTCTGCACTCGATAAGCTAGAGTCTTTCGACTTCTACATTCTCTGGTGTGAACTTCCCTCAGGGCGTCTTGTGCTTCGTCTTCTCTCAGGCATCTCATGTATATAGAAGTTATCGGCCGCCTAAATAGCTTTCCCTCGATCATCATGTACAATGCGGACTTGAACTTGAAACACCTTGAATCTGTAACATCTTCTGATATTTATGCCGTCTCTAGATAGAGGATGTATAGATCCATCCAGCTTTTCGTCCCTTCAACAAAAACTCCATAGCTTCGAGCTCTTCAATCGTTGGTCGAGTGAGAGCCCGTTTGGGACAACTTATAAGTGCGGGCGGCGTTTTCAAAACGCCGCCTCGCTGTTTGGTACCCACTTATCGCCAGATTATTGAAAATTGCGTTTCCGAAATTGTGAAAGACGCGGACCGCGGGCTGACCCCCGCGATCCGCGTTTTACAATTTCAATTTACGCACTTGTCCTTCTTTTTTCTTCGCCTCTCCCGTGACCTAGGGCCCTCGCTCTCGCTCGCTCTCTCTTCGCCTCTCCCGTGACCTAGGGCCCTCGCTCTCGCTCGCTCTCTCTTCGCCTCTCCCGTGACCTAGGGCCCTCGCTCTCGCTCGCTCTCTCGTCTCTGTTGAGATCCCCGGCTCACAGCCGTTCTCTCGCATTGAGCTTTTGAAGCCGCCCGGATCGCAGCCGCTCGTCTCTGTTGAGAGCCCCGGCTTAGGAGCTTTTCCCCCCCCCCCAGCCAGCACGCCGACCGACGCAGGATCCCTCCCCGGCCGTTCGCTCGCGTAAGCTTTCCATTCGACGCTGGATTGAGCAGTGGAGAATCCATCGCCGGAGTCCAGCAGCGGGAACTATCCACAGATCTGCTTCTTTCTCGACGTGGTTCTTCGGGCTTCACTCATTTTCCACCTACTTCATTTTTTCTGTAGCCCTCTTTGGTTTTCCTCGCTACAGGTATATCTTCTTCGTTTTCCTAATATTTTGTTAGATCGCTTAGATGCCATGAAGATGATTTAAGTTTTCCATATAAAAAGATGAATTGTAGGAATAAATGTCAATCCATGCAGCAAGTTCATATCTTCTTCGTTTTCCTAATATTTTAAAAGGCTTTATATGATTAGGAAAAAGCATGTTAGTAGAGTATAGCACAAATGCAGACCATGCCAGACATCTAAAGTTGTACTTTTAGGTAATATGTGTAGCAATAAATGTCAATCCATGCAGCAAGTTCATTTGAAAAACATATCAATGCATGAAACTATTGTCTGAGTTAGGTAGAAAACTAATGTCAAGCACCACTTTGGGTCATGCTTGTAGTGAGGGTTGTGAGTAAGCCCATGAACTTGCTATAAAGCTAGATTAATACCCATTCAAGTTTTAGAACATAGATAACTGTTATTTGGTCCACTAACTAAAAATATAAACTACTTTGTGATTTTTTAGAGGGTTGATATATAAATTGTTCTTTGGTTTTGTGATTTATTTGCCATGAAAAGAAACATTTTGTGCTTATCCATTAATCTGACAGAACTCAATGACTAAAGCTAAAGAGGCTGGAACATCAGCCATGTGGGATAGAGAAGTTACTATGATCTTTTGTGATTTATGTGTAAGGGAGGTTGAGGTGGGAAATAGACCCACTACATTTTTTAATAAAGAAGGGTGGCGAAAAATCTTGATTAAATTCAAAGAAATGACTGGAAGAGATTACGATCGAATGAAAATGAAGAACAAATGGGACCAGTTAAAGAAGGATTGGAAACTATGGAAAGA
>NW_018164536.1:4089519-4104501 GCF_001263595.1 Phalaenopsis equestris
TGCGGCGCCCCAACACAAAATGTTATGGCCGTATGTGATTTCAATATGTGCTTTACTTTTGTCATGGCTGGATGGGAAGGAAGTGCTCACGATAGTCGTGTTTTCAAGTTCGCAACCAGAAACTTCAGACATGGATTTCCTCATCCACCTCTGGGTAAATACTATCTGGTTGATGCTGGATATCCATTGCAAAGGGGATATCTGAAGCCCTACCCAGATACGAAGTACCACATTCCGGATTTTGAAAGATCTAGTGGTGTCGCACGAGGCAAAAAAGAGGCTTTTAACAAAAGACACTCTTCATTGCGCGGCGTAATTGAAAGAGCATTCGGAGTGTGGAAGAAGAAATGGGTCATATTACGGGATATGCCGTCATACCCTTTTCCAAAGCAAGTACAAATCGTTGTTGCGACAATGGCGCTACACAATTTCATCCGACGCCACCCTTCCAGATCGGATACGGAGTTTGCCATTGTAGAAGATGATTCAGTTCAAATCCCACCTGAAGCATTTGAATATCATGTGGGACGTTCAATACATGAAGAGTTTGGTTCAGAAGCTGCATGCACTCGAGAGGGTGAAGGTGCATCAGAGATGGCGACCTTAAGAGAACAAATAGCAGATGATATCAGTCGGTCATGATATCAGCAAAGGCATAAAATACATCTTGTCTTGTTTTGTTAGTTTGTGTGTAACGGTTTTGACGCTTGTTTATCACAACAGTATTGGTTTCTACTCTAGTTTAAATGGAAAAAATATTAGTTGTTAATTGAAAAGCAAAAAAACTTTTCATAGAAGGGGCATTTAAAAGGAAAGCACAAATTTCTTATTCAATGCATATCTCACAGCTAAAGTTTCATATTTACACTCGTAGCACTTAAATCATAAATATCACATCAAAAGTAGCATAATTACCACTTTTTAAAATTGAATTACACCTTCTCATGCATAGGTTTATAGTGCCAAAGCACTGTGAATGTAAATATGAAATTCTAGGAGTGAGGTCTGTTAAAACATAAGAATTGTGTGCCTCCTTAATATGAATGGTGATTGAAAACAATGAATGTGATCGACTGAAACAGGCAATAAGTTTTGAATGAGTAAAAAATGAAATCAGAAAGATTTGAATTTTACATATCTAACACCTATAGTTCAATTTTTAAATAAATGTGCATGAGAAGGTGTATTTTACTTTTAAAAGTCTAAATGTATATTGATCCAGCAAGGTCCACAAGATTTCTACACAATTTCACTCGAGAAATATTTCTTATTCCACACTATGATGAGCTGCAGAAATTTTACATTGGCATCTTTTAATGCAGATATTTAGCATTGGCATCCTCTAATATAGTAATTTAAGAGTTCATGATAAGCTCTAGTTGTTAATTTTGAAGGCAATTGTTTGGAATGTCTTAGAGAGGAAATTTGTGATCTCTATTTTTGTTAATTTTCCAGCGTTGCCAAATAGTTCTCCAAAGGTTGGCAAATAGTTATGCAGCGTTGCCATTCTTTAGTTTTTCATCCAATTCTTGTTGAATTAGCTTAATATATATGTACCAGTTACTGCGTATTACATATCTTATTTCCCTTTCATATCTATGCCAATTGAGCTCTTTCTTCAGTAGAATGCAACGGCATTGTGCCTTTTTTTTGGGTTCAGTTGGGAAATTATATCTTTATATTGTCTAACCTATATAGATATTTAGCATTGGTGCAGAAATTTTACGTTGGCATCTTTTAATGCAGATATTTAGTGCAGATCTTTTAATGCGCCTTTTTTTGGGTTCAGTTGGGAAATTATATATTTATATTGTCTAACCTATAGCTAACCTGATTTTTCTTCCAACATAGGATGCTACAGTGGAGCAGTTTTTGGTTTCTTTTTTGTTTTTGCTGGAAGCCTGGAATGTGAAATTCTTTCATTTCTTTCATCTTTGCATTCTTTTCTGTGGAATCAGTCGCAGCTTAGACTGGAGTTTGATTCAAAATTTAGCCTTCGTATAGAAGAAATGTTCCTGAAAGGACGTACTTGTCTACAATAAATTGATCTTTGTTAGTGAGATCTGCTTAGAATGTTTTAGTTGTCCATAAGAGTGGTTGTCAATTCATTCTCTGTGATTAAGCTTCACTGTGCACTTTCCTGCTCCATAATATTTGAGGTTGGAGTTCTCTAATTTGGATCATGCATATTACATAAGAACTCTGTGCTACATGATGCATTAATTCTATTCTATGCAAATCTTTTTTTGCTCTCTTTTATGCTTAGCAAATGTTGATTTCCAAATCATGTTAGTTCATCAATGCATATGTTGGAAACTAGATTTTTTTTTATCGGGCCGTATGCATACATATCACAAAATTCTTCTATATGTACATATCTCACACCTGAACTTTCATATTTACTCAAATATCACTCAAATCTTTAATATCACATAAAAAAATAGCATTATTAAGACTTTTTAAAAGTGAAATTCAGCTTTTCATGCATTGGTTTAAAACATCGAGTGCTATGTATGTAAATATAAAGTTTAGGAGTGTGATATTTAAATACATAAGAACTGTGTGCTGCGTATGTAGATCTCAATGCGGTCTAATTCTCTGTAATTCACAACCAATTGCTGTGCCTCAGTAATAATGTAAAGTTAACATTATCAGGTATTTAAATACATAAGAACTGTGTGCTGCGTATGTAGATCTCAATGCGGTCTAATTCTCTGTAATTCACAACCAATTGCTGTGCCTCAGTAATAATGTAAAATTACAAATTTTAATTTGGAGGATTCTCATGTTTAGGTGTTAGATATGTAAGTACAGTAGAATTGGGTGCTATGCATGTAAATTTTCATCATTGAACTACTATGCTCTGCTCCAGAAAAGATTCCAGGTCATTCACGCAGAATAATAATTTCTTAGGCATTGACTGGGAGGGCTAGTACATGCATCCAGTTCCTCATTAAGGATGGTTTTTATGAATAAATTTCATTCTCATAACCTTATTACATACGACCAATCTGTAATGAAATTAAACTCATAACCAGAATCTATTTTGTTGATTGGCAATTTCTGGTCATCCTATTTCCTACTTCTGTATTTTAATTAACAGTCATTTCAGTTTTTAGACAGGAGTTATGAAATTATGATAAGAAAACGTTACAAAATATGGGCTCTTATTATACTTTGTAGTAGTATGTGTAGGTTCATATGACTTTTGTATGTGTAACATATTCGTTTGATGTGATCAGATATGTTTTAGTTATATAAATATAAATGATCTTTTTGGTATTTTCTGCTCTCAACACTGATCTTTAGTTTTGTTGAGAAAAAAACAAATTCTGCTGCACAAATTATTCATTTAATTATAATAAAAATTCGAAATAAGCTGTTTATAAAACACACTAACCAAACAACCAAACTGCTTATTCAGAACAGGGGCAGAATGGTCAATTTTTCAGAATCAGCTATTTTTCATAAGCGCCAACCAAACAACCAGACAGCTTATCCGGATCAGCTGATCATCAGCAGATTATCAGGATAAGCTGCTTATCAGCAGAAGCTGGATAAGCTGCAGCTGCCCCAAACAGACTCTGAGTCTTTGCGTGGTGCCACCCAAACTGACGCATTGGGATAGAATATTAGCCATGTGGTTTTCCTCATGACCCACATGTTCTACTCGAAAGTTTTTGAATCTCTTGATCCCTTTTTTTGCCTTGGAAAAGTACTTAGTCAATTGTGCATCTCAGACCTCAAATTCCCCGTTAACTTGATTGATCATCAATAGGGAGTCCAACTTCTCTAGCAAATCCGCAAGCGCCTATCTCATAAGCCCAACGATCAACGCCTCATACTCTGCTTAGTTATTGGTAACCTTGAACTCTACTAAGACGGATTGATAGACATGCTCTCCGGTCGGATTGCTCAGTTTTTGTCTCAGTCGGCAATCACCTGTTTGTACGCCCCGGCGACGTGCAAGATCCAGGTTTTGTCGTTGGTTGTGTTTCCTTTGCATGGTTCTGCTGCCACGAAGAAGTCTGCTAAGAAATCAGTGATCGCCTGCACCTTGATGGCTGCCCGAGGTACATACCTGATGTCATATTTGCTTAGTCCCACCGCCCACTTTAACAACTTACCAGAATGTTTCGATTGAGTGCACTCACGGACTTCAACGAGTGATCCATGAAGACTCGAATCTGATGCGCCTTAAAATATGGCTGGAGCCTGCGAGAAGAAATAATCAATACAAATGTTAGTTTCTCCATAATCGGGTTCTTGGTTTTGGTGCCTTGGAGAACCTAGGTAGTGTAATACACCGGGAATTGTTTTTTTGCATCTTCTCTGACCAAAATTGAGTTGACCGCCCCTCATCTGACTCCTAGTATTGTGGCAACTCTTCTGCCGGTTTCGGACTTTGGAGTAGCGGTGTAATGCTAGGGTGTCTTTTAGGCTTTTGAATGTTGACTCACAATCGGCTGTTCTTTGAAAATGTTGATTTTTTTCATAGTGCCGTGAAGAATGCCATGCATTTGTCGCCAGACTTTGAAATGAAGCGCTAAGTCCCTCTACTTGTCCGATTAGCTTTTGTATTTTTTTAGTATTCCGAGGGGAAGACATGTCCAAGATTGCTCGAACCTTCTCTAGATTGGATTTTAACCAGTTGGCTGTCAGCAGAAAGCCAAGGAATTTTCCGATCGATGCCCCAAAGGTACATTTAGAAGGATTTTGCTTCATGTTGAATTTCGTAAGGGTTTTAAAAGTTTCTCTTAGCTCTTTTATATGTTGTTCGGTCGATTTAATCTTTACTAAGACATCATCCACATACACCTCAATATTTTTCTTTTCTGATTCAAAAAAATTACATCCATGAGGCATTGGTACGTCGCCCAACATTTTTTAGCTCGAAGGGCATTACACTCATACAAAACACTTCTGCATGGCAATGATGGAGGTTTATTCTACGTCAGTCGGATGAATGTTTATTTGATGGTAGCTTGAGAATGCGTTGAAGCTCATTAATGTGTAACCGACCACTACATCCACCAGAGTGTCGATCATTGGTAGGGGGTAGTTATCTTTCGGACACAGTATTGAGATTAGTGAAGTCGACACACATTCTCCTTTTGTCGTTGGGCTTCCGCACCATTACTATTTTTACGAGCCAGGTGGGAAACTGCACCTCTCGGATGTGGCTTGCCTCCCTTAGATTCTGAACTTTTGCTGCTTTGCTTCGACCAAAGTTCTTGCAGTTGATCGGAGTTTCTGTTGCGCTGGTTGAGTGAACAAGCCTATATGGAACCGATGATTTGCTACGTCAATCAGAATTATAGTCATCTCCACGACTGTCCATGCGAAGACATCCCAGTGTGCGTGGAGAGTTTGTATCAGTAGGTCTCTGTGTACTGCATCAAATTCACAGTTTGCACGGAGTGTTCAATCACTAGTCATCGACCAAAGATCACATTCCAAGTCGGTGGAGATTCCACCACTAGAAAGTTCTCCGTGTTGGTGAACTGTTTTTCTCACTCCCCCCAACGCGACGGTCAACACAACTATGCCCAAAGCTTCTTTTCGCAAGAGCAAGGATTGTCAATCGACCGACTGTCGGGGGCTCGATCGCCTTTCGACCTCTTCCCGTCATCTCGACCCTTTCGCTTAAGCGATCAACAGTCGGACGACTTCAATTTGGTTTCTGAGGAGTCTATAAGGTCTTCCTCTGCCACAATGTGGCCATTAGCCAACTCCTAGACTTCCACGATGGTTATTGGTTTTTGTAGGTTCAGGTCTTACCTGAATCACTTGCTACAGATTCCCTGCTTCAGAGCGGTCCGAGGGATGAGCGGTTCCAGGTTTTATACCTCCAACAATTCTTTCTAGAAGCGAGTGATATAATATCACAAGTTTTTGTTCTCTCCCTACTTGATCTGGAGTAGAGTTTCTATATCCTTCATTGGCTTCTGCACATTAGCAAAATGTGCTAGGAAGAGCTTTCGGAACTCGAAGAAGGATGGGATGATTCCATCTGAGTAGTTGTTAAACCACCAGAGCACGACCTCTTCAACATTTTAAAAAAAAGCCGACATTTCATGGCGTCATCGATCTGCAGGACTCCAACCGATTACTCGAAAGAAGCTAAATGGTCGGCTGGGTCACTCTTCCTTTTATAAAGATCGAAGTGAGGAATTCTCAGCTTCGCCAGGGGTACGGTTTCCCAGGATTTTGCGGGAGAAAGCGTTGCCTGCAGCTGGCCTGGTGAGTTCTCCCACTCGGTCGGCCCGATGTTGGACAACCGGTGTAGATGTTGCATTGTTTGCCAGTTGAGAGTCCCTCGGCCCTTCAATTGGTCGACCACCTGCTTGACCATTGGGCATTGGCGGATCGTCGAGGTGAGCTCTATGGGGATGAGTTCTCCGAGACTCTCCCTCCAAGGGCGGCGTTTGGTTGTTTTGTTGAGTCATGTTTGCCCGAAGATTCTCAAACCGGTTCGTTATTTCCGCTCGCAACGCTTTGACCTCCTTCTGTATGTCGCGACGCAACGTCTCTCTATTGAATTCTATAGATTCATGTTTCTCTGTGAGGATTCTCCATCGTAATTTGCTCTGCTTCTTGTTTGTGGCATGTTCACGCTCACTGCACCCCATTTTCGGGTGTTGAATCCCAAATTGTCTTTTGCGAACACACGTCCCATGAGTTAGAGCTGAGCGAAGGAGAGAGAGAGAGAGAGCGCAGTGCAGGCAGAATTATGTGGAGAGGAGTTGAGGGAAGAAGTTCCTTTATTCATCGCTAGGCTCCCTATTTATAGGTGCCTGCTTACGTAGTTATGAAAATGGGGGACAGTTATGGAAATTGTCTTTAATACAATTAATGTGCTAAGTAATACCAGATTTACATTATAATTGGAATGTGGTACAACAACGATTGGTGGATCACCGTCGTTCTTTGGCTCGGTTGGCCGAAGAGACAGGCCGCTTAATCGTCACTTCTGTCGAGGTAGATCAGTCAGCTAGTCGCTATCGGTCAGCCTTTTAGGAAGCCTCGGCAGTTGGATCTGTAAAGAAGTTCGCTGGCTGGATCCATCAGTACTGAAGGTTGATTGACTTAATCGAGTTGTTGGTCTTCAGATGACTGGTTCGGATCAAGCTCCTTGAACTTCAATGCTTTGATTGTTGAGTCATCATCTTTAGTCGTCGGATCGCTTTGTGATTCGTGCTAAAAATTTCGGCGCATACACCACAGTTGCTTTCCTACATGCTTACAACCGCGAGTATACCGCGATGGTATTGATCAGGATAAAGGAGGCGACAATGAGGGTTTTGAGTGAAGAGGATGTGACGATAAGAGCGTCACTTAACTAGGGTTGTTAAGGATTCGATTTTGAGCCGATCTGAGGTCGGATCAAATTTTTCTCAAAAAATTCGATCCAAAGTTTTAGCTAGTAGGTCGACTTGTTTATTTTGATTCAATCTCAATTCGAGCTAAAATTGGAATCGATTTTCAAGTGATAAACGATATTTGAACTAAATTCTCTAAATTCACAGTCTTAAAATCACTAGGGCTGTTAATCATTCGATTTTGAGCCGAGCTTGGATCGAACCAAAAAAACTCAATCCAAAATTTTGGCTTGTAGCTCCGCTCATTTATTTCGATCCGAGCCAAAATTCGAATATTTCGATCCGAGCCCCGCTCATTTATTTCGATCCGAGCCAAAATTCGAATCAATTTTCAAGCAATTAACAATCTTCGAGCTAAATTCAGAGCCCTAAGCTCAACGGTTGGAGCAGGGAGGAGAAAATTTCTTATGACTCTCCGTGCAGTTTTTCTAGTGCATGCGTTTTCTAGTAAATAAGTGCAGGAAAGGTTAGGATACTCTTGAGGGAGCAGCAGGTCAGGGTTTTTTTTTTTTTTTTGGTCAACAGTGATATGTATGTAAAAATTTAAGTTTAGATGTTAGGTATTAAGTACATGAGAATTGAGTGCTAGTATTTAATTCTTCCTTTTTTTTAGTGTTCAACTAAAACACTTAAAAAATAAAATATACTTGCGAGCTGATTTTAAAATATGGACTACATGCAAACTCAGTTTTATCTCAATAGAAAAAAAAAATTAAATAATTCAATTTGAACAGTGGTGTGGGGCCTCTCTTAGTAGACCACACTTTTTGGATGATGATGTGGAAGCCAATAGCTGCCTGGGCAACAGAGCACATGGTGCTCAGCAACTTTTTTCCCTTTTTTTTTCTGTTATTTCAACGCTTCTATTCTACTTATAACTCTTTAAAAACTCTATATTATGAATAATTAATTTGCTTACCCCAACCGCCAGATTGAGAGAAGATAGTGAAGTTACGCTGGAAATCCTCAGTCTGTAAGTCTTGTTTGGGTGGACTTGGAGCACAACAGGAGCGCACTGCTTATTTGTAATTTTATATGAGCTTGTTCCTTCAGTGAGGTGCGCTGCAAGAGAGCAGTTGTATTGGCCTCTGCCATTGATCAATATCGCCTGCAGCCATAAGAATTAATTCAAAAATAGCTTGTTAAACTCTACCATGAAGAGATTTTATTTATTTATTTATTTTATTATCTCTCCCCTCCTCTTTCCATTTTCTTATCTTTTGTAGTTATTGAAAGTTGATGTTATTTGCCATAGTGTCTCTGAAGATAACAACTAAAGCTTACAATAGAAATCTTTAGAAGGTACATGGTAAAGTTGCTCTTTCTTTTTATAATAACTAGAAAACATTATGGGGCCATTTGGGATCACTTTTGTTTCATATTTTCTATTTGTTTTGTTTTTGTCTTGTTTTGTTTTATTTATATTTTGATTTAAAACAAAACATGTTTGGTTATTTAATTAAAGTTATGACTGTTTTTAAAAACTCTTAAAACACCTTAATGTTGTTTAAGTGTTTCGAAAAATATGTTAATTTATTTTTATAACTAAATAAATAAAAACACGAAAAAAGCATACCAAACAATTATGTTAAAAAAAAAACAAACACAAGCAAAAAACAAAATTTTTGTGTGAAGTTACATGAGTGCTCCATTTCCTTCAATGGTTTTATTATTTTTTTTTTTTATCACAGCCTATCCTTATTGCCATGTAAGATGTGATTAGTAATTATAAGTGCATAATCACCCCGTGATATTCTCATTATTGTGCTCTTTTTAGCAGAATGGTCCCTAGCTCTAAGTAATTATAAGCTTTCCATGCTTACTTGCGGTTCTCCAACCCAACGAAAGGGTATGGAGGAGAGGCCCAACATCTGGGCGTGGACGCTTTCGTGCCACCAGTCGCTTAAGAGGACATTGTGCTCCCCATCATAGTAGAAGGGCTCTTCCTCGCCGTCCGCCACGTCCACTATGAGCGAGCCATAGAGCCCTGCCGACCTCTGCATGCCGTAGTGCCCGTGGTAGAAGTATGTTCCAGCCTATACATGCTTTTTTTTATTAATTTAATTATAGTTGTAATTAATGAATGAAGGGAAATTTACATACATAGCATACAATTCTTATGTATTTACACTTCTGACACTTAACTTCATATTTTCGTACATAACACTTTGGTGCCTTAAATCTATGCATGAAAATGTATATTTCATGTTTAAAAAGTGGTAATAGTATTATTTTTATTGTGATATTAAAAATTTGTGTGTTGTCTGTAACTATGAAAGTTTAGGTGTTAGTATAGATATGTAAATACATTAGAATTTTGTGCTATGTATGTAAAGTTTTCATGACTGAATTATTCTATTACCTTGTCTACTTGAAATCTATATACAAAAGTTTCATCCGGGTTGATTGCACACTGTGATATTGATGCTGTTCCGTCGGCCCAAGGTGTTCCAAGCTGAAAACATCATTGGTAAAGCTGAAAAACTATAGTTTTACTTTTTTAAATTAGTGGCAGGTTGGTGAGATTTTCTTTTATAGTGGCTGCGTTAGTTGTAATGAGAATGTCAAAAGAAAGAAAAAGAGCTAGCTTCAGGAGAAGACTTTCATGGCACAGATATTGTTTAGTCTCTTGAAAATGACATCTTTAAACAAAATTCTATGCCGATGTTCTAAGGACACCCTAACTCTCTGCTGCTAATGCAATGATCTACTTATTTAAATGCTAGAAAAATAAAAAAACATTTATTGTACATATAAAAATGGTAGAAACATAGAATAGCTTATATTGTAGTTAAAACTTCGATTCTTCAATCATAAGAGAATGTAATTTTCAGATTAGCTGAAGCAGTCAGCTTATTGGTTTTCCAAAGTATCAGGGTTTTTTATAAAATATAAAAATATAAAAATAAAAAGAAGCAGGGTTTGACTCCAACCTATAAATTTCTTCAATTTGAGCGTTCATGTAGTTTCTGTATGTAATCTTTTTTTTCTTAAATCTAATCTTGTGCCATCCTTATCTATATTTCTTCTTCTTCCTTTTTGTAAATAACATACCCTATGACCTCTTCACAATCAATAAAATATTTGAGAAAATTTTTTATTCTTACAAATCTATAAAATTTTGTATATATTATTCGAGCATTAACAAAGATCACAAGTGAGGCAAGCATATTCATTTAAACCACATAACCATACTTGCTTGACACCATGCCAGTGGATGACGACGCCTTCGGTGGGCAGGCTGTTCTTAAGCTCGACAACTATCGTGTCCCCCGCCTTTGCACGGATAGTCGGCCCAGGAAAGAACCCATTGATTCCCATCATCATCTTCTCCTCGCAGTCTGGCGACCAATAAATATATGCCACCTCAAACTTATAATGCCTCACCTTCACAGCCATAGACTCCTCCATGTTAGCAGCCATGGCGCAGCCAATGAGCAGGTATAAAAGAAGCCTCTTCCCCATACTCAACTCTTATCTTAAGCTGAAGAGCATTGGAAGCTTAGTGGAGTATTTATAGTGCAGAATGATCTCCTGAAGAAAGGAGGTATGGTTATTTCTTCGCAAAATAAGGCTTTTTTCTTTTCTTTTTAGCATTTATTTTGCTATGTGCTCAACTTTTGTGCATAGGTGGTACATATGTTTTTCGTTTTTGCATATATTTCTTTTTCTTAAGCATGTTGATTTGAGCCGTTTATTTTCAAAATGACCATATATGTACTGAATCCAACGGCTATGCTGAAATATAATATTAGGAAATATGTAGGCATAACGCACTTCAAAAGCTCTCATCGATATAGAATCTGAAAAGAAATTGGTTTACCAAACCCATACATTTCTAAGATGGTTTTATGGATAATCACATGACCATTTTCTCTTTAGGCCTTCTTCCTGGATCATTATATGCCAAAATTAACGATTTTAATTTTGGGGCATTTACATACATACCACTCAATACTTTTGTATTTATATATCTAACATCTATATTTTAATTTTATGTTTGTATCACCCAAAATTTTCATTTCACATAAAAAATATCAATTTTTTAACTTTTAAAAAGGTGAAATGCACCTTTTCATGCCTATGTAAGGTGGCTTATATGTGTTATATATGTAAATACAAAGGAATTGTGTGGTATATATATATAAGTAAATCTTTCTTTTGTTTTTTTATTTTTTTATTTTGGTCCGTGTGTGTGTGCTCCACGTCTCGACTCATTGGTGCGGCCTCTGACGTAAGTCCCTCGGGTCGGGGGTTCGAATCCCGTGGCGTGGGCTCTTCGGATCAATTAAAGCACACATGGGTTTCAACCCAAATAGGGAAGTGTTATTTGGTGCCCGTTGGACCAAATACCGATTCTCTTTTTTTTTATATATATATATATATATATATATATATATTCCATTTTTAATAACTAATAAAGCATCTTCAGTAGGAGCCAACCAATGCTTATGTGGTATTTTTGCTGTGCAATTTTTTCTGCAAGTGTCATTAGAGAACAGCCAGAAGTTGAAGCCTAAGCCTCTGAAGGCCAATTTAATTCTATCAGACTCAGTTGTTGAGACTTTTCTTACTTCCATGAATTTGACGGCAGAGTTGTTGAGAGTTTGAGATTGTGTTCTTTTCAGTGGGGTGGTTGAAATATGGGCAAAATCTGTTATGATTAGGTCAAAAACAGGTCGCCTCCGCTGCATTATTATATTGATCATATATTTCATTTTCTTACATTATCCCATAATTCCTATCTATTTACACATATATAACATTTCAAATTTTACTTTTTATATTTATGCCCCTTGTGTATTTCACATCACATCAAAAGTGAAGGAAGCGAGCCCATTGCTTGTTTGTGTTTGGTTCGTGTTTGAAATAGCTCGTGAATAGTCTATTTGTGTACAACTAGATTCAAAATCATTTGTTTGAGTTAAGCTCGTGTTTGAGCTTTAATTTTGGCTCAAATTAACTTTTGAAAATTCAGCTTTTTTTTAAATTTTAAACTTTTTTAGAGGAACGAAAAAAAGTAAAATCTTTTTGTTTCGTGGTTGTTACAACAATGCAAACCTAAAAATTGCTGATTTTCTCCCATTAATTTTTACATTTGTAGTGGATTCTTAATGAAATTTTACTCAACATCTTGATGTGGGACAAAACTAAGAGGAGGTCTTTAAGTAAAGGAAGGAGAGATTACATAAAGACAACCAAATTCTCTTGGAAAAAAAATTGAATCCATTTATATATATATCACTCAATTCTTATGTATTTATATATGCAACATTCAAAATTTCTTTTTTTTTTTTTTTACATCTTAATCACAAGGATCATTATATTAACTTTTAAAAACTGAAATAGGCCTTCTCATGGATGTGTAGGGTGGTATGTATGCAAAAAATAAAGTTTAGGTATTAGATATGTCAATACATAAGAATAGAGTTGTATGTATGGAAATTCTTATTTTTAGTTTTGGATTTGATGCAAGATGTGAGAAAAACTATGCTGTCAAGGCTTCTAAATTTGCTCATGATTTGTGGCTGAATTTGTTGTGTTATATTCTTTGTGAATAATGATTCTCTTCTTTGTTTGCATAAAAGCCCAAAATTAACTAAACTTGCATTAAATTTGTGAGATTATTAGAATACAAGGATCATGTATAAGACCAGAGTTTGGAGATAATTTGAGTTTTATTTGTATTTCATTTCCTCGCATCTATTGTTAATTTGGTTCTGATTTAATTTTAATTTTTTTTTAAAGCTACGTTTTTATTTTGCTATAACTAAGATGCTCACTGTACTGTTTCCTTTTTGGAAAATTTACGTGAATATTTCCTAGTTATTCTATATATATATATCTAAACACTCAAAACTTTGATATTTACATTTTTAACACTTTGATATTAAAATTTCTGCATGAAAGCTTTTAAATTGTTAGTGGTAGTGGTATTTTTTATGTTGTTGAATTCTACGTTGTCCTTTGTGAACATGTCTCGAGAGTTTGAACTGAAGGAAGAAGTAGAGAATAGAGAGATAGTAGAATAAGTTGAGTTTACTCTGTAGTTAGTCTAGAGAGATGTACTTTTATTTGTCCTCTTACCTCCTATTTATAGGATTGTATTTGTATAATTATAGAAAGAGGGAACAATTATAGAAAACGTTCTTTATGCAGTATGGTGGTAATTAGCTGGTCGTAGCTGGTCGGCCTGTTTGAATTTGGATGGTTCAGAAGACCGGCTGATCAACAACCGCACCTCCTGAAGTAAATGTCGATCGGTTGAGTCGTCCGATCAAATGGGAGATTTCGCTCCCCGTAGTAAAAGTGGGTTGACCGACAAGATTGCGATCAAATGCTTTTGCATGCACCTTTGTCGGTTTGGATTTTAGGCATGGTTTGTAGATTGAATATCTCGCAATTGTGTGTCGGTCGATTTTAATCACACGGTCGTTTGTTGGACGGTAGGATGCCTTAATTTGAGGACTAAAGATCTTAGCCAGCCAAGTGATTGGATTGCCGAGTCATAGGCTCATTTAATTTTTATACCTAAAATATCTTATATAACGCTCTCATAAAAGCATGGGAAAATATGTAATTTTTCACTTTATACTTCATTACCTATAAATAGGGGGTCATACAATAAGTGTTGATCAATCATTCTTCAAAGAGCAGTTCTTTATTGTGCTCTCTATCTTCTATCTACGCTATATTATTTGGGTGTGATTTATATGACAGATTCAAATTCAACTCTTATAATTTCTAACACTGCCAACATTTAATTCTCAAGAATTTTGATCATTTCTTCTTAAACCAATCCACCATAATAATCTCAAAGTTTGAAGACTTGACAATAGAATAACTAAAATTAAAATTAAAAAATCATAAACATTCCACGCTTAGTCCTCCCTTCACAAAAGTCAAAAAGCTATAAAATTAAGAACACAGTTGTAAAGCGAAACAAGCACTCACCAAAACCCACTTCTCCTAAATCCTAAAATCCACAATTAATGCAATGAAAAGACCTTTCACATATTGATTGCCAGCTCTGTGTGTGTGTGTGTGTGTGTCTCTCTCTCTGTGTGTGTGTGTGTGTGTGTGTGTGTGTATGTATGTATATTCGTATATGTATGTATATATGTATATGTGTGTGTGTGTGTGTGTGTATGTATGTATATATGTATATGTATGTATGTATATTCGTATATGTATGTATATATGTATATGTATGTATGTATATTCGTATATGTATGTATAATAAACTTTCAAAAAATAGTTATTTCATGAATCAGTTAATACCCAAAAAAAAATAAAATTTGGTATCCATATTGTGTTTTTTTTTTAAATTACTAAACTGATGTAATTGTGCATGCTACTAAAAATTTGACAAAAATGCAAAATATGGGTAAGGTTTTGTTATAAATATGAATTTTTGGATGTGTGTTTGAAAAGTGAATGTAAGTAACAGTTTCATATATAGTCAAAATTTAGATATTATTATGTAATATCCCCAAATTTGTTGTGGGCTTCTGCAAATTCAGCTCTTATGTATCTGCAAACTATATATATATATATATATATATAAAAGATTAATTTATTATACCTAGACCATCATCTT
>NW_018164536.1:4104511-4104896 GCF_001263595.1 Phalaenopsis equestris
ATATATATAATGCTATTTATAAGATATATTATGTTTTTTGTTGTAGTATTATTGGCGTGGGCAAAAAGTGGAGGAATATTTTGGTCGAAAAAGGAGGATGTGAGGAGATATGGTCGAGAGTCGTGAAGCCAGCAATTCGGCACTACAAATCTCTTAAGATTCATGTGGTTTCATGTTACAAGGTTGCTATCATCTATAACTTTTAGCTATTGAGAACTGGGTCATTTAAATGCATGCCGCTCAAATCTTATCTATTTATATATCTTCTATATTTTGTTGTTTATGTTTAAACCACTCAAATCATTCGTATTACAAATATTTATTTTAACTAAAGAATATGAAATACAGTTTCTTATGCATAACTATATATATATATATATATATA
>NW_018164536.1:4104909-4113743 GCF_001263595.1 Phalaenopsis equestris
TATATATATATATATAATTGAAATTTAGGTGTTAGGTGCATAAATCCACACAAATTAATTTGTTGCATGTATACAGATCACTTTCAAAAAAAAAATTTTTTTTGTTCATCCAGTTTATCATGTAAATATTAACATATATTATGTTGAAATTAAATTTGACAATGAATCACACCTAAGAAATAAAGCATATAGAGAAAGTGAGAGAGAGAGAGAGAGAGCGAGAGAGAGATGATCTTGTATTGAAGATTCTTCCTTTTTGATAAAGAATCATCCAAATGGGTCACTATTATATTTAATTTTCTCTATTTGTAGTGGTTGAGGCTTTCATGAAAAGCCAAATTTGGGTCTATCCCACCCAATATCGTGAGGTGTGAGTTCCTCGAATTCTTTTTACCCATTTTATCATGTCTTGGGGTATTAAAAAGAGTTGACCCCTAGTTGGGCCGTTGAGATGCGAAGGTGAGCCTTCCATTCCTGAATGGCTATTGTCTAACATTCAACTATGGGTGTTTGATTGCTTGATCATCCTTGAGAATTCGTGTTTGGTCATTCAACCCTCAATCTCCAAATTCCGGTCACTCGGCTTCGGGCACTTAGTCTAGTAGACTCTTTGGATGCTCGATTTTGGTTGCCCAGTCTTGAGCGCTAGATCGACCTTAATCACTCGTCCTCAGTTGTTCGAGCTCGGTCAGTTGGCCTCATATGCATCGCTTTCCTAGCCTGTAGCTGTGTTTGACGACTCAATCATTTGTTTCTAGTCATCCGAGATGGCATTTGCTAGTTGATATTTTCTATACTATCTGATAATGATGGCTTCCATTCTGTACAACCCAATGGATTTTGTTGAGGTGGACATGCTAACACTATTAAAGATCAAGAGCATGTTAACCATCATCAAACGAGCTGCATCTTTGCCCCATCCATTCACTTGAAGGTCACCATGACGGGTGAAAAGGCAAATACTTTTTATTTCAACGAGTTGCTGTTCTATAAGGACCAACCAATTTCAGCTTGGCCTTAGACTCCCCCCTTGTGAAGAAATGGTTAGATATTTTCACTTATATGGGATCATTCCATCACAAGTAGTGTCGAATTCAATCATTGTAATCATGATCATGATGATGATATTCATACAGAGAATGGACATTCATTGTTCTATTGAACTCTTTAGCTATCAATTCTCCTTGCGCTTCTATATGAAAGTTTGTTCAAATTACCTCAGAGAGTAAGATTCACTTCTAAGACTTGGAGAGCAAAGCAAAGTATTAGAATCATATGTTTTGCTTTGTCTCAATGGAGAGGGGATGACAGATTAGGACTATTCTTGTATACACACCTATGACAGCAAAGCTGAAGCCACGAATCTCAGCATGCTCTAGTATCTGGACAACCAGGTTGTTGGTAAGGTGCTCACTCAAAATGACTTGGATGAGGCCAAGCATGGAAGGGCTAAGAGAGAGAGCCAATTATGGCTTTAATAGGTATGAGTGGATATGAACATTTGATTTCTCCTTCTACTATTTTTATTCAAATAGTGGGGACCAATGACATGATCATTATCAAAACAAGGGATTATGATGAGAGACTAGTGACTAATTTCATTTCTCTCACAGATACTTTCATGGATGACAGAGGAAAATAGATGATCGGTGAAGGGGAGCAGTAGAGTGACAGGATGATTGGCAGAGCAGAGTTGAGTCGACCAATTGGGAGTACAAGTGGTGCTATTGTTGCACCATTGGATACGAAGCCGATCAAAGACCCAACTCCCCCTATCACAAGTGGTCAATCTCAAAAGAGAGTTATGCAACGGGATGGACTGTCACCAAAGACAAAAATGGTCTTACAAACTAGGAGGTTGCTTAAGAGGCTGTAGAGTCAGTTAGCCAATTTGCTACAGGAGAAAACAACTGAAATGGGTTCCTCAAAAAAGTAGGGAGATGGTGCGATTGAGCAAGGACAAACATTACGCCTTAGTGGTTCTATTCAGGAAATGAAACCTTATGAATCCTTGGAGATTGCCATGTGGGAGATATACTGTGAATGCCTGTAGGAAGACAACTACTTACTAGCCGAGTGAATGGTGCCAATGAAGACCTCCGGAGAGTTCGCTCAGGATCTTTCATTGAGCATCGTGCAGATAGCCACCATCCAGGCCAAATTCTACAAAGAGATCTATATTGTCTCAGGCACCTTATAAAATATTATGTAGTTTCCTTAGTTTGGGTGTGTAATGAGAAAAAATATTGGGTCTACAGTCCGGATGCAAGCTGCTCTCAGACAACGGACGCGATGTACGGATCATGCAACAAATTTTTTGTTTCCTACGTTCCTTGATGCAATATTTTTTCGTCTATGGAATAGTTCAAGGAGCTCGTCACCATTGCCGAGGCATATGATGAACAAGGGAGGTGTGTCAGGGACTCATCAAATATATTACAAAATTCATTTTTAATCTAAATTATCTGTTGTTATAAAAGAAATGAAATGAAAACTGCTTCCCCTCGTTAATTACTTTTGTTCATTATTGCGAATGAGTGTGGTTTATGTAGGATAAATTTTAGAACTAGTCATTTGATGAATTAAAATGAATTCTTAGGTGAAGAGAACTTAGTAACAAAAAATGTGAATAAACTCAAGTATGGATAAAATTGGGATATCGATTGTATATCCGAAGAGAGTCTTGATGTGAGTTCTTCGTTGATTTAATGAGATGGTTGTCATGAATATAATTAGGCTCCACTCAAGTCTTACAGTAACCATTCTTTTTGTAGTCTCTCGGATAAGTCGTCTAATTAAACGGGTCGTGTCTTACTCCAGACTTAAATGAATTTTATTGATGTCTTCACATAATAGTATAGACTCACCACTGGAGTGATTCACGCACTATTCAATGTTGGTCTTATCACAAAGCGTGAAATCTATCTGCTAGGGCTTGAGTTGTGTTTCAAGTGAAAAGAGTTGAGAGGTTTTACAATGCTTGAGCATTGCAGAACAAATGATCATAAAACAAATTAATTGAACTAGACCAGAGCTTTTGATTGAACTGTCTTCTATCCATATATTATTTGAATTTAATAAATTTATAAAGTATTTTAATTTTGTAATTTTTTGTGATCGGAGACACCTTAGTTAATATCAATAATCTAATGCTAACTTTTGATCGGATGATCAAGTAAAAAAGAGTTGTCATACATATGATATTTGATTTTCCATTGACCACTTTTTTCCTATCCTCTGTAAAGATCAGGGGAGTGATCCTTTTTCATAGTGTATTGGTATGAAGTTAACATGGTTCCACAATAGTTTAGCGAGAGATTTCAAAGGTCATTTATTGAGGAGGCCTCAGTTGAAGGTGAGGATGAGTCGAACGACTCAGATTCACCTATCTGGCATTTAAAATCATTGTTCATTATGTTTTAACATGGTGAGCTTGGTCACTGATTTTGAAGATGGCCTTTCTCTTAGAATCGAAAACTCAAAAGCTCATACGACCCCTAAGAATGATACACTAGCAGGAATCAATCGCATGTGCATCCATGTGACCTTTTCTCTTGCTGATGTATCTCTCTTGAGATTTTGTGTCAATTGGTGCCTGTGAGACATGTCAGATGTTAGATGCTATTGATGATTTCCTTTCCATTGAAATATTTGTTGCACACTACTTTAGAAGTGACTTCTGCTCGCTATTTATTTATGGATGTCCTTTTTGAAAATATTAATCAAGGTTAGACTTTTTGTGGGCTGCATCATCGTTCATTTGGCTGTGTGTCTCACCAACCTCAACATGCATCGAATTTCATTTTTGTGGTAGTTCATCGACGAGTGGTGACTATTAGAACATGCAATTCCTTCTCTAAGTTTGACCTGCCATTGGCTTAGGGTTTTGAGGCTTGAGAGAAGGCATCACCATTCAATGGAAGGAGGTGGGGAAGTCTCATGATTCAATGAGAAAGTAGTTGTGAGACTTGGCCAAGCAATAAAAACAACAACAACAAAACCATTATCCCACTAAGTAGGGTCGGCTACATTAATCTTTTTTCTCCATTTCGTCTTATTTAGTGTCATATTTTCATTTAATTCTAACAAATTAATATCATGTTTTATATATAATATGCCCAAGTCTTCCTAGGTCTACCTCTGTCTTTCTTAACATATGTCGAATCTAAAACATCTACTCTTCTAATCGAATCATCAGATGGTCGACGTTTAATGTGACCAAACCATCAAAGATTTGGCCATGTAATGAAACCATATTCTTATGAAATAAAATGGGGGATTCTTTATTTGTACCTCTTCTTTATTACACTTGTAAAATATTTGTGTAATTCCATGATTTTCTTACTTATTTTAGGATTGTCTGGGTAGCTTTTTACCTATTCTTCTTGTCATCAATCTATCTCCTGAGGTAGACTTCCCTGAATTAGGATGCATTTTCTTATTGCAAATTATTGACATGATTTTTTTGTCCACATTGTAGTTAAGATCGGGCTTCCCTTGTGAGCGAAAAATTATTTCATACGGACACTGTATGCAGAGATATATAAGGTGTCCGATCTTCATCATTCATCACAACAAATATTTTAAAAAAAAATTAAAATAAGGTCCACCGTCCTACATCTTTGCTATGATGAACGGTGGAGATCAGCACCGTATGCATCCTTATGGAATAATTTTTCCTTACGAGCAGGCTAGTTCCTTGAGTCTGGGTGCGTGCCGGCAAGATTCAAACGAGAGTGTGGACACAAACAAATACTTGCATAGAAATTTTATATGGGATAAATTCCTAAAAAAATGTATTGATATAAATGAATCTCAATGCATATTTAGATCGAAAGCTTTAAAAATTAAATTATGACCTTATTTAGCTAAAATTCTAAGAATGATTACCTTATTTTTCATAAAATATGTTTCGATTGTTATTTTAATATAAAACTAAGAAATATACATAGAAAAGCACTAACTTAATAATTCATTTACAGTGCCCATCCTAAATCCCACCACTATACGCTACTAAAAAATGAAGCATATGGAAGCATTTTTTAATGAACGTTTTAAAAATCATCTTAAATGCGTCCTACAACGATGATTTAAACAACAATTCATTCAAATTGCTTAAACCGGTAGAATAAACATCAAATAAATCTTTCTGCTTGAATTAAATGAACCACTCGCTTTTCTTTGGTTTTGCGTAGGGTGCAAACGAGTTGAGTCGAGCTCAAGCCACTCTCAAGTTAAGTTTGAGCTTGATTAATTTTATCGCGTTCGAACTCGAGATTGAGTTTAAGTCTGCGAGTTCGAGGTGGCTCACGAGCCAACTTATTTAGTATAGAAGAGAGACAATAATATTAATTTAAGGTAATTGTTATGGTATGGTATGATATGACTCATATACCATATCGGGACAGACGTTGGATCGAAGCGGAGCGGAGCGGAAGAATCTGTCCAAATTGGGAAGTTACGTGGGTTAGGGTGTGGGGGCGAAGCCCCGCGGTATGGTACAGGGGTAATGTTGTAATTACATATTCTGCCTAGGTTTACTCCTGGAGTTATGAATAGGTCTGTTAGTAACCCCATGAGGTATCCTCTATTTTGTAATCTCTTTTCTGATTATTGAAAGGAACTCGTCTCTCTGCTCCCGAGGACGTAGGCATCTTTGCCGAACCTCGTTAAATCTCTGTGTTCTTCTGGATTTGTGTCGATTACTGTTTTTCTTCGCCCTTATTTTCTCAACAAGTGGTATCAAAGCCAAGGTTCGAGGGGAAGAAAATTCTCATCGGCGCAAGAAGAAGTTCGGTGGCGAGATTTTGAGAATCAGAGCCAAGGTTCTCAGACACCGCGATCTCTGTCGAAGGAGAGGGAGTTGGCGGCAGGACTCTCGATCGCGGCTCGGGAGAAAGAATCGCGAAGGAATTGCGGGAGGCAGTTCGAACCAGGAGAGCAGAAGGATAGAGGCACGCGAGGAGCAGCACTGTTCGCGGGACGCACTGTTCGCGGGACGCAAAAGAACGCTGGGAGAGAACCGCGTAGGTTTCGGCGCATTTGCGGAGAAGATTTCCAGCTGAGGAGCCCTTTGCGGAAAGGTGTTCGGTCCTTTCCTTCCCTGCGCGGAGGTGCTGTAGAATTTGGCTGGAGGAAAAGGAAAGTCGCAATTTTTTCTTTGCTGGAAGGAATAATTAATTCCTTAGAAAGTAAGGAATTGCTTCCTTGGAAAGAAAAGACACAGGAATATTATTTTTCTAAACTGGAAACGTGAAGAAATCTAGAAGATTTTTCCCTCCGATTTTGTTTGCTGGAAGGCGCAAAAAGGAAAGGAATAATTTTCAGATGGCATTTTCTGGTGCGAAATTCGAGGTGGTGAAGTTCGACGGAACTGGTAACTTCGGATTGTGGCAAACCAGGGTGAAAGATCTGTTGGCGCAACAGGGAATCTTGAAAGCTCTGCGGGCAGCAAAACCAGATGCCATGGAGGATGAAGATTGGGAAGAATTGCAACAGCGAGCGGCAGCGACGATACGCCTATGCCTGGCAGATGAAGTTATGTATCACATGATGAATCTGAAATCTCCAAGAGAAGTTTGGAAGAAAGTGGAAACTCAGTGTATGGCAAAATCTCTGACGAACAAGTTGTATCTGAAGCAAAAATTGTATGGGCTGAAGATGCAGGAAGGTTCTGATCTGGTGCAGCATGTTAATGGCTTCAATCAAATAATCACAGACCTGTCACGGCTTGATGTGAGTATTGAGGATGAAGATCGAGCGATGATTTTGTTGTGTTCATTGCCCTCTTCCTATGAACACCTGGTGACTCTTCTGACATATGGGAAAGAGACTATCAAAGTTAATGAGATTGCTGCAGCGTTGTTAGCTCACAACCAGCGGAAGCAGAATGCAGGGGGAAGCTCTCACGGTGACAGTTTATATGTGAAGAGTAAGCAGGATCGTGGAAGAAAGAAAGAGAAAGAGGGATCTGGAAGGCGAAAATTCAAAGTCTAGAGGTAAAAAGGAAATTCATTGCTACAAGTGCAAGGAGCCAGGTCATATGAAGCGAGATTGTCCAAAGCTGAAGAAGCAGACTGGGGAGAAAGGTGATACTTCATCAAAGTCTGTAAATGTGGTGCAGAATGATAGTTCAGATTGCAGTGATGGCGATATGCTCTCAGTTTCATCAACTCAGTTCACGGATGCATGGATTCTTGATTCAGGGTGCTCTTATCACATAACACCTAACAGGGAGTGGTTTACTTCATACAGGTCTACTAATTCTGTCTCAGTCTATTTGAGTGATGATAGATGTTGCAACATAGTTGGTATTGGAGAAGTCAGAATTCAGATGTATGATGGCACAGTTAGAACGTTATGTGATGTCAGACATATTCCAGATCTGAAGAAGAATTTGATTTCCTTGGGCACTCTACACAGAAATGGTTTTATTCCTAAGGCTGATGAGGATAGGGAAACCATCAGAATTGTTAAGGGTGCACTGACGGTGATGAAAGGAAAGTTGACAGCATGTAATATCTACAGACTGTTAGGGAGTATAATTGTAGGTGGAGTTCATTCTGAGGAGTCAGATAATGACGTCAGATAATTATGACATATGCGTCTGGGTCATCTCAGTGAGCGTGGGATGGCGGAATTGCATAGAAGAAACCTGTTGCATGGGGTTAAAAGCTCCAAAATCATTTAATTGATATTCTTCAAAAAGATTTGAACATATACCTCAAATGTCTAACAGACATATCTATAATTCATTAAATGTAATTCTGTATCTAAACTGCACAAGGTACAATCGATATCCACCATCAATATTGACACGGTTGCTACTCCAGTTATATCATCTTCAAAAAAAAAGTTGTTAAAAGTAAAATTTTGATAATTTAACAAAATACATCATGGAATAATTTAGATGGCAAATCAAATCACTTCACAATGCCATTGAGATGAGAAAATTAAGCACCCTTAGATCCATTTTCTCGTACTGTATCATTTAAAAATATTCAACATATCATAGTGATCGTTCAAGAAAAATGTCAAACTACAACTTCTAAATTAAAATTCTATTTGTCAAATAACAAAATTTTCAAAATATATTTATCATAATTTATATAGATCTGGGATTTAAAATTTTTTTTAAGCGTAAACTTTAATAATTATTTATCCCCTCCTCCCACCCGCCTCTTGCAGGAGAGCACTTTCAATTAAGGATGGTTAAACTAACACAGTTTTCAATCCTTCCGCCTCTTTTCTTAGCACATATGTTCTCGATACTATAACAGATTCAAATTTTCCCAAAAGTCTTGTTCCTCTATCAGAGCTATTACAATATTGCTACACAAGTTTGATCAATTGGCACCAACATTATTCAAGCATACTAACATTACTTTGCAACCCAAGTCACCACCTAATCATCCGCCAATAGTTGAGACAATTGTTCTAAAAGGGCACATACATATTGCTATCTACCTCCAACAGAACTTCCAAACTGTATAAATGCTAAATATAATATTATCCTGCAACATGCAGACAAATATATTCCTCCATATCCACCTCCATACAACAGAATCAAGATAAGGTGCCAGAGAAGAGTTTTAGTTCAGATGCAGTGCAAATGGATTTAGAACAGCAGCCAGTAGCTTCTGAGAGAGGTGAAAGTTCAAATCTAACACCTGGTGATTCTATTCCAGATGATCTGCAGAATTATAATCTAGCCAGAGATAGACATAGACGCACCAATGTAAGACCTCCTAGCAGATTGGGTTATGAAGACTTGGTCTCTTGTGCACTTCTCATCAGCAGCGATGATCCAGCCACTTTTCAAGGAGCTATCACTA
>NW_018164536.1:4113962-4114475 GCF_001263595.1 Phalaenopsis equestris
TAGATTATGATGAAATCTTTTCTCCTGTGGTCAGACATACTTCAATCAGGGCAGTGCTTGCATTAGTAGCAATTTGGGATTTGCATTTGGAGCAGATGGATGTTAAAACTGCTTTCTTGCATGGTGATTTGGAGGAGCAGATTTACATGAAGCAGCCAGAAGGGTTCACTCAACCTGGACAGGAGCATCTGGTTTGTAGGTTAAATAAATCGTTGTATGGGATTGAAACAGTCTCCAAGACAATGGTCAAAGCGGGTTGACTCCTACATGATGCAGATTGGCTACAGGCGATGTGAGTATGATTGTTGTGTTTATGTGAAAAACCTTGATGATGGTTCTATTATTTTTCTGTTACTGTATGTTGATGATATACTGATTGCTGCAAAAAATATGAATGATGTCCGTGGTTTGAAAGCTTTATTGAGCCAGGAATTTGACATGAAAGACTTGGGTCCTACGAAGAAGATTCTTGGAATGGAGATTCATCGAGACAGAGGCTCAAGACGATTATGT
>NW_018164536.1:4114836-4126131 GCF_001263595.1 Phalaenopsis equestris
GTGATTTGGATGGCAGAAGATCTACAATTGGGTATGTGTTTACTCTTGGTGGAGGGCCTATATGTTGGAAATCAACAATTCAGTCTATTGTGGCATTATCTACTACTGAAGCAGAGTATATGGCAGTAGCTGAAGCTGCTAAAGAAGCCTTATGGCTTACTGGGCTAGTAAAGGAACTGGGCATTGAGCAAGGTGGAGTTCAGTTGCATTGTGACAGTCAGAGTGCTATTTATCTGGCTAAGAACCAGGTGTACCATGCGAGAACCAAGCACATTGATGTCAGGTATCACAAGATCAGAGAGTTGATTGCTTCTGGGGAGATACTGTTGCAGAAGGTTCATACTGATGAGAATGCAGCTGATATGTTGACCAAGCCAGTTACTATCAACAAGTTCTTGCATTGCTTGGACTTGTTGAATGTTTGCAGTTGCTAGAGAAGCATGGTAGCCCAACCCATAGTGGTGCAGGTGTAACTCCCAGATATTTTTTTTTTCTCCTAAGGGGCTGGATATTCGCCAAGGTGGAGATTTGTTATGGTATGGCTCATATACCATATCGGGACAGATGTTGGATCGAAGCGGAGCGGAAGAATCTGTTCAAATTGGGAAGTTACGTGGGTTGAGGTGCGGGGGCAAAGCCCCGCGGTATGGTACAGGGGTAATGTTGTAATTACATATTGTGCCTAGGTTTACTCCTGGGGTTATAAATATATCTGTTAGTAACCCCAGGAGGTATCCTCTATTTTGTAATCTCTTTTCTGATTATTGAAAGGAACTCGCCGCTCTGCTCCCGAGGACGTAGGCATCTTTGCCGAACCTCGTTAAATCTCTGTGTTCTTCTGGATTTGTGTCGATTACTGTTTTTCTTTGCCCTTATTTTCTCAACAGTAATGTTATACTAAAATGACATTTAGAATGAGAGAATTAATAAAGGATCAGTTAATATAAAATACAATGTATTATTTTTTAAACATTTTTAAATACTTTAATAATAAAGTCATCATATTTAATATTTTTTTAGTATGTTTTATATTAATATTTTCCTAAATGAGCCAACTCACAAGCTAAAAGAGTTGAGCCAGGCCTAGCTTGTGCTTGACTTGTTAGCTCATTGAGCTCAATTCACAAGTCACTAATCAAGCCAAGCTCGAGCCGGCTAACAAGTCGGCCTGACTCATGTACGCACCTAGCTTCGTACGGTTTCTCAGTTTCCCCCTAATATTCTCACACGCATTTCTTCTCTTCCCCGTTGCCAGTAAGCAAGCCACGTTCATCTTTTAGGTGTTGTCATATCTTCTCTTCCCCGTCGCCAATGAGCAAGCCACCTTCATCTCTTATGTTAGTCATCAGTGAGCCGAATCCCGTGATTTATCCATTTTCATTTTGCATGCAGCCTCCTTTCCCTCTCAATTGTCTTTTCTCTCAATTTGTAATTTTTAGGTCTTTTGGTGTGTTGTGGACGAGCCAAAGATTCTTCCCACTAATTTCTCAGGCCGTCGACCTGCCATTTTGCACTTAACTCTCTTTTTTTCCTATGAATTTGCTCGGTTTGTAATTTTTTATGATGTTTTGTAATATGTCTGGATAATGCAGTTAGCATGTTTTGTCCATACAAGTTGTCAACATTTTATATGATTTACTATATGCATAAAATGTGATGCTTTGATTAATGCTACTCTGAAAATAACTTCTCATTTTAGATTATTTCTTTCGACGTATATTCCATGTCAATTATGGGTAAGAATGTTAATAAACAGTATATATTTGGGTTTTTTAAGTTATATTTTTCATTTTGTTAAGATTAAGCTATGAAATCCTTCACAAATTAGTACAAATAAATATATAATCTCACTGCATCCCTTCAATTTCAGAAAATTCACTAAATTAATAGTTTTCTTCCATTCATCTATGGGTAGATAACTTTAGATTTTAAGGTAAAATGTTTATGTTAAAAACAAGATACAAGAAGAGAGTTTAAATAACAATAAAAGTTCATCATCATCATCCTTATTCCAACCAGTTATAAACGCTTGTTTTAAGTTTAAATATATACAAATGATTCACATAATATGCGCTTAGAAATAGCTACCATCAATGCTTGTATACTAATTTGTGTGTATGATATATCAGGGTAAGGAAGGATTTCTCTTACAATATTTGAACAAAGCAAAGGCAATAAGACTTGCTTATAGGATCCATAGGTTTATTGTTTATTGGGAAAGTAACTATGTTACATTAAACAACAGATCTCCTTTATTCTTGTCTCCAAGGTCCAATATTATTTGCTCATAAGCATCCATTAAAATATCTTATTGAACTTGCTCTGTTCTTCATAATTGTTGTTAATAAGTTCTTAAGGTCATATTGTCAATCTCTATTAAGAAATTCAGCCTGCTTAAATCCTAGCCTTCCAATGAAAATATTGTATAAACTCAATTAATAGCAAAGAGCTGTTTTAAAATATACATCTTATATGAAAACTAGTAACATTCACTAAATTGAAAGCTTTTTTTAATCATTTTCTAATATGAGTGTGAGCTTCTTAATTTTGGTTTGACTTTGTAATATAGTTGGAGTTGGGTTAAATGGTATTGGTAATATATGTAATTAATTCTCTTTTAGATGAAAGTTGTAGTTCATTGTTTACATTTATAAAAGGATTATATTTTGCTATAATAATTTATTTTGATACCTTCAGTTACTGGTAGTTATTATGATTTTTAATTTCCGCTAAAAAATGAATAAAAGATGGATAACTAAATCCAAATGAAGGTCTGAATGTACAAGAAGATTTGAGAGCATTTTGGAACTTGCAATTTAGAGCAAGGATGTATCTCAAAAAAATTTATGTTCGTGCAAAAAACTTATTAATAGATACTTTTACAACTTCAAAGATGTGAAGATTCACTTAATATCATAAGGATTTTTTTAATGGACATGTCATATGGAATATGCATAGAGCTGATCATCCTTCTATCAGTGAAGGTGGACAAAATAAACTATTTAGAGTCAGAAATGATATAAGTAAAGTTTTAATTCAGATAGAACAACATGTCATTTATGACATATAAAAAAAATTATGAGACAGTTGAATCAAATGATGCTACAATGAATCCATAAGTTAATCCTAGAATTCACAGTGTAGACTCGCCAAAGGACAATGATAAATTTTGAAAGCCAATTGAAGATGCATAACTTTTGAACTAAAATGCTGCAAAACACCAACAATACACACAAGTATACATGTAGTTTGAGCAGTATACGAAACTGAGTCTATGTGTCGATCCCACATGTAGTTTGAGCAGTATATGAAACTGAGTCTATGTGTCGATCCCACGAGGAATGAATGAACTCCTAAATTCTGAAAAATTTTTAGTTTATTACTTTTGAATCTAGCCTGAAAGTAAGAAGTTTTATGATTTTTAAAAGTTACTAATCATAATTTTTAAAATAGTTAACTTAAGCTAACAAGGTGAGAATTCAACAAGACTTTCAAACTTGTGGGTGACAATCAAGAGTAGTTCTTCTGTAATTTAACAATTTTTTTATAACATATTTTGCATCAAATTTGTTATCAAAATATCTTATTATAGGAATTATCGTCATCCCAATTTCATAACAAAATTTCTCTCAATCTCTACTCATGATTACACCCTCTACTCTACCACCGGGCTAAATAAATCTCTTTTCATGAATAAACTTCTTTGATGCCAAAAAGTTATTGTAACATTATTTAGCTTTAGCACTACAAAAAAGCAAAGTTTTTTGTTTCTCACCCTTAAGTTTTGGTGCCATGAGTTTTAGGAAATTTGGCATAGGAATTTTGAATGTGTAGTAAGAAATGAGGAGATTAATAGAAATGAGAGAAAGAGGGAACAATGTAATGATTTCAAAGGAAATGATAAAATGAGGAAATTAAATTAAGTAATCAAATGAAAAGTATAGAGAAGAGAAGATGATATCACCTATAAACTAAAGAACCAAGATGTTAATCTCCTTCTCCCTCTTCTACGTCTTCTTTCTTCTTCCAGCTTCTTATCTTTCTTTTCCTTCTTTAGGAGGTTCTTCTTTGGTAGGCTAAGGCAATGAACATAGGAAATGATTGAGAAAATCAAAAGGGAAAAAAATTAAAAATCATTTTAATAATGGTCTCAATGTCTAGGTGCTCACGGGTTGCTCCTAGGAGCTAAAATAGATCTAGAATAGGAATAGTGTGACTCCTAAGCACCAAGTGAGAGCTACGAAGCATTTCTGTCTCAGGTAGACAACATGTAAGTTTTCCATATGCATACTGGATAGTGCAGCGCCTTGACACTCTGTAGGTGGGCAGGGGCGTTCGTTCCAAAAACAAAATCCCTCAAGGCCAAATTTCATATTTACACAAAGTATGCAACAAAATCATCTTAGCATAATCATCCAATACTAGTACTGCGCACATAACATCATAAGTTAAAAGGAAAAAGCCATAAACAAAAGCATATCAAATCACAACATTACTTGGTTTGCCTCCCAAGAAGAGCTTTGTTTCAAGTTCTCAACTTCATAATCCCAGATTGACTATTTGGGATGATCCAACTTCTGAGTTTCTCTACAACCCTTCCTATCACACTGTAAGTGTAACTTTAGTGACTAGCCAATAACCTTAAACACTCGAATGGTTTTTATATCCTTGATATCAATAGCTCAAAATGGGTAAAACTTAACTACAATGAAATGATCAAACTGCCTGGATTTTTGTTTTTCTGAAAATAATTTTAATTTTAAATTATACAATAAAACCTCTTGTCCATGTTTGAAAATTTTCCTTAAGCTTCTAATCATGTCATTTATTAATTTGCTCTTTATAGATCATGACACTCTTATAAGCTTTCAATCTAATCTCCTCTAATACAATCAATTATAATAAATTACTATCTATTGAATTCTTAAGATTATATTTAAATTATATAACTACCTAATATGACTTATGCTCTAGTTCCAATAGTAAGTAATATGTTTTAACAAAAAATACCATATATGGGGGCATTTACAAAGGTGTCTTATAGATTGTTTTATAGACCCATAAATCATGATTGGTTCACTAGTCACAACTTTGGATCATTAAACTACACATTTGAACATATGGTTTAGACATGATGAAAATTGCTCTTAAAACTGTGTTACCAAGATTTAGAAATATGGTGGTATTGTGCTTGTATCGACTTTATAGTATTGAGGTGGTATTAAGCTGATATTTATGTGGTTGTATTAGGGTGGCACAATAGTGGTGGTATTAGAGCGATATTGAGGTGATATTTGGGTGTTATTTAGATAACATTGATGTGGTGGTATTGGGTGATATTTTGGTGGTGTGATAGTAGTGATATTAGGGTGGTATTAAGGCAGTATTAGGGTGGTACTATTATATTGGTGTGATATTGAGATAATATTGAAGTTGTGGTATTTGGGTGGTTAAGGTGGTATTTGTGTGGTGCAATAGTGGTGATATTGTGCTAGTATAATGGAATAAGTGATGTGGTATTTATTTGAGTTTGTCGTAGTAATGAGGTGAGAGTGAGATGATATTAATGTGGTGGTATTGGGGTGGTTTTGGAAGGATATTAAGGTGTTATTGCAGTGGTATTTGGGTGGTATTGTGATGATGCAATAGTTATGGTATTAGTGTGGTATTGTGGAGATATTGTGGTGATATTGAGATAATATTGAAATTTTGCTATATGGTTGGTATTGTGGTGATATTGGGGTGGTTCAATTGTGGTGGTATTTTTTTTTGTTATTGAGGTGGCATTGTGGTTGTACTATAATGATATCAGGGTGTTACTGAGATGATATTGATGTGATGGTATTGTGGTGGTGTAATAGTGGTGGTAATAGGAAGATATTATGGTGGTATTGTTGTGATATTTTTATGTTAATATGGTCATTTTGAGATAATAATGGCGTGGTGGTATATTCATGGTATTGGGAAGGTATTCAGTTGGTGGTACTAGTGCAGTATATATTGGGGTGGCACTAGTGCAATATATATTTGGGTGGTATTATTGTGATATTGTTATGGTATTATGGTGGTTTGGTGCAATCGTGGTTGTATTGAGGTGATATTGAGGAAGTATTGTTGTGTTATTGTTTTGGAATTGTGATGGTATTGAGTTAGTGCAGTGGTGGCGGTACTTGGGTGGCATTGGGGTGATATTGGGGTAGTACTGTGGTGATATTGATTTGGTACAATGGTGGTGGTATTGAGATGATATTGATGTGGTATACTGTTTTTTTCACAAAAATGCACCATAGCTTTTGCTCCTTTGAGGTGAAAGGCAATAGATTATGATGTTATGAAATTTACCATTTGAAAATTGATGTTCTAAATGTTTTATGCAATTGTAGAAAAATGGAGGTATTTTTTTGATCCAAATGAAAAGATTTTATTTTTTTATCACAAAAACACTATGTCTTCTGCTCCACTCATAAGAGAAATAGATTAAAGCTTATAATATCAAGATAACATTGATTTAAGCTACAAAAGACATTAAGCAATACAAAGTAGTGTGATAATTTTAATGACAGAAACTCACCTCTATTTCTTTCTTGTCACCTATTTTTTTACTTTCCATTTTCAAACTTGATCTTATGCGGAAGAAGAAATGAAATCGATCGTTGAAAACGAAATGGAAACCCTAGAGCAAAAAATAAAAAAGAAGGCACAGCTCGGGTTTTGGATAGACTGTTTTTTTCTGATTGAATTTTAGGATTGGTTTCGGATCGAGTTCAATCACCACTAAAAAAAGACCTTTTTACCTTTTTATTTACTAACACAAAGTGAGTCCATCTAAGCAAACATGTCCGAACGTAAATAACGTCCAAACTCCGAACGCATAATATTTTCTCTCTTCTTTTTCCTTTCTCTCCTACCATCTATCCTCTCTCATTCTCTCTCTACTTGAGAGACAAAATAATATAGCATGCTAAAAAGTTAAAAAAATTAAAAACCAGAGAAAAAATAAAATGAAGAAAAATAGAAGCAAAGAAAAAATAAAAAATGAGAAGAGAAAATTTAAAATAGAACAGAGACAAACTTGATATCCTTGATCGAGTTTGCATGGAAAAATTATTGCATACGGACATATGGAAAAATGCATACGGTGTCTGATCTCTATCTTTCATCAAAACAAAGGTGTATATCAGTGGACCCTATTTTTAATTTTTTTCTGAAATTTTATAAAAAAATTGATAAATAGTGGAAATCGGGCACCGCATTAAAGATGCATTCGAGTGCAGTAATTTTTGGTTTCCATGAGCAAGTACCTGCACAAGTTGTACTTAATTTGCAGGGAAAATGTGTTTGTATAAAGTTATAGGTGCGTGCACAAGTTGAATTTGATGCAGAAGAAAAATGTGTTTGTAAAAAGTAGTTGATGCGGAATGAAAGTATGCTTGCATAATGTTATGGTATGACTCATATATCATATCGGGACAGACGCTGGATCGAAGCGGAGCGGAGCGACGCTATCGGGACAGACGCTGGATCGAAGCGGAGCGGAGCGGAAGAATCTATCCAAATTGGGAAGTTACGTGGGTTGGGGTGCGGGGGCAAAGCCCCACGACATGGTACAAGGGTAATGTTGTAATTACATATTATGCTTAAGGTTTACTCCAGGGGTTATAAATAGGTCTGTTAGTAACCTCAGGAGGTATCCCTCTATTCTGTAATCTCTTTTCTGAATATTGAAAGGAATCGCCGCTCTGCTCCTGAGGACGTAGGCATCTTTGCCGAACCTCGTTAAATCTCTGTGTTCTTCTGGATTTGTGTCGATTACTATTTTTCTTTGCCCTAATTTTCTCAACAAGTGGTATCAGAGCCAGGTTTGAAGGCAGAGAAGAATAGTTCGGCGCGGAAGGCTGCCGGGAGGACGAATCGGCTTCTCGATCGGCGACAACAAGTTTCTTGCTGAAGGCTGTTGGGAAAGATTTCTGTGCACATAAGGAATATCTGGTTTGGGCGTTGGAGCAAAGAAGGATCGCAGAGGAGTTGTTGTTTCAGCGGAAGAGGCGAATCGCGGGAGGGAAAAGCAGAATTGCGATAGGCGCAAATCGCGGTTCTTCCTCAATTCTTCCGTGGATTCACGGCAGTGTGCGAACGAATTCGCACAGAGAGCTTCGCGGCAGTGTGCGAGCTTCGCGACAGAGCTTGTGCGGAATGGAGGAAGATTCGCGATCCAGAGCTTGTACGAAGGGAAGTTGCGATCCAGGGATTCACGAGGTAGGAAGGTTCGCGAGGAAATGAAAGGAGCAAGGTTTCGCTGCCAGAAGCGTGATTTCAGGGATTACGCTGCACCTTTCATCGGTGGCCTGAGTAATCAAGGAATTTCCTTTGGTGGAAGCTTTAATTAAAGGAAATAATTAAAGGGAGAAGAAAATTTCCTTTCTGGATGCTTTAATTAAAGGAAATAATTAAAGGGAGAAGAAAATTTCCTTTCTGGATGCTTTAATTAAAGGAAATAATTAAAGCGGAGAAGGAAATTTGCTGGTTCCTTAATTATTTGCTGCAAGCCTTTTAATTAAGGAAATAATTCCTTTGATTGAAGCTTTTTTAATTAAGTTGATTTAAATTAAATTAAGTAAATTTAATTAAGGTTTTCCTTGCTGGAAACAGAGAGGAAATAAAGTGAATATTTATTTCTTTTCTTGGAGGCGGAGAGGAAATTTTTTTTTCTTTGCTCGAACATTTCAATTTTTTTTTCTTTCTTTTTTTCAAAAAAAAAAAAGTTCTAACCAAAGGATTTTGTAAAGGAATTTGCAAAAGTTTTTTGTTGCAAGATTAATTTTCAAATGACATTTTCTGGTGCGAAATTCGAGGTGGCAAAGTTTGACGGAACTGGTATTTTCGGATTGTGGCAAACCATGGTGAAAGATTTGTTGTCGCAACAGAGAATATTGAAAGCTCTGAGGGCGACGAAACCAGATGTCATGGAGGATGAAGATTTGGAAGAATTGCAACAACGAGGGCATCAACGATACGTCTATGTTTGGCAGATAAGTTATGTATCACGTGATGAATCTGAAATCTCCAGGAGAAGTTTGGAAGAAACTGGAAACTCAGTTTATGGCTAAATCTCTGACGAACAAGTTGTATCTGAAGCAAAAGTTGTATGGGCTGAAGATGCAAGAAGGGTCTAATCTGGCGCAACATGTTAATGGCTTCAATCAAATAATCAGACCTGTCACGGCTTGATGTGAGTATTGAGGATGAAGATCGAGCGATTATTTTGTTGTGTTTGTTGCCCTCTTCCTATGAACATCTGGTGACTACTCTGACATATGGGAAAGAGACTATCAAATTTGATGAGATTACTGCAGCATTGTTGGCTCACAACCAGCGAAAGCAGAATGTAGGGGAAAGATCTCACGGTGACAGTATATATGTGAAGAGTAAGCAGGATTGTGGAAGGAAGAAAGAGAAGGAGGGATCTGGAGGCGAAATTCCATATCAAAGTCTAGAGGCAAAAAAGAAATTCATTGCTACAAGTGGAAGGAGCCAGGTCATATAAAGTGAGATTGTCCAAAGCTGAAGAAGCAGACTGGGGAGAAAAGTGATATTTCATCGAAGTCTGTAAATGTGGTGCAGAGTGAAAATTCAGACTGCAGTGATGACGATATGCTCTCAGTTTCATTAACTCAGTTCACGGATGCATGGATTCTTGATTCAGGGTGCTCTTATCACATAACACCTAACAGGGAGTGGTTTAATTCATACAAGTCAATTAATTCTGGCTCAGTCCATTTGGGTGATGATAGATGTTGCAATATAGTTGGTATTGGAGAAGTCAGAATTCAGATGTATGATGACACAGTTAGAACGTTATGTGATGCCCGACATATTCCAGATCTGAAGAAGAATTTGATTTCCTTGGGCACTCTACACATAAATGGTTTTATTCCTAAGGCTGATGAGGATAGGGAAACCATCATAATTGTTAAGGGTGCACTGACGGTGATGAAAGGAAATTTGACTGCAGGTAATATCTACAGACCGTTAGGGAGTACAGTTGTAGGTGGAGTTCATTCTGTGGAGTCAGATAATGACAGTACAAAACTATGGCATATGCGTTTCGGTCATCTCAGTGAACGTGGGATGGCGGAATTGCATAGAAGAAATCTGTTGCATGGAGTTAAAAGCTGCAAGCTTGATCTTTGTAAGTTCTGTATTCTTGGAAAACAGACTAGAGTCAGTTTTATGACTGGAAAGCACAAAACTGAAGGAATTCTTGATTATGTGCATTCTGATGTATGGGGCCCTACTAGGGAGTTGTCATTGGGAGGATCTCAGTATTTCGTTACCTTCATTGATGATTTCTCCAGGAAAGTTTGGGTGTATTTCTTGAAGCAGAAATATGAAGTATTCTCTAAATTTAAGCTGTGGAAAGTTGAGGTGGAGAACCAAACTGGTAGAAAGATCAAGTATTTGAGGTCCGATAATGACACAGAGTACACAAATTCGCAGTTTCAGAAGTTCTGTGAGGAGCATGGGATTCAGAGGCATTTTTCAGTGCGGAAGACACCACAGCAGAATGGTGTGGCAGAAAGGATGAATAGGTCCTTAACTGAAAGGGCAAGGTGCTTAAGACTGAATACATGACTTTCTAAGAGTTTCTGGGCAGAGGCTGTGAATATGGCGTGCTATCTCATCAATAGATTACCTCGAACATCGTTGGGTGGCAAGGTCGCAGAAGAGGTATGGACAAGTAATCCAGTTAAATTTGATCATTTACGGATTTTTGGATGTCCTTCTTATGTGCATGTACCTGGAGATGAAAGATCCAAACTTGATGCAAAATCCAAGAAGTGCATTTTTTTAGGCTACAAGAAAGGTGTGAAAGGATACAAGTTTTGGGATCCAATTGCAAAGAAGATAATGATCAGCAGTTTTTGATGAGCAACTTATGTTACAGCAGAATCAAGACAAGGTGTCAGAGAACAGTTCCAGTTCAGATGTAGTGCAGATGGATTTAGAACAACAACCAGTAACTTCTGAGAGAGGTGAAAGTTCAAATCCAACACCTGGTGATTCTATTCCAGATGATCTGCAGAATTATAATCTAGCCAGAGATAGACAAAGACGCACCAATGTAAGGCCTCCGAGCAGATTGGGTTATGAAGACTTAGTCTCATGTGCACTTCTCATCAGCAGCGATGATCCAGCCACTTTTCAAGGAGCTATCACTAGCCAGGAGAAAGAAAAATGGATGGGTGCAATGGTTGAGGAGATGGAGTCTTTGCATAAAAATCGCACTTGGGAGCT
>NW_018164536.1:4126433-4127146 GCF_001263595.1 Phalaenopsis equestris
AGTATGATTGTTGTGTTTATGTGAAAAGCCTTGATGATGGTTCTATTATTTTTCTGTTACTGTATGTTGATGATATACTGATTGCTGCAAAGAATATGAATGATGTCCGTGGTTTGAAAGCTTTATTGAGCCAGGAATTTGACATGAAAGACTTGGGTCCTACGAAGAAGATTCTTGGAATGGAGATTCATCGAGACAGAGGCTCAAGACGATTATGTCTATCTCAACGAGGCTATGTTAAGACAGTGCTGGAAAGGTTTGAGATGAGCAATGCAAAGCCTGTAAGCACTCCTTTGGCAAATCATTTTAAGCTTTCTTCAGAACAGTGTCGTAAAACAGATACAGAAATGGAAGACATGGCTAAGGTTCCTTATATCAGTGCAGTTGGTTGCTTGATACTGCTTGATGTATGCTATGGTATGTACTCGTCCTGATTTGGCTCATGCTGTTAGTCAAGTCTGCAAATACATGGCTAAACCTGGAAGGCGACATTGGGAAGCAGTCAAGTGGATTTTCAGGTATCTGAAGGGTACTGTAGGACATGGAATTATTTTTAGCACTCAGAAGAATGATCCTTCAGTTATGAGGTATGTTGATTCAGACTATGCAGGTGATTTGGATGGCAGAAGGTCTACAACTGGGTATGTGTTTACTCTTGGTGGAGGGCCTATATGTTGGAAATCAACAATTCAGTCTATTGTGGCATTATCTAC
>NW_018164536.1:4127303-4128332 GCF_001263595.1 Phalaenopsis equestris
GTGTACCATGCGAGAACCAAGCACATTGATGTCAGGTATCACAAGATCAGAGAGTTGATTGCTTATGGGGAGATACTGTTGCAGAAGGTTCATACTGATGAGAATGTAGCTGATATGTTGACCAAGCCAGTTACTATCAACAAGTTTTTGCATTGCTTGGGCTTGTTGAATGTTTGCAGTTGCTAGAGAAGCATGGTGGCCCAACCCACAGTGGTGCAGATGTAACTCCCAGGTCTTTTTCTCCTAAGGGGTTGGATATTCGCCAAGGTGGAGATTTGTTCTGGCATGACTCATATACCATATTGAGACAGACGCTGGATTGAAGCGGAGCAAAGCGGAGCGGAAGAATCTGTCCAAATTGGGAAGTTACGTGGGTTGGAGTGCGGGGGCAAAGCCCCGCGGCATGGTACAAGGGTAATGTTGTAATTACATATTGTGCCTAAGGTTTACTCCTGGGGTTATAAATAGGCATGTTAGTAACCCCAGGAGGTATCCCTCTATTCTGTAATATCTTTTCTGAATATTGAAAGGAATCGCCGCTCTGCTCCCGAGGACGTAGGCATCTTTGTCGAACCTCGTTAAATCTCTGTGTTCTTCTGGATTTGTGTCGATTACTGTTTTTCTTCGCCCTAATTTTCTCAACACATAAAATTATAAATACTCACACGCATTATATTTGACGTGGAGATGAAATATGATTATAAGAGGTTTCATACTTATACTTGAAGACCTATATGTATCGTTTTCTATCGATTATACACAAAATATGTGTGAATAAGAGCAGATTTGATGAATTTTAGGGGTTTTTGATGGTATTGTGGTGAAATACTCTGAAGATGCCATCACAATATCACGAAATATCACCAATTCACATGTGTAAATTGCACACGTAATATTCCTCTGAAGATGCCTCTTATGGTGGAAAGACATAAGGATTCTGTCAGATTTTTTACTATCTATTTGAAAAAATAAATAAAATAAATTTATATACTTAACATAAGACTAAAAATAAGATTATATATATATATA
>NW_018164536.1:4128351-4141086 GCF_001263595.1 Phalaenopsis equestris
TATATATATATATATTCAGGCTTATCACAAGTTTCTAGTGGGTCCAATTTTTTTCAATCATTTTTAGTTTATTTATTTATTTTATGTGACTAATGTTTCAATTTAGCCTGAAAAAAATTGTGAATTACAGGAAAATTGTGATCAAAAGCAAACGACAAATTTCATCTATCATCCACAATTAGTTGTTAAGGGTGATAGTTTTAAAATTAAGTCAAGTTCACAAAGAGCAAATATCATATGGGGTGAGTTTCTAATTGACTCTAAAAAAATCACGTTAGTATGAACATAACCTACGTGTCCTATCTACATGACTTTATTATCAGATGACATTATAAAATAATGATTATGATTAAAGCTCTCTAATCGGATGATTTGCTGCTTAATATTATTTTTAAATTTTAGTCTAGCTATACTCTGTTTGCTTCCCAATAAATATGTCTTTAAAGTTGTGAAATACAAGCGACACCTGATGGAGCATGAAGATTCTTAATAGCTATGGTTGAATTAAAAGCATCGCCCAAGACAAACTCGCATCCCAGATTTACAAAAGCTCCTTTAAACAAAGCAACAAATTATTAATGACAAAATTTGTTTTGCCAAGATGGATCAAGTTAGGTCAACTACCTCTTTTCATTGTGTAAATCATGAATCATGACAACCCGAGATGACAAAATTAGCATATCTTAATTGGTTTTGCCATCATTCTCTCATATTATGCTCTTAAGCTTGTAACCCTAATTGTTCCTATTATACACTAAAAAATCGCTATCCTGTTGATTAATCTTAATCAAATCTTATGTCTCTTTATCAAGTGAATAATTAACTATTAAGATTAACGAAATAATTAACTCTGCGGCTTGATTTCCACTGGAAACAATAAGTGCATGCGTCTATGTAAAACTACAAACAAAATATATGCAAATCATAGAAATTCTTCTCTGAAAACCCCTCAAATCTCTCAAATTACATCATGCCCCTCCAAATAAGAGATTGAAAATTGAAGTAACGACTGAAGAATCCACCTAATGCATTTGATTCAAAAGAAAATCAATATACATATGGATATATAATTATATTAAATAATGTTGGTGATGAGAGGGATGGACATGGTGTTAGCTGGAATGGCTGATTAGATTACTTAGAAAATAGCTGGAGGAAAAGGCTTTCAGTAGGTGAAGGCAAATAAAACAAGGGAGACATGTAGTTCCTGATAGTTCTATTTCAACCGAAGCTTCTTTAAATATTTAAATTAATATTTTTTTTATTATTATTTAAGAAATTATTACATACACTGCCACCCAGTTGTTATGTATTTACATATCTAGCAACTAAACTTTGATTTTTCACATTTACTCCCCTCACGTCTTGGAGCGATTTTTCTGTCCGGAGTCCGGACGTGCGGACAACGGACGTGATGCAGCGATACGGTGGAGGTCCGATCCTCCGCTGCATCGCGTCCGTAGTCCGCGCGTCCAGACTCCAAACAGAAAAATTTGCCCACGTCTATGTCACCAAACCTATTCATAAAAAGCTGTATTTCACTATTTTAAAGTTAAAATAGTGAAATTTTTTATTTGATATGAAAAATTTGGATGGTATAAATGTAAAAAATCAAAGTTTAGGTATTTGATAGGTGCATACAAAATAAATGGGTGGTATGTAGATAAATAACTTATTACATTTATCTATTCAATAAACAATATTTTAATTTAATACTCTTAACATTTGAATATTTTGAATAATATTATAAATTAAAATTTTGAGATATGCTATTTTATGCATTTTAATTTAATAGTCATTTCTAATCATCTACTCATAATCAAAAGGTTAAATTTGACAATAATAAAAACAGACATTACTTTAAAAACTAGTATGATTCTTTGGTTCAACTCTGGTTCTAATCAGTTCAATCAAGGTTCTATGAAAAAATAGTTTTTAACTTGGACCGAATACGATCTGATGACCGGTTCACGGTTGAACCGGCCAGATCTTCCGGTCCAATCCGACTTCTAAAATCGTGATTTTTACAGACTTTTTTTTTTAATTTTGAGGATTTTGTAATTAATGTGTTAAAAATAACTTCTTATTTGGCAATGATTTCTATTTATTTATTTTTAACATGTTATACACTTCGGGTGAACCACAAAATCCAGGTTGAAATTATAGGGAATTTTTTCAGCGACTTCGATTGAAATTGTGACTAAATTTTGAGACGTTAATTTAGCGGTAGAAGTTGTGGTTGTATCGAATCGGTTTAGTGTAACGATTGAGATTTTAGCCAATTTTTAGCTATTTAAACCTTGCCCCTAGAGTGCAAATCTTATTTTTCATTTTTCTCATGTTTTGTCGATTCTCTATGGCGACGACGTCCTCGACGACCTACCTCTGAGACGACGGCGATGCCATGCTCTAGATTTGCTCGATGAATGTAACTATCACATTCTCTAGTTTCTCATTTGGATTTCTTCTTGGTGGCTTGATTTAGGGTTGAGTTACATGTATGACCAATGGATATATCACACGCTTCCTACATTTATAAAGCATTATTGAGATACAAAGCATGGTTGAAACTAGATATCAAAAATAAGAGATGTCATATTTTTGTATTCCCCTTAATTCTATTGAGCAATAGGTTACATTAGAAGAAGCTATTAGGGATTTTGAGAAAGTTGGTCACGTTATGGATGAATATGATGATATAAATGAGAAAATTTGAAGTTCATCGTCTACTCATGACTAAAAAATCAGCCCCTAATCTTGCGGTATGAAACAATGTCCGTTATTACGCCGTTGTATTTAGCGGCTAAGGGTCCGTTTGGGGCAGCTTATGAGTGCCTTATGAGTGCGGGCGGCGTTTTCAAAATGTCGTCGTACCGTTTGGTTCGCGCGTTTCGTCAGCTTATTCAAAACTACGTTTGGGTTTTTACACTAAACGTAGGTTGCAGGTCGACCCCAACTGCCCCAAACAGATCCTTTATCAGTCCAAGAAAGCCATATTGGCAAGGAGTCAACGGCTGCAAAAGGATCAGCTGCTAAATGTTAGCGGCTAACCAATCAGCCGATAATTTTTCTGGCTGATCCTTTTGCAGCCGTTAACTCCTTGCGGACATGACTTTCTTGGACTGATTAAGTTCAGTCAGTAATCTAATTTATCGACAGAAAATCAGTAATTATTGGTTGACTTCTTAGCTGATAATCTCTGAATTCCATGTAGTAATGAAATTTGTTGATTTAAATAATTAATTCGTACTCCGTATGATGAAGTTCTTATACTACATGTGAATTATTTTCATTGGTTGCACGATTATAAGAAATACATTAATCTTGCGATAAATTATTTATTTATTTGTGTATATTAATGCTAATTTTTATTAATTCATACTACGAGGCGGTAGAGTAATGAATTATCGTCTTAGCGTTGCACGAGGATTCAACACACACTTAGATGAAAAAGAATCAACCTGTGATGACACAAGAAGTTTTTACGTAAAAGACCCGTAAAAGGAAAAAACAACGGGGTCTGGCCCAGTTATAAAAATCTACTATAAGTTGATGATTGCAGAGGTCGGTTGTCCCACAGACAGGAAATAGTTACTAGATTTTCCAACGTACAACATCGACTGACGGCGTTTGGTTAGCGGTGGTCGATGACAGTTGATGACGATCGGCGGCAGTCGACGACGGTCGCTGGTGGTCATCGGCGGTCGGCGGTGGTCGTTGACGATCGGTGGTAGTCGACGACGATCGACAATGACAGAGTTGATGTTGGACTTGAACTCCTTCTCAAAGCCTCAAGTTCTCTCTCAAGCCTCCTCCCCTCATTTGAGGGGTGGGGCACTATTTATAGTGTCATGAGTGCAATTAATGCAGAAATATGAACAATTTTGATCGGACGATCCAAAGAGCTTCCCTTAATCGGATGTTGTTTGATGGACATTTGAGTGACTTAATGTTGTCAGAATTGAGTAATCTTGAGCTTGTTGGATTCGTCTTGTCGAGAAGCTCGATTCGACTGTGAACTCGTTGAATTCAACATTTGTTTGATCTTTCAAATGTGTCCGAAAATTTTTCAAGAATAATTTAATCGCTTGATCTGGGTTTGATTTGACTCGGATTGAACTAACCTTGATATCATTAGGTCCGTCTCATCAGGTCGGTCAGCTTTACTATAAGTTTGCTGAAATCGGAGCTCTGGATGACTTTTAATTGAAGTTTGAATGTTTTGCTCAAAAAATTGCCTCGAGAATTGTGTCATGCCTCGAGATTCATGATGGATGATGAAATTTTGTTCGTGGCGTATCAAAATTACATATAATAACTAGAGTTTCAGTCATTTCTAAGAGAATAAATAAGAGAATGAAAAAAAAACCGCCTTTTCTTTGGAAAATTTAAGTATACCACTCATTTCATATGTATTTACAAATCTTACATCTAAACTTTTACATTATAACATAATCGATGCATAAAAGGGTGTGATATGGAAGATTTGGGTGATATAAATATGAAAGAAAGTATAGATATTAGATATATAAATGCATATAATTTAGTGGCAAGCATGCAGATGAAATCTTCTATTCAATCCTAGCATTAGTATTTCTCAATTCTTTTGATAAAAAAAAAAAGGGCTTTTACATACATATCACCTCATTCCTACTTATTTACATATCTAACATCTAAACTTTAATTCTTATATTTATACCAACCAAATCTTTCATAAGACATAAAAAATACCATCAATTTAACTTTTAAAATATGAAATACACATTTTCATACATAAGGAGATTTATGTAAATATATAAAAATTGAGTGGTATGCATGTAAATCTTCCAAGAAAATATTACAACCCAACTTGTTAATAATAAAAATGTCAGCTCGATAATGTAACTTATCGAGATACCATGAAGCTCCTCTTTGTCTGTTCTTTCCAGTTGCTTAATAAGTTTTATTTGCTTGATAAGTGCGTTGTTGCGAGATATATAGACATCAGTTGATGTGGTATTATATAAATCAAACAAAAGAACGATCGACGAAATAAAAAATAGAATGAGAAAAAATTATACCAGAAAAAAACACACAGATTTACTTGGTTCGGCAAATTGTCTACGTCCACGGAGTTGCAGAGGGTTTTACTACTTTTGGATTTTACACCAGTCGATCACCTCGACTTACAAGAGGAATCTCTCACTTTGTTGTTCTCTGTTCTTCTCTCTCTACACCGAGATACATCGAAGAAACTCTACACCGAGATACACCGAAGAAGATCAGCTTACAAGAGAGATAAAACTAATTTCTCTTCTGCCACAAGCCAACAAGAAAAAGTCAAGGGAGAACAATCTCCTTCTTCCTTCACCTCAAAGAACTATTGCTTGCACTTTCTTTCCTTCTATCCTGAGGAAGCCTGAAGAAGAACATCGTGACTTCAAACAAAGAAGAGAGTCGTCTGAAGCCTTTATCGCGAACAGGAAGCTTCGGGATGAAAGGAGGCGGAGTTTCGCGAAATGGAGGCGGGAACGGTTAGCGTCGGGAGGTGTCGTGACGATTCGCGAAACATGAAGAAGCGGGAGCGGGAGTTGGCGAAATCGGTATCCAGCTTTAACACACACGAAATGTGATATTTTATATCGAGCAGCATTACCGGATACATTGCATAAATAAATTATTTACTTATTTAATTAAGACCTTCCAATGTTATAATATTGTATAAAACAATATTTACAAATCTAATTGCCCAGCTGTACATTGAGGAACTAAAAAGGAACAATTCAAAATATTTTTCATCTTAACATGATGAAATTATTTTTTTAAAGGGCAGATTTGTAATTTTAAACTTCTATTATATTTTATTAGAGAACGAAGGCATTAAATACTTGTTTAGATTAAATTAATTGTGTTCAAGCTAAAAATTAATTCTTTATTTATTGTGAGAGTAATAAAGACATCAATTCAAATACTTATTGTTATAGGACATAAATAATAAATTAGATGAGAAAAAATAATAAATTCAACAATCTAAAGAAACAAGTTGATATTTTTTATATATTTTTTACAATTTTATGCTTACACATTAATTTTTTAATTTATTTTGGTGTACTATACATTGCTTAAACAGATTGGCACATAAGCTATGAAGTTGAGTTGAAACTAGCTCAAGTTTGGACTATTAGCGTGTTGAGCTTGACTCACGAGTCATTTATTTTAGTCGAGTTTATGCCAGTTCATGAGTCAATGTGACCTAGTTACACCTCAAACTCGAATCAATAATTAAAGGACAAATGCAAGGCATCAATTTTAGGGAGAGAGAGAGGGAGAGAGAGAGAGGGAGAGAGAGAGAGAGAGAGAGAGAGAGAGAGAGAGAGAGCATTTTTTTGTGATTAGGATATAAGAAATAAAAGACTATCAACTTTACGCATCATAATTTTAGAATGCATTATGGTAAATTTTAGCTATAAACATTGATCATTATCAGCAAAATTTTATCATCTAGAACGAATATGAATGCTTTTTTTTAGCCATAAACACTCAAAATTCAAATTTAAGATCATACAAATCCTCAATGTCACTGATTTTATAGTCAAATTGACCGTCTCGACATGACAAACCTGATGATAACAAAATTGATTCAATTTGTGTCCAATCAAGCATGGATCAAGCAATTGAACCACATTTAGAGGCTTTGGGTAGTTAATTGAAAGTTAAATGAACTCTAAATTTGATATATTTATATTGAAATTGAGTGTCTCGATGAGATAAATCTAATGAGCCTAAGCTCAATTAATCTAGTTTGATGTAATTAAGGCCTTCAAATTATTAAAGAAACCCTATGATCAAGAGGAATCGACATATGGTTATGTGAGTTATTCATCGAATGAACAAAAATGCCCCTTTCCTAAAGCCTATGAAAAGATCCTCTCTATTCACTTGAGGAGGGAGAAGAAAAAAAAGTCTAATTACAGTGTTGTTCCGGCTTGATGACCAGACGATAACTTATGGCCTCTATAGCCACCCACTACCGTTGACCACCACCTGTCAGTCATCGTTAGCCACCACCAACTACCCCTTGCTCACCGTCAGTGGGGGACTGCATTAAATAATGAAGTATCTTAAATACTGCACGACGGCGTACCTCAAGCACGATGTATTAAAGACCCATTAAGCGCTCTATTCATAATACAATCAATCTTTTTGTATACTATGTACAGGCAAATATTATACATGGTATAACATTATAACCCTCTTCCAGTTACGAGATAAGGGTCTATCTTTGTACTTGCAAATTTATAGTGAATCATTTTGACTGGCTAAGCCTCATGGTCTTTTTCCCTTTCCTAATTTTTTACATAAAAAGTTATAGTGTCATCTCTTATTGCTTTCTCATTAAACTTGTAAGTGTGTCTGTGTGTGTTACATTTTTGTACAATGTTGAGATGTTAAATTATTATTCTTCCGCCATAAATTTTCTGGCACACAATAATTTACTGCCATCTATGGAAACAAAGTCAAATTGATAAAATTCTACACTTCATCAGTGGCAAATAAGTGCAATATGTGAGTTTTGCACTCTAACACCCATCATTACTGGGCATAGCCTTAAAGTGCGGGACATCAAGTTTGTAGCATGTTTTTAGTTATAAACATCATCATGCTATTGAGAGAATATCACTTGCACCACTTGAAGATCATGTTTGAAGAATGAAGGAATCTCATAATGAGATTCTCCAACTCATATGCGAAATTAGACAACTGAAGATTGTACGTATGTAAGGGGCACAGCCAAATAAAATCTTCTGACAAGAGGTGCAGTTGCCGCCCCCTCCCCATATACGAGCTCTTCTTCTGAAGGTTGAACACATGGGAATCAACATGGATAGTTCTATCGAGTGGTTATTAGAGTTATTCACTGAATAAATAAAATGCATTTCTCCTGGAGCTTATAAATAAATCGAGAAGAAGAAAAAGAGCCAAATTACTTCTATTGACAATAACTTCTAACCTCCATAGCCACCAAACACCGTCGAACACCGCCCACAGACCGCTGCAAGCCACTGCCATTCGCCCTCTATTTGCTAGTCTTGGTGGACTTTGTTGAGTGATGAGGTATGCCAAACATTGTACAATGATATGCCTCAAATACAATGTACTAATAGCCCCATGATAACTTCCGATAGCAACTGCTCACGAGCGCTATATGAAGAATACAAGAAAATTTTTTGTTTGTTGGTGTATCATTGTAACTCTTTCTCAGTTACAGGATAAGGGTCTATCTTTGTACTTGTGAACTCTTATCTAATCATTTTGATTAGGTTAGACCCCATGATTTTTTTCCTATACTGATTTTCAACAAAAGATGTTCTCGTGTTCTACTGTTGCTTCATCATTATCTGTGTAAGTTCTAAATATTTGTATACTTTTAGTCATTAAATAATTTTTCTATCATCATAAATTTCCTCGCATGCAACAAACATTAATAATTGTTTAAATAATATGATCGAAGAATATATCAATAACCACATTTTTCTGAAAAAATGCAAGTAAAAATATTTTTGAGACACCTTTTAATTTTTAATTAGACTATTGCAAGTGCATAAATGCTAACGATGTAACCAAAATTAAGTATATGTGACTAAGTCACTAATTATCCTTATTCTTACAAAATTATATAATTAACATTTTTAATCAAAATATATTTACTTCATAAATTAAAAAAAAAAAAACAAAAGATATCACTTTTACTCGGATATAATCAGCATGTGACTAAAATTTAATATGGCCTTATACATACATACCACCAAAGTCCCATGTATTTACATGTCTAACATCCAATTTCTACTTTTTATATTTATACCACCAAAATCTATCATATTACAAAAAATATCTCTTCTCTTAGCTTTTAAAAAATTGAAATACATATTTACATGCAAAATTAAAAAGGAAAATGAAAATAATTACATTTTTCAATGTTAGAAATGCCACAATTACTCAAACCCTAGCTTGCAAAATTTGATGAGCAATGCATAATTAAAATAGAAAAAGGAATTAGTGGAGCGTCGTATTATTTTTTTAAGGCATTTACATGGAGAACCACCAAATTACTATGTATTTGCATTGCTAATGGTCGGATGAGCGTCTAGTCACCTCTAATGTGCCTAATAATTCGAGTAGCACCTCCTTTAAGGCTAATTGTGCCAGAGGGGATTTGAACTTCTGACCTGAGAGGACTTATACAATGGTAGAAACATGTTTCATACTTGATGCGTGCTAGCAATTTCGCGGCGGTAGAGTAATGGATTATCATTTTAGTGTTGTGCGAGGATTCAACACACACTCAGATGAAAATGAATCAAACTGTGATAACACCATAAGTTTTTACGTGGAAAACACGTAAAGGGGAAAAACCACGGGGTCTGGGGCAGTTGTAAAAATTCACTATAAGTTGTTGATTACAGATGCCCCTTGTCCCACAGACGAGATAGAGTTACTGGCTTTCCAAATTACAAAGTCAACTGACGACGTTTAGTCAGCGGTGGTTGACGGATGATGGCTGTGATCGACGGTAGTCGACGAAAATCGATGAATGTCGGTGGCGGTCGACGGAGGTCAGCGGTGGCTAACGACAGTCGATGACGGTCAACAGTGGTCAACAGAGGTCAGCGATGATCGGCGGCGATCAACGGTGACCGGCGGTGGTTGTGACGAAGGTCAGCGGTGATCAGCGGCGATCGACGATGGCGAGGATGATCTTGGACTTGAGCTTCTTCTCAAAGCCTCAAGTTCTCTCTTAAGCCTCTACCCTCTCATGTGAGGGGTGAGGCTCTATTTATAGTGTTTTGAGTGCAATTAATGCAGGAATTTGAACCATTTTGATCGGACGGTCATAAGAGCTTTCCTTGATTAGATAACGTCTGATGGACATTTGAGTGCCTTAACGATATTGAAATTGAGCAATCTTGGGCTCGTTGGATTTGTCTTGTCGAGATGTTCGATTCGACTATGAACTCTTTAGATTCAACATTCGTTTGACATTTAAATGCCTCTGAAAATCCTCCAAGATTGGTTTGATGATTTGATCCGGGCTTGATTGGCCTCAGATTGGACTAATTTTTATATCATTAGGTCCGTCTCTTCGAGCCGATCAGTTTGACTATAAGTTTGCTGAAATTGGAGTTCCGGATGACTCTTAATCGAAGTTTAAATATTTCTTTTTCAAAAAATTACACCGAGATTCGTGCCGGATAATGAAAATTTGTTGGTTGCGTATCAGTTGCCCCATATTTTCGAACGAAATACTTTTTCTTTTTTTTCGTCCGAAAATGTTAATATCCATAGATTTTTCATAGAGGGCATAAAAAAATAAAATATCTATAGTATGTAAATAAGAATAATTTTTATTCTTAATAAATTAGTAAATTGAGTCTAGCTCAGTTGATATGTGGCTTTTGCCGTTTGTAAGTGTGGGGGTTTAAATCCCACAAAAAACAATATAAAAATTTTTTTTTACCCAGCCAAAACCTGATCCACCACTTGATGGTCAGATCAAATGTGACCCGGCGGGCCAAGCGAGACCTGACAGGCCAAGCAAGAATTAAATAAAAACGGACATTTAAATGTACTTTTTTTTTAAATCACAGAATGTGAAGAATTTTTTTTATTAATTTATTTTAATTATCAGTTGTTTAATTTTGATTAATTTCAGTCATAAACACAGGATTTTTAAGAAGTCAAAAATTGAAGGAATATAAAATGAAATTTTTTTTTCTTTTTTTTAATAAATAACTATTTTCTTATGACTCTAATTAATTTTATCATGAATATGAGAGAGTTTTTCAGCCTATAAATAGACCAAGGAGAGGAGAAAAAATATGGAGTCCTCGTCTCTGCCTAGAAGGTGATCTGGGATTTCCCAAAAGAAGAAAATCGTTCCCGTCATGTGTAGCAGACAAGCAATGAAATCTTCTTTTTTGTTGCGGCGAAGTGTTGCGGTGAAGCGTTGCGGTGAAGCGTTGCGGCAAAAGTTGAGGCGAAGCATTGCAACGAAACGTTGCGGCGAAATGTTGCGACGAAACGTTACTGCGAAATGTTGCGGCAAAAAATTTCGGTGAAGTGTTGCGGCGAATAGTTGGGGTGAAGTGTTGCGGAGAACGTTGTAACGAAGAGTTGCGGCGAAGTGTTGCGTATCAATACTTACCTTTTCAGCTACTTTTGCTGAATTTTTAACTGTGTTTTACTGTTTGGAGGTGGCAAAGAAGTTGAAGAATTGGAATTATCACAAACCCTGCTTTCGTGCCCTGAAACACGTATCAGGTGTCTTAGATGGATGTCTTGAACCACGAGATGCTACAAACGAGCAGTGAATCGACCATAGCCTCTCACATGGAACATAAAATGTGCTACTTTTAGGCAACTAGTGTTTATCGTAGCACGTCACAAGATTCAGAGGATTGGAATTATCCACCGCAGACGGCTTATCTTTATGACCAATAATTTACCTTGACTTTGAAATGACTTTCAAAACACGCCACCCTCTTTCAGCCCCTTTAAAGTACGTGGCAGCCACACATTAACTCCTTGGGCTTCATTGGGTGTGAAAAATCTGGTCCACATGCACCTTCGTGGCCAACACTAAAGAAATGCATACCACTCCACATAATGGTATTAAAAAAAGGGGAAAACTTTCATGCATATCACTCCACATAAATTAAAATTTTTACATATATGCAAACCTACCTATATTTTATGAGATGTATTTTAAAATAATAAAATTTTCAAGTCATATGAACATTTTGATAATAGGAATGTAAGAACTTAGTTTAGATTTTGGAGATGTAAATTTAAAATAATATGAATGTAAATGCCACTAAAAAGTTTAAAAACAATTTTTTTACAAATAAAATATTTTATTAATTTTTAAAATGCAATTTTAAGATTTTAAAAATTTTTATGTTCACTTTTGATACAAAATATTAAATAATTTCTTCAAAATAAAAATAGAAACTCAAAATATACGTAATTATTATTAAATTTTAGGTTTATTTATATACTCACAAATTAGAGAAAAATTTGCATATGTGAGACGGACGGAGCGCTGCGTATATAGTGAAGGTTATCTATGTTATATCGACATTATATCCACGTTATATGATATGTAACCTCCATATAATCTCTATATAATTTAACTATAACTTATCTGAACTTAAGAATAAGTTCCTCGCTTATGTTTTCACATATCCATAAATTATATGTAGGTTATATAAAAAAATATTTGAATATTAGCGTACGCAAAATTTTCCCCCAAATTAACAATTAATCGAAAGAGATAATAATTATGCCACAGTGGGTCCCACTCAAAAGCTGCGAACAACTGGCGCCGAGATGTCCCCACCACTTGAAAGAAATGCATGCCCTACCTCAAACGCCGCGTGTTTCAAAAACCACGTGGCACGCGTGGCACCGACAGATTTTTAACCATGGAATTGCTAGCAAATTCTTACTAACCGTGAGATTCTGGATGAACGACCCGATGTAGACGGAAGTCGGTAATACTGCCGTGCTGACCGTATCCTTAGTCTACAGTTACTGAACTAAATCGAGACCGTTGGATTGCAATCAGACGGGAGCAATTATTTGGGCGGTAAGCTTACGGATAAGAAGCAATTCTCTTGTGATACTTTGTTTTTATTTATTTATAAGGTGCGGGGTGTTTGGTTGGGCGTTTAGCCCAGTCAAATACGATAATAAATT
>NW_018164536.1:4141170-4141963 GCF_001263595.1 Phalaenopsis equestris
TATATATATATATATATATACGAAATTGTTAAATATATATGTAAATTGTGTTTATAAAAATAATTTAGTTTATTACACATTCACCTAGGGTTAAAACCGCTCGTTATTCGCGAATAACTCATATTCTGCTCGTTCATTAAGTTAACGAGCTGAACACGAGTTCGTGTTCGGCTTGTTTTAGCTCGAAATATTACTAATCAATTATATATATAATATTTTTTAAAAAACTTAATTGATCAATTATAAATATTAATTAATAAAATAGAATAAAAATTATTAAACTAGATGATGTTTTAATAGAAACAATAATGTTTAAATCTTATCTTAATTCTTAATATTTTATGACTACATGATTAGGATTGTTAAAATGATTTTTTATTCTTAAATAGTATGTGTTGGGCACACGAAAATACTTTTTGAGCTTGAAATATAAATGAGACTCTTCTACACGGACACCACTACTCTGGCTGGCTCGTTTACACCCTACTTTCACGCAAGATAATTCCAAAACAATTTAAGGTTTTATGCAAATACCTCCATCTCTGTCTTTTATAAAAAAAAAAATTAGGTTCCCGTGGAATGATCTCTGGAAGGAGCAGAGTTGCTTTCTCCTTCCTTCCTCTGCTATAACCTTCTCCACCTCCACCTTAACCCCAAACCCTAACACTAACCCTGACCCTAAATCAACTCCCACATCCGCCAAGCTCCCAAAACGTACAAATGGCTGACAGGGTTTACCCTTCCGTAAAACCAACCGCTACCTCTGCTCCACCCGCCACCACCGGCGGCACCA
>NW_018164536.1:4142047-4180542 GCF_001263595.1 Phalaenopsis equestris
CCCCCCCGCCGCAGCCGGCGGTGGCGGAAACCAGCCATCCTTCCCCCCTACAAAATCTCAACAATACAACCGCCCGATTTACCGCCCTCAACCGCCGGCGAAACGCAGGCGAAGTCGCCGCGGATGTTGCTGCGCTTGCTGCTGCTGGCTCGTTCTCATCCTCATCACCCTCGTCCTCCTCGCCGCCGTTGCAGGCGGTATCTTCTACATCCTATATCAACCTCAACGCCCTACCTTTTCCGTCTCCTCCCTCCAACTCATAACCCTCAATGTCTCCAATTCAAACCAGTTAACATCCAGGCTTAACGTCGCCATCAGCGCTCGGAACCCTAACAAGAAGCTCGTGTACATCTACGATCCGATCTCGATCTCGGTGACATCTAACGGTGCTGATTTAGGAGACGGATCTTTACCAGGGTTTGTGCAAGGGAAGAAGAACACGACTGTAGTGAGGGCGACGCTGAAAAACTCAGTGCAGAGCGTAGATCCATCATTAGCGGCGGCTTTGAAGAAGAGCACTGTTGATTTAGAGATTGATTTGGAGACGAAGGCTGGGGTTAAGGTGGGGGGCTTTAAGACGAAGAAGATGGGGATTAGAGTTCACTGTGAGGAAATCAGGGTTAATGTTCCAAAGGGGAAGAAGACGCCGCCGCCATCGACGGCTGACAGTAGCTGCAAAGTTAAGCTTCGGATCAAGATCTGGAAATGGACATTCTAGATCTAATTGTTCGTTTCTTGCAAAATCAGTGGGGGGGGAAAGAATAAAGTTGCAGAGATCTGGATCGTAAGAGTGAAACCGTTCGTTTTGTAAAGTAAGGTGATTGCTGGATAACTTTTTAATTTTTTGGGTTTTTTAGGTTTATTTGGAAGTTGAATTATTATATTAATATTGTTCTCATTTTCTCTATTCTGTGGTTTTTATTTTATTATTATTATCATTTTTTTTTGTAGTGCGATATTTTGATTATATATGTTGAATAATAATAATAATAATAATTTTTTAAATGTGTAGTTTAGTGCCTGTTCGGGGCAGCTTATATTTACGGATGATATTTTCAAAACACCGCCTCACTATTTTGAGAACACGTTTCGGCAGTTTATTCAAAAATGTTGTTGGGTTTTTACACTAAACGCAGACCACGGGTCGAACCAGACATGACGTTTTTCAGGATAAACTGTTTATCTAGATAAGCACAAGCTGTATAGTAATAAGGTTGGGATTTGATGACTTGTATCAAGTCCGTTGAAATGAATGATGTAAGATTGTGATTGATCTTATTATTTATTTATTTTCTTCAATTATTGAAGATGCTTTACATGCATGAGTAAATTATGTAAATTAGGATTTTGTAAATCCGGAATTGGAGGCATAATTGAGAAAGAGTTGGTTTAATAAGTTCTAGATTTTAAATGATCATTTTTTTTCTGGTAAGATTTAAGTTAAATCTTATTTGAGGCTTTTTTTCATACAGCTCCGTAGGAAATTCGGAATTACAAAGTTTATTAAACTGGTGCAATTTTATTTCGATTTGCATTTTCAGCCCTGATTTATAATAATTTTGCTAGAGATTGGCGAATGTGAATCGAGTCGAGTCCATGGGTGCCTTTTCGAGCTCAAGCTTTTATTAAGCACATTTTTGAGCTTGATTCAAGCTTTTAAGATTGTTCGAGCTCCTATCGTGTTTATAAATATCATGTTTGAGGTTCGCTTGAGCTCGATTTATGTAGAGATTATTGAGCTTATTAACAAACAACTCCATCGACGAAATAGATGAGTCATAGTCGTGTCTATATTAAATTTTATTTGATCCTTAATTGAACTTTATACACATAAGTATTGGAAAGAATGAACAAGCCTTATCAAATAATGATTGGGACTGAAATAAAATATTTGAATGATGTTATTGATAAGAATAAGCTTTAGGTTTTGTTTGGGGCGGCGGTTTTCGCGCGGCATGGGGAGCGGCCGCGAATCGCGATTGTTTGGTTCGGCATCCCGAGGGTGGCGGGACATCGTTTTAGCAGGCCGCGGATCGAATCTCGTGACCCACGTTTGAGTTATGGATTATTATGCGGATCCAATCCCGTGACCCACGGCATATTATGCGGATCTAGCAGTGTTTGAGTGATGGATTATTATGCCGTGGGTCACGGGGTTCGATCCCTTCATCACTCCTGTTCGACGCCGAATCCCTTGAGCTCCTCCCTCCCTCACTCCAACGTCCCTCACGCTCCTCCCTCCCTGCCCTAATTGCAGGGCGCCAACTCCCCTCTTTCTTATCCACTTGCGGGGAGCTTCTCAGGGCAGCGGCCATCAACGTTTGCCGCTCTTAGCCCACCGAGCTCCGGATCACTCGCCTCATCTAGGTATTTCCCTTCTTCTCGCTCTCAAGCATCCTTTTTTTGAGAGCATCCTTTTATTACTTGTACCCCCATCCCTTCTACCTCCGGTCACTTCTTTTTAACTAGGGTCTGTATGCCCTTGTTCCTCCCAGTGGATCATGAGAGCTTTGAAAATTTCGAGCAGAAGCAGTCAATTCCCCAATAAGAAGCGACGATTCATGGAGCCTACTTCAAGATTCAACAAAGGTTTAGAAAATGATGAGGAGTTAACGAAGGAGAGAAAGCTCCACATAAAGATCCTTCTGTGTTTTGTGCTTAGCTTCTATGATGCGCCTACACGGATGTCATTTCTCCATAATAGTTATCATTTCTTATGTGAAAATTGCAAATTTTGCCTTGTTTAATGATTGTTTTCTTATAGCACTTTTGATACTTACTATTAAGTGAAATGTGTATTTGAATTTTGTACTGTTTTGAAGTGAATTTCTATCTGCATTATTACATAAGGGGGAAATGATCATTTGTCAAGAAACAACTGCCACGCAACTGTTTAAAAACGCAGCTGTTTTTAAACAGCTGCAACTAATGACCAGTCAGCTTCCCAACAGCAGTTTTTTTTTTTGGTAGCTAAGTTGCAGCTGAGTAGCTACAGTTGCCCCCAAACAATCTCTTGAACTTGGTTGTGGCTTGGGGGACTTGCATGTGGCACCCAAAATTCTTCATATTACAAATTTCTTATTTAAACTTAGCTATTTACATTTGAAGCACCCAAATCATTATTTTTGCTCAAAAATAATATTTCTCATTAAAAAAACAAAAAACAATGTCATTAAAAATGCTTTTAATGCCTCTGTCACTGCTGGATTACAGTTAAACAATTGGAGTTTAGGAATGAGAAAAGGAAAGAAATTCCATTTGAGCAGGTTATACTCTAAATAATCTCGAACAACATAAATGACAACATTAAATCCTACACAATGTTAAATCATTTTCCCCCTTTTTTGCTTGATTTTAGGAGTTGTTGTTAAAAAAGATGCGGTGCCGATTATAAATTCTTTTTTTTTCTTAATTGAAAAAGTTTGATCACAGTTTTATAGCAGCCACCGCAGGTAGCTAAATATGAAGAGAAAACGCAGCTTTCAGCTGTAGTTTTTTGAGAATGTAGATAAAACACAATTTTGTCAAACAAAAAAAAACTTCGGTGCAGCTCCGCACCATTACCCCAAACACATCCTGTGTCAACCTGGTTTTGGTAATAAGAAGGGAGAAGGAGCCGCTTTATTAAGATTGGTTGTGAAATTTGTAATATAATGAGTTTTAGTTGCTATATATGTAAATTTTCCTAGATGATACTATTCAAGATTGTAAACTCTCCTAAATGATACTATTCATGAACATAAATGAATCAAACAAGTAATTCAAAGTTGCTCATTTAGTAATTGAGTATATGTGAAAAAATATATATATTTTTTTTTAGTAAATCAAATGATAATGTACGAGCTTTAATTGAGTTGAGCCACAATTATCTTGTTGAACGCTTTGTTCATTTTTAACCTCAGAGTGAAGTGATGAATCATGAGACTTTAATAAGACTAAAATTTGTGACAATGATGAAGATTGAAAAGATTAGCAAATGGGCATTCATTAAATTTGCTCGCCTGATATTTTTCGCTCATCACTTTTTTTTCATATATATTTGAGTGAATTTAGGGTCTGTTTGGGGCAGCTTGTGAGTTTCAGGATAAGCTGTTTATCCTGAAATGCGGCCCGCTGGGTCTGTTTGGGTTTACCCGCGGCCTGCGTTCAGTGTAAAAACCCAAACACAATTTCAGATAAGCTGGCGAAACACACGAATCAAACGGTACGGCGGCATTTTGAAAACGCCGCCCGCACTTATAAGCTGCCCCAAACAGACCCTTAATCTCAATTGCATATGCATCTCATATACGAATCTCGGAATTTATGACATCTTATTTAATATCCTAAAATTCAATCAACATAATAAAGTGACTTGTATTTGTCAACAAATTTTCAAGGGCTCAACTTAAGGGTTATCAAATCACCCATTTTTTCTCCCTAACGACTTGTTATCTTTGTGACACAAAAAGTTTGTCGATGAAAGTTGTCAATTTCTTCTTATCCATTATAAGCTTTTGTTCTCAATGTTGTTATTTTTTCCACACTTTGCTAAGTTCCTAATAACCCTTGCGGAATTCCTCCTCAAATGTTGGATTCCTTTACAACTAGTCATTTCCCAAAGTAAACAACATATTTATTTTCACCTTATTAACATTCTTATCATCATATCACCTTATTGATAAGTTGGCGCTTTCTTTTTAGCACATATTAATAGCTTGATACTATAGTGTTGTTGGCTTAACATCGAATATTGACTCTCCTTCTCATCTTCTAGACAAGTTGAAATGTTTAAGTTATCAGTTTGGAACCTCCTCCATTTTTTCTTTGTCGACTTCTTAACACCTAACACCTCTAATGTTGTCAAATCACACCACATATCATTATTTATCATTATTCCGATCATGTTGTCTGCACACAAGATGCATCATATCATCTCTAACACATCATTAGCTCATTACTTGATGAGTATCCCTCCCACATAAAGTCAATAATTATCCCAGATAAATCTTATGATCAATAATTCTAATTATTACATTTTTCTTCACTTGTCACATTGCAACATGAATGACAATGCAATGAGCCCTTATTAAAGAACGAAAAGTCATTATTCTTTATCCTTGATTATTCTCTTAGCCACATGATTACATAATTAGGAAAATATTTTCATGATGATTGTGATTTATCATCGAGAGGTCACGGTCGCAATATGTCTTCATCGTCCCATTATTGCTGTTGCTGGCCTCTTATAAAATAGGGAGGATGATTCCCTCCCTTGTGTCTCAAACTTTAATTATGAAGGTTAGTTTCTTGAAGCTTAATTATTCTAATCTACTTCTATTAGTTTTCTTGTCAAAGTCTTTTAGGCCTTCAACTCATCCCTCTTTTAGAACCATACTAGTGCTAGAATCTAAATTTTTGGATGGACCGCTCTTCTTCATACAACCATTCATAGCCACTTGCCACATAAAACAAATATTGATCCTCATACATCGTGGAACTATTAGATTAGGTGTAAATTTTGTATCACCTTCCCCTTCTCCTCTAGAACGTGCATTCAAGCTCCCTCTTTATCGTCATCTCATCTTCTTGCCTGATGTTCCTATTGGTGTTTTTTTTATCGAGTGTGTTCAACATAGATATCAAAAGTTTTCTATCTAAATGATTGAATACGCCGTTTGAATAATAATATATCACAATGAGGGGATGAAATATTACCTTTAAATAGATCTAATCATTTGGATTACAAAAATCCTTAATTTATGAGTCTAGTAGAAAAAAAAAATTGCACCTACCTTACAGAATTTCCAAGGATGGTAAATGAATCCAAGTTCATACTAATAATAACCCATTCCCTTAATAAAAATGTAATACATGTCCTAAACATTTGACATGTGAACCTACAATATATATAGAATTTCAAATTTTACGTGTCACCTCAAATGATCTGATATAACTTAAACTCAAGTTTCCTTCATTAAAGCTTACTATTAACTATTAGTTGATTGAATGTCGCAAATATAAAGTAACTAATATGGCATTAATAGCTCGATGTTTGGAATCATAACATTTTCATTGTTAGTCTTTATTGTTGTAAATATATCTTTAATTATTCTACTCTGTTCAATGGCCTCATTCATTAAACTTGATGCTAACGCTTCTCTTACACTCTCCAATTAAGATAAATATGTTATAAAACTATGATCATATAAATATTCACATGGAACTTCTTTTCATAGAATTACAAGTCCTAAAAATAGAATAAGATGAAAAATTGAAATCAAATTTAAATATTCATTCTAAAATATAAAATCCAATTATTGAATAGTATAAAACGACATTGGATTTCTCATACTAGATGTTATTTTCTACTTTAGCATTATAAGGTAGTGCTAAAAAAATGATTCAGTCCTACTTAAATCCTAAAAGTGAGCATCCTTGAAAACTTATGCTTAAGAATTTGTACAAATAGGAATGTATCGATTTCAATCAAAAGTTTTCTTAGGAGACTATCTTTTTTGGATATAATTAATTACATAGGCTTGCCATTATAAAACCAATGCCCCAAAATAGAATAACCTTGTCATACCCAAATTAGGTAGGAACAAATCTCTAAAAAATATACATCTTGAGTTCTCATATCATCTATTTTGTAAATAGATTCATTGTTAAATAGTATTTTTACCTTTCAAAATGATATATTATTCAAAGTATCAAATATAGTATAAAAATGAGAAATTTAAACACTTTTTTGGTCTACCTCAATTCCCATGAAAACTGTCATATATTATTAATTTTACATGTATGCTTATTATATGCAATAAAATGCAATCATTTGGCCTTCTTCTATTATGGTGATTTTTTCTTTAGACTTAAGTATAATTCTTATTTGAACATTGAGTTGCAGTATTTCCTTCAACATAATTTTAATGCCTTTAAATAAAATAATATTAAGTTAAAAAATACTAAAAATGTTTGTCAACAATATGTTTTTATTTAATATCTTTTTTACAAATATTATATTAATTTATATACTTTTGTGCAACAAAATAGTCAGAAGAGTATTCATGAAGAATTGATGATTGCAAGGACAATGTCATAGTGCCAAGGTTAGTACCATCGTGCCATCCTAGAAATTTTTCCAATAAGATTTGAGAGCAAGGTATTGCAAAGTCAGCCAACAGTGCCACAATGCCAAGGAATGGTGTCATAGTCCTACCCTCTAGAGCATCATAGTGCAATCGAAGGATGAAGGAGATAGAAGATAAAAAAGCTCAGTACCACAACACTAATACCTTAGGGCACAGAGCTGACCTAATGACGCAATGCAACACCCAGAGCATTGCAATCCAACAAAACAAAAATAATTATTCTACTCAAAATTACAAAATTTAAAACCGATATGGGATTTATTAGTTTCGATAGGGGTTAAATTATGAAAGTACGACATTAAAGTCTTATTTAAAGTCTTGAAGAATTTTCTTGGAGTGAGTTAGTGAGTGTATTGTGAGTCTGACCGTGTGTGAATGTTACTTAGCCAATGAGATAAAGTGAAAGTGGAGGTAAAAGGAAGGGAGAAAGACAAATGATTAGGAGAAGTCTTCCACTGTGATAGTTGGGAAGTTTGATGATTTTATTTTCTTATTATCTTTGCAGTTTCATTTTTCAACCCTAATAATTGTTAGTTTTAATAAAGAGATTAAAATGGGTTTAAGTTTACAAGCATGTTAAGCTAAATAATATTTCCTTTAAATTTATGAATTTTTATTTTCATTTTTCTTAAATTATGAAATTTACTAGAAATTTTATTGAAGTTACTTGTTTATTTCTCTCCGACTTAATTTAACAATATATAGTGGACATACACTTATTTAAAATCTTTTGAGAATTGGAGATATTCATGGGATTCTAATTATAAGTAGAGTTTGAAAGAATTTAAACATATCAAATAAGCTTATGTAATCACATAGGAAAATGATTTTATCAATTTCAGAAGTCCTTATGGCATATAACACTTTGAATTTTTAAAATTAAGATTTTTTTATTATGGTCAGAGATTAAAAACCATCATTACTTTTGGTTAACAATGTTATTATTTTGAATTCATAATTTGAAATTTTGATTTGATAATTTTACAAATTCAAGGTTTATCTTAATTTGAACATTTACATTTTAGCAAATTCCACTATAACATTAAAAAACTTGAGTGAATTAAATGGAAGTTGGGGTTTGCTAGACTTATATTTATCTTTCTTAACTATTGTTTAAATTAATAATTATGGGAATGATCTTTGACACAAATTATTATTATTTGAATGATACATAAACTTACGTTGACAGTGCGTAACCTGAATCACATATGGAAGGTTGAAGCTATCACTTTGAATTGATTTAAGAGCAACTGACTAAATATTGTTTGGTTGTTTATCAAAAAGGGCAACTGATAGTGATGGATTAGATCATATATTTGAATTATTTTCTTGTGATTAATATCACAGACATTCCTTTTGTTTCACTTCATTCAATAAAATAGTCATAAAGTGGTTGTCGAGTAAATATTAATATAGAAGGATTAGTGTACATTTAATTAAAGACATTTTTAAAGGATTTATTAACAAAATAACCCTAGTCAATGAGAAGGCTACCTGTCGATGATTGTTGATTAGTTTTGTGCTGATAATGACCACTACAGAGATTATCATTTGATAGGCAATCATTATTGGTTAACACAATTACCATAACATGCATACAAAATCTTGAAGTTGAGATAGGAGGTACTTCTCTTTATGTTTTTATTTTCCTTTAGTGCAATAATGATGGGTAAAAGTTTAATATTTCGACGTTCAATTAGCCTTTTTCACCTTCCAACTTCATGAGCTCATACATTTTGATCTCGTCATTTAGTGGGGGAGTCATGATTTTGAGATTGTTAGCATTGTTGCTTTCAATGTTTCGGCTTATTTTCATACTCATTCAAAGTATAATAAATTATATTTTGTTGGTTCTTGAGAATTTATTGCAAATTTCTCATTGGATTAGAGTCATCATACATTTTTATATTTAATAGAGTGAACTAGCTCATCCTGTGAGGTCATATTTACATGTTTAAGTAAAGACTGAATGTTATATGAATGACTATAATCAAGTAAAATTGTATAACAAGCCTTAATGAAGCTTGTCTAAAATGAGTAAATATTGTTGCTTGCTAAATTTTATTGAGTTTCACATCCATACTAAGTCCAATGTAATAATATTTATTGGTAAGTCCCCTTGGACAAGTAAGATGGCCATTGAGGCAAGATTACTTGAATTGAGTAAGTTTGATAAATTAGTGATTTTAGTTGTCTAGTTTTATAAGGGAGTAAATCCTTTCTCTTATTGTCAAAGGCAAATAAATTGGGCAACTTCACAAGAAGTCACTTTTAGGTGTCTTCACTATTTAATGAATTGGCTAAGTGTTCGCAATTTGTGGAACCTGATTTAGATTTATAATATGACTGGTTAAGTTGATAAAGATGACTACAAGTTTACTATTTTGTAAACCATATTACTATTTACATGAATTTCTTAATAATAATTTTTTAATGTATATTAAGTGTTAAATTAAATACCATAAACTATAATATTTGAGTTTTAATTTATAGTATATTTTAATTACTTGTTTATGAGGAAATTAAAATAGATTAAAAATGATTAAAAAATGTTTGAAATATAACCAAAAAGGTTGTTCAAAATTTGTCAAATTTTTTAAGGAAAATCGCTGTGTTTGAACATTCAAATGGCAAATAATGATTGACATGCCACCATGACTTGCTAAAATATTATAGTTATGTACTGAGTGAAATGGGGCCTATCTTCAATCAACATATGAGAGGCTATCATTTAAAAAATGATTTTTTTATAATGTTACAGGTTAAGAAAATGTATTTTTTTTTTTTTTTAAAATATTTTTATTGTAGATTTTATATACTTGTTATACTCCCTTAAATAATCATATTAATCCCCACGAATCTCGATGCACATTTGAAATCTTAGCTTCAAAAATCAGATTTGGAATGGTCTCGCTTCAATTCATGATCAAATGAAGTATCTCAATGAGATAAACCAAATGATGTAAAAAAAGAGGAGACTCAAGTCAAAGCGAGTCCACATAATGCACCTAAAGCATAAAGAGAAGCTTTGGAACTTACTTTGAGGGAGCAAATAATCTTCAAATATGACAAGTATATAATCAAAATGAGCATTTTGACGAGATAAATTTAATGAGCCTGACATAGTTTAATTTTGACATCATTAAAATATTCAAGTTTTCATTTAAAGGAGTGATTAGGATTTATGTAGTATTTATGAATGATGTCACTCACAAATATATAAATATAATCATACCATCCTCATGAAAGTGGGAATTGGACTGAGATGAGAAGGTTGAATGGAGCTCCAAGCTCTTAAAAAATCTCAAGCTCATCTGCTAAAGGACTACCAATGTGAGTCGTTGTTGCCGACGGACCACCATCATCTGAATGATGCATAGCCTCTGCCACTCTATCATAGCACTAAAAACAGGTTGTCGCCGTCGCCGCCACTATCGATCAATCATCATCAGACCACCAATGCCCGAACTATGTTGATCCACCCCCATCACAGCCTTCTAGTAATTATTGTTACCATCCGATCACTATCGTCAAGCCATCACCACTATGTGGAATCCCTTCGTCTGGACCGTTGTGTTGTCATTGAACCAATGCACCCAACCAACAACTCAAACTTGGCTCGATTAAGACTAATCATGTTTGTTTAAATTATTAAATAAATAAAGTTAAACATTTTTTAAAAGCTCAAAGGTCAAAGGAATAAGCATGAACATGGTTGCACTTGTTCATTTTTGTTCACGAACAAACTCATTTATTGTTAGCAAATAACTTATTAAACATTCGATATTAAGCTTAAAGATAGCTCAAATAATGTATGATATATTATTTAATTTGTATTATGAATTATTTGATAGTGCTTATATATATATATATATATATATATAGAAAAAGCCTAAGGGCTAATTTTGGTTCCTTGTTTCTTCTCTGTTTTAGAATTCATTATTGTGAGAATATATCTATTATATACACTATATGATATTATGTGGCTTAATTCATTTTCTTATTTGATTTATTAAATTATTCATTTATTTAGATTTATAAAAGTATATATTAATTTTTTTATATTAAAATCTAGATACTCATTTAAATTTATCGCTTGTTTATTACTCATTCACTTGTCATAAGCAAATCAAGTTCAAATTAAGTTCAAGTATTGAAAATCTTAAACAACTCAAGCTTGAAAAATATATGAAAACTAGATATAAGCTCAAGCCGCACATGAACAACTTATAATTGTACGAAGCCAAGTCCAATTGAAGGCATACTCAACCTGACTCGACTTGATTATTGCTTTGGGACTCACTCGGGCTGCTGCTACCAATGGACCACCATAACCCGACTATTGTTTGGTCATTGCCATCACATCGTCGTCATCAATTGTTTTTAAATAAACATACTTTTAAAATAAATCAACATACTTTTAAAATTTCTCAAACTAATTTTTAAGTGTTTTAGTTGTTTTTAAAAGCTATTATATTCTAATTAAATATTCCAATTATATTTAATTCTAAAATAAAGCATAAATAAAATAAAAATATATAAAAAATATAATTAAAAAAAATTTAAAAAAAAAAATGATCCCCAACGGTCCTTAAATTTAATTTGTACTGTCATATGGTTGCAAAAATAGACTCAAAATTTGAACCGAGATAATTGAAATTATTATAGTCTTTTTTCTTTAATTCAAGGCTTATCTAATTTTTTTTTAATCAATAAGACTTTCTTTTTTTAGTTTAAGAGAAATATTAGACTTATATTAAATTTCAACAAAAAATATTATTTCATCATCAATTAATTAGATGAACAATTAAAATATTTTAATAAATAAAAATTAATATATATATTTTTTTAAATTCGACCGATTCATCTAAAACTCATATATATATATATATATATATATATATATATCTTTAAGGAAAAAGACATTTACACAAATACCACCTAAATATTATGTATTTAAATATCTAATACCTGTTTTTTAGTTTTTACTTTCATAACATCCAAATCCGCCATATCACATAAGAAATATTATTATTCTAAATTTTAAAAATTAAAATACATTATTTAATAAATAGATAAAAGGTCATATTTTTAAAAATTAAAGTTTAGATGTTTGATATGTAATATATAAAAATTTAGAGATAAATATGTAAATCTCTTAAAAGCTTGCTATTTATGTAATTTTTTTTAATTTGAAAATATAAATATACTCAAAATGTAATGCAAAAGATTATTAGCACGGGTTCATGCTTACCTTTGATATTAATTATTTTTTAAAAGGGGTTTTAAACTTTGGAATTAACCACGTAGGAGTTTCACTAGAAGTAATGTAGGTGTAATTATAGATAAGAGTTTGAAAGATAAAGTTGTTAAAATTAATAGAATTGGAGATAGAATTATAGCCCTTAAGATTGTTGTTTATACTAAGATTTTTAATGTTATAACTGTTTATGCTCCTCAAGTAGGTTTAGATTTAGGCTCTAAAGAAAATTATGTAATGATCAAGAAGAATTAATACAAATGCTACATCTTGAATGTTAAAGCTCGAGACCGATTTCGCCAACTCATGCTCCCGCCTCCTCATGTTTCGCGAATCGACGCCAATTCCCGCCTCCCGCTCGATCGCGGCAGGACGCGAATTGTCGCGACATCTCCCAACGCGAACCGCCTCTCTTGTTCGTGAAAAAGGCTTCCGTCGCTCGCTCGCGATGCTTTCCCGTCTCCGTCTCTCCATATTCGTGAAACCGCTTAAGAAGGCTTCCATCGCTCGCTCGCGAAGTTCTACCGGTCTCCGTCTCTCCAGAAGAAGGCTTCCGTTTCTTAGTTCGCGAAACAGAAACCGAAAGGAGATTTCTCTTTTATTCTTCTTCTTGAGGATTACAGAAAGGAAAAAAGAAGTTCTTGTTTGTGTTGAAGACAGGAAGGAGTTTTTTGCTTTAGGTGAATATAGTAAGAAGGAATTGTTGCTTGCGGTGTTTCCTTTCTTTGCACTTATCTTCTATTGTGACTCTCGAATATAGAGAGAGGAAATAAGAAATTTCTTCATTGTAATTGTCAACGTGATCAGGCGGTGTAAATTCCTCAATCAGTAAAATCCTCTACAACTCCGTGGATGTACGCAATTTCTCGAACCACTAAATCTGTGTGTTCTTTTGGTGTGAATTTTCTCGTGCTACTTTATTCTCTTTTTCGTCGATCGTTTTAAATTTCAAATATACCACAACATTGAAGACAATTTTTATTGGAGGAGACTTAAATGAACATGTCGGTAAAGTGATAGAAAATTTTAAAATGAAAATTTCTTATAAATAATAAGATTAGCTGTTAGAAGAATAATATTGTGCAAGAAAAGATAAAATATTAGAAGTTGTGTTATAAAAATTGTTTTAAATGTTAAAGCTTAGAGAATTGAGAAAAAATATGGTGGCCCATACGGAGTGTAATAGAACAGTTTGTAATGCTAAAAATTTTCTTTTTAGTGATCTTTATAATATATTAGATACTAAAGAGAGTGAAAAATATATGTAAAAACTAGTCAAACAAAGACAAAAGAAAAGTAAAGATTTAACTAAGTAAAGTGTATCATAGATGAAAAATAAGATCGACATTCATGATCTTAATATCATTAATAATAATAAAATATTTTATTTTGACTATCGCATTAGTATAAATATTTTTAATTCGAAATGAGGACACTTGGGGGTTTTTTGGTCTACCTAAATGAATGCATTATAAGAAAATAAAATCTCATTGAAATGTAATATATTTAAAATAATTTGATTGAAATCTATTGTATTTGATATATTTTGGGAGTAATTTGATTAAATAAAAGAATGAATTTATATTTTTAAATTAGGTTTGAAAAAACTAAAATCAAAGTAAAGCATGGTTAGCGACAAGCGGCCGATAGGGGCGATAGGCAGGGGCAAGCAAAGAACGATCGTTGGCAAATGAGTGGCGAGCGAAAAATGAGGGGCTGATGGTAGATGGCGGCGACAACGACAAAAGCTTGATTTGTCTTTTGAAATCATTCAAGTATGAAGAAAACTTAATACACCAATCTGAATTACTAATGAAATGCAGTTGTTTTGCTGGACTTTTAAAAACTTAGATGTTTTGTTAGTTGAATTATAAATAGAATATGAAGTATGAATGAATTTAGAATTCATAACTTTGTTCATTTACTATATGATTAAATTCGATTGAATTGACTGAATTCAAAATACACAGTCTTATATAAATTGTTGCAGCCTCCACCTGCCACCTCCTCCCACCTCCACCGCCGGCCACCATTAGTTGTTGCTGTCATTTCCCGCTATAGTCAACATCTAATTCTAGCCACTGTTGGCCACCTCCGATCGCTGCCACAACATGTTGCCACCAGACATCGCCTTCTACCAGCGGCCATTGCTTGTTGTCATCGCCGCAACCATCAACTGCCACCCGCCACCTTCTATCCCTGCCCCCATCACCGTCCACCTCCACCATTGACTCTGCCAGCCTCAACCTTCTGGCCTCCGCAAGCTGGCTGCCCCTATTGTCAGCTGCCACCCCCCCTTCTCTTGCCGACACCTCCACCATCGCTCTCATTCCCATACCACTAAAAATTCATACAATATCTCTTAAACTTTAAAACATTTTATCTTTATTATACTTCAAACCGAACTGAAAACAAATGAACTCCTATGTTCAACTTACCTTATTATTTATTTTACATTGCATTTCTTTTCGAGCAAACCAAACAGCCCCAAAGTGAAATCTAAACTCATCGAAACTTATATTTCATCACTTTCATCCAGCCAAACACCAAATTTTCAAAATCTCTGCATTTCATTTACAATGAATCAATAACTTTGATAACCAAACAACCTCTTAAAGAATTTTGAATGAACTTAGTAGTGTTATTGTGTTATTTTCATACATATTACCCACATCTTATTTATTTACATATTTAATATCTAAACTTTAATTTTTAGCCGTATAACAGCTTGCCTATATTGAAAAAGGTGCATTGCACCTTTTAAAATTTAAAGTCATAGTATTTTGATATGGAAGATTTGTGCAGTATAAAGGTAAAAATTAAAGTTTAGGTGTTACATATGTAAATACATAAGAAGTGGGGCATATATATTTAAATGACCCAACAAATAAAAAAAAGGGCGACACTACTCAAATGCTTAACTGTAAATTAAATGAAAAACTCCTTGTTAGGGCGAAAGCACTCTAAGCTAATAATCAAGCTCAACGGGCAAGTAGTTTTGTGAATGGTGACCTCGTGAGTCCCTCTATTGAGATTAGTAGATGAGCACAACAGGTTGTGTTGGGGCTAGCTCTTACTAAGTTTAAGAGATCCAAGTCCAAATGAATTTGTCATAGGAGAAGCAGGAATTAATGTGTGGTATTTGCGTGCAAATAACCTAATTTACACATCTCGTCTGCCTAAATTTCATTTTCACTCCATGCTCTATCTCTCCGTTTGCCCGGAAGCCTCGCGCCTACCCCTCTCCTCTTTTCCTCTTCCCTTTCTCTCTCCCTCACAGCTTCGCTCAAATCCATCGCCTTCCCGAACGAACCTTCACAATGTAGTCGCCATTAGAGCTAGCTCGGAAGGTGATGAAGTTTGCGTGCAGAGACCATTGAAACTCCCGTAGTTCTCATCCTTCTGCGTCGCTCTAATCAGAAAACAGTGAGAAAGATAATTTAATTTGCGCCAGTCGTTATCATTTAAATTTTTGTTTAGTGAAATGGGTCTTTCGTAAGTAATGTTTAGGTGTGGATGAAAATCTTTGTGTGATGTATGTTTTATCCAAGTGCATAGGAAATGTGGTGTGCATGTCCAAATTGAAGTTTATATATATATATATATATTAAGAATTGAGTGGTATGTATGAAAATATTCATAGATATGTATTGTGGTATGTATGAAATCTGCATAAAAATTGAAGCTTAGGTGTTAGCTATGTATATATTTAAGTATTGAGTGGTATGTGTATATCGTTTAGTAGAATTCAAGTTGGTTGGTTGAAGTGAAGCAATATGTGCATCAGGTCATGTTCAAAATGATGGTGATATAGGAGGGGGTGTTATTACTAGAATTCATGTTGGTTGGTTGAAGTGGAGGAATGCGTCAATCGGATCTATTATTCAAAATGATGATAATATAGATGGGGATGTTATTAGCAGAATTGAAGTTGGTTGGTTGAATTTGAGGAATGCATCGATCGATCAAATGTTCAAGGTAAGGGTGATATAGATAGGGATGTTATCAGTTGAATGAATGTTAGTTGGTCGAAGTAGAGGAGTGCATCGGGTCTTGTTCAAAGTGATGGTGATATAACGTTGGTTTTCATTATACAGGAGGAGTTTAAGCAGCTTCGAGAGAGGCACTTGGCTACTCAGGTCCAAATTGATAACAGCAGCAGTGGTAGTTCGTCTATCACTGCACAATCCTAGCATGAGCTTTGGACCCAAGCTGGTAGAGAGGAAGAAGGGAAGCGTTTATAGCCTTGAAGAGAAGGGCATAGCCTTCGAGGTCGAGCTCTTCCGTGGTCCCTTTCTTAATTCCCCAAGCTTCTCACAGCCAGACCAAAAGACTCTTGCTAGGAAGATGGTTGCAATGAACGAGGAGATCCGCCAATTGCTTAAGTAGATGCTACAAGGACAACATAAAGTCAAGGACGCTATAGCACGCATGGTGGAATGACATCTGTGCAGGAGGAGGAGGAGGATTAAGATAATGAGTAATTTTTTTTTTATATGTTTTCTTTTATTTGTAGTCATTATGTAAAATATTTGTTGTGAAATTTTTGGATTAACTTTTCGATTCTTATTTGGAACGATTTGTGACTTTATATTCCTTTTATTAATGATATTGTTTAGAGATTTCTTCTATGATATTGCTATGTTTAATGTGGTTTGTGATGCGCAATGTGTTTTTGAGCAGGTCGGAAAATGTAATTGATATTCTAGATTTTTTTTGTGCAAAAAATTTGGATCGGATTTGCGTTAGTTTTCAGACGCAAAAGCCGACGAAACATTTATCATATTTTTTCATTTATTTAGGATATTTTCCAACTCAAATGAGACGGTAATCTGACGTTAAGATTTATTGTCATATATTTTCAAACGTAAATTTCGACGCCCGTTACGCATAAACAAATACAACGCTAATACGATGCAAAAACCTACATAAATTATTTGTGTCGAAGTATTTTAAAGTAAATTAGACGGGAAAAAAATAGCGACCCCTATTTAACATCAGAAGATATTAGACTCAAATCAGACGCAAATCCGAAGCTAACATTTAAATATCGCCAGAGTTGCGTCTGAACTATCCGACACAAATATGTTGAATTCTTATAGTGATTAAGGTTTTAGATGAATTCAAGTTCTTTGACACTCTTACCGATACCAAAAGATTAAAAATTTAAGTTTTATGAACATTCTTTTTTTCTTCTGTTCCGAAATTGTTTAGCACATGATTAACATATCATTAATGCTTATAAATAAGAGGCTGACAAACTATTTTTCTAATTCTTCTTGTTTACATACTAATTACAATTCATTTATACTTTTTTTGTCAAATGTCCACCCAAAATTTTTTGTGCTTATAGAGATCAAGAAGTTTGAATGTCATTCGAGCCCTAAGTGGTGATGCAGTTTTGAGAAAATATTAGTTGCCAAGCGAAGAGCTTTCTTGTCTGTACAAACATTTACATCAGCAGCAGGAAAAGATGCCTCCCTTCAAGGAAAAAATATTACGTCCGGACAACAAACGTGATACACCGGATGGTGCGAAGGAAAAAAGAAACGCCCCTAGTGTATCGCGTCTATTGCCCGGATGTAGTTTCGTTTGGACTCCGGACGCAATATTTTTTCCCCCTTAAGAGGTTGATGTTTGAACATGATATTAGTGTAGAACTATAATAGTTTAGAAACATACTAATAAAGTTTCAAAAAAAATTGATAATAGTTATGAAATGTAAGTTAGACAATGCTACAATGGCAACGTCTAGGCTCTTGTTCATGATACTTGAAGGTGCTAGAAAGCTTCTAAGTAAACAAACTGATGCCCGATGTGGAGAACTCTCTCATCAATAGAAGATAGAAAGATGCATGACAATCAATTTAATATCATATCAAATAATCTTACAAATATTTTTGTATGTTAACATTAAGTTCTTAGCATACATCCATAAACTGAAACATGTTGGTTCAAAATAAATTGATTACTAATGTATCATGTATAACTTCAATTCTCTCAATGATATATTAACATCCCTTCCAAGTATAAGCTTATTATTATTATATTTTAAAATTTGAAATATAAATTAAGAAAATATGTTGCCAAACTCAAATATTAAAATTAGAGAAATCTATAGTAGCAACTATGATAAATTATATTCACAGAAGTGATAAACTACTTATAAATAATGAGATAATTGAAAGAAACTAAATCGACTGTGCATTTTGATTAACTTAAGGTGACAAAAAAATTCTACTTATTGTGTTTATCTCTCAATTTATGATCACAAGATAAAATACTGACATCAGAACATAATATCAAAAAATGGAAACATAATATCAAAAAATGGAAAAAAAAAAAAAAAGCTATCTCATGGAATGAAGACAAAGTAATCATGGATTATTAACAATTAGACAACGGAGGTATCATAATTTTTAATGGAACAATGCGGTGGCAACCTTCAATTCATGTTCTTGCATTTGTTCGTTAGGACTTCCATCATCTCTCAGTACATTGTTAGGGCTGTAATATAAATAATTAACCAAACTTTAGACCACAAAAATAATAACATTATCCACAAAATAAAAGATATTATATACTTCTCTCTTAAGCTCCAATTGTTAACATCTATAATTTTTTATCTTAATAAACTATGCATGGAGCATAGTTTAGGACACAATATTTTATTTCTCTTTTACAAAAGAATATATGGAGCACATAATACTATGCATGGAAAGTTCATAACTTGCTAATATAATCATAAAATGGTATAGATGTAGACAATGATGGAAAATAAAAGAAGTTAATCAAAAAGATGATGGATCTAAAATTAAAAAGAAACGTCTATGATGAAGAATAAGAACATCAAGTTAAGGGAACATGCTTAGAAGCTATTTAAAAATTCACAATGAAATAGAATAAGATGTACCTTTCAACAAAAGTGATTGATGCTAAATGTAAGTAGGTTGTGTCCAAATAACTTGGGCAAGATTTTGTTTGAGTTGGGCCAAAAGATATCAATATTAGACCATATGCATCAGTAATTGATCTCACAATTAATCCAAAAACTTATTTTTATAAATAATGTAAAATTATTTGAATTTCTATATCAACATGTTTTAAATTAAATATCCAATGTAGTACTAAACTAACAACTTTAATGAACATTAACACACCCTCCTTTTGAGAGAGCATTACAGCTTGACTATTAATCCTTCTCAAATGAAGTTTTCGTTATCAATTATCGTGTATCAAGAGAATCCTCAAGTATGCGGTGTCATCATGGGAGGTTTTGCCCACACTTGAGACATCCTCGTTCATGATATAGAAGTGAAACAATATTGTATTTTCTTATCATACCTAGCTTATGAGTAAAAGTCAATGATTCAATATTTTTACATCCAATTTCTTTTCTAACTATTCGGTACAACGCAAGCCTACTTATACATAACATGTTAAGATATTCATGATGATAACCATTGAACAAGTTAACATATTTGTCATGTTTTCCGTTACGTAAATGACCATTATCTTTCTTATTTCCAAAAACAAAGCAAGGGGGTTAGTAGCAAGACAAAAACATAATAATATCGACATCATAGTGCTAAGAAAACAAACAAGATAATAAAAATATAATAAAATGAAATAACACAATTTAGTTAAAGAGAGCATCCATGAAATGTATAATATTTCACCTTCAGTAGCAATTTGTATTTACCTTTTTGAGACTCTATAATCCAAGAGGTTAAGGTTCTTCATACATCCTCAGGTATAATCCTACCATTCCCACCTTTTGTTGTCATCTAAACCTAAATTACCCCCAACAATCTTACATTTTTTCCAATGCCTCAAAGAATACTGACAAGGACAAGCATATATATTATATTTATATCTTTCACAGACTGAGGGACCCTTCCCTCTCTTCAAACAACAACTTATATTTTTCATATAAAAAATTATTTTAATGATAATAAAACAAGATTCACTTTTTCACATGTCTATTTTAGGGTACGTTTGGGGCAGCTTGTGTGTTTCAAGATAAGCTGCTTATCCCGAAATGCGGCCTGCGAGCGGGCCGCGGGATTCGGGCCGGGATTCGGCCCGCGGCCTGCGTTTAGTGTAAAAACACAAACGCGATTTCGGATAAGCTTACGAAACGCGCAAACCAAACTGTACGGTGGTGTTTTCAAAACGCCGCCCGCACTTATAAGCTGCCCCGAACGGGCCCTTAATTATTGGATATGAAGATGCTAAAAAATTATTTCACGCTTTCAAGTCAACATCACATGACCAATTTTTTTATTAAGAAGCTTTTTAAAATATTTAAATTTATTGTAGTGTAATTCATAAAAAATTAATCAACTTTTATTTGATTTTCATCTTATAGTTGATCAAGTTATCTTTACCTAATTTTATTCCAATTTTTAATCAGTTGATTATTTTAAAGCAATTTTTTTGCATTTTTTTGGATCCTCTTGAATAAAATAAGATGGACTTTACAAAGGTATGCTTGCATTAAACCATCCAACTTGCGCTCGATATAATTACTTTGTTGTGACGCATTTTGTCCAATTGGTAGGCAGGGTCACCGTAAGTCCCCTCTGGCAAGAGTTCGATCCCTACCGTGGTGCGTGGGAGGTCGAATTATAGACACATGGCTCGAGCTCTCATCATGGGGCTGTATTGCGCAGGCGAGCTCTCATCATGGGGCTGTATTGCGCAGGGGAAATCAATATTTGGGCCTCTGTCAAATATCGATTTTCTTGAAATATATATATATATATATAATACTTAATTTAAAAATTAAAAATCCGCAATAATGAAATAAACCACTTTCGGTGATCAACATTTCTATCATTATTTCCTCAAGTTTCATATAAAAAAAATTGCATTCAGAACGAAGATATAAATTGATGGCTTTATCATATAAAAGAAATTGTAATAATGTGCTTAGTAAAAAATTAGTTTACCAACACCATTAATAATCTTAACCATGAAATAATAATACTAAAAATTAAAACTTTGGACTACAAAAAAAGTATTCACAGATTTAAAAAAATTGAAGTTAATGGTATGAAATTTACAACATTTAGCAAACTATTATTTTGCCTCAAAGTTCTTATAGGAACAAATAATCTGTGTGCATGTGTATGTGCGCGCGTGCACGTCTGCGTGTGTGTGTCGCTTACCGAGACTTTTTGGTTGACAGAGTTTGTAAGATCACTGGGGTCACGTGTTCTAACCCGCTTATGTGTGGGATAGAATTCTTAGGCACATGTGGTTGGTCGGGAGACTCGTATAATAGTCTATTGCCCATACTGATTTTTTATATGTTCATTGTTTGGCATTAGTGAACTTCAAAAAGGTATATATTTTATGATTTTAATCGAACATTAAAATTTAAAATATATTCACTATCTATGAGACACATGCGAACAAAATTTTGTTAAAATATTCTTATAAAAGTTATTTTAGGGCATGCTTAAAAATTTCTCATTTCCTTTGAGATTAGTACTACAAGTAAGGACTTTATATTGCATGATCTCAAAATAAGTTTATGAGATGTTAAGCCCATCATAATAAAGTTTATGTTAAGGTACTCCCAAAATAATTTATTTTCAATTTGAAAAGAACTTATCATCAATATGTTTTGTTCTATTGTGATATATTCTAATTTTAAATCTAACATAATTGCTAGAAATATCTCACAATATTTTAATTTATATATTCTTTGTCAAGGTTACCAAAACAATGATAATTTATTTTCTTATATTTATCATGTGTTTCTATAATTTGTAAATTATGTCTTTTAACATCCTCTTATTGTATTTATTGTCTAAGAAGTAAAATACCTTTTTTTCTATCTTTGATTAATTTCAACCAAATATTAACCATCTTTTCATTACCAAATTTTTTAAACAATGTTATTTGATTGGCAAAAATCATTTTTACAAGGTTGAAACTACGATATATCTTCTTATACAATCAAAATGTCATATTAAAACATACACAAATAACAATTATAAATTATTTATTGGGTATAAAGTTGATCTTTGTTAATTTTTATCAATTTTGTTAGAAATCATAACCACATGTAATTTATGCAAAGTGTTAAATATTTTAGCTTTATTACACTTACTCCTGACTAAATCTCACCATTTTATATGCTTATGTGCCTTACAAAGTGGTCACCCATACTAGAAGAACTCCGCTACGAGCATACTGAAGCATTAAGTTCCAAAGAGAAATTTGTAAAATGCAACAAAATGCATATTGTGTAATCAACCATGCCCCTTAGTCTCATAATCAGATATATTTAATCAACTTTCAATGGGAAATTTAAGAAACACTATTGTTCTTATCTCATAGAAGTTTGAAGTCAAAATATGTTTGCAAGCCGTTGGTATTCCTTGGCAAAGCCTCATTCTTAATGATCACTCCTTGCCCAAACTTGGACATCATTTTATGCTATTTGTGGATTAACCTCTTCAGTTTCATGCATTGCGACAACACCAACTTTATTGGTTCATCGTTATTTAATCACTCAAAGCTTTGATACTAACTATAATAACTCATGCCATACTATGAAATGTATTGTCCCATTTGACTTATCCAAATTTAGGTTGAACAACATGATTTTATTTTTATTTGTATAGCTTTTTCAAATGTCTTCTATCTTAAAAATGTTGTAATATAAGCATGTTTAACTATGAAGTGCACAAGATAAATATAATTACTACTTTAAAGGTGCATTGCACATTACAAAGTGACAATCATGAATTTTAAAACATAATATACATTACACAAATTTAGCTTATTTCCAACAGCCTAATACCATCGGATATTATTTAAAAGCCGTCGGTAAAGCTATTTCCAACAGTATAATTATGATTTTTTTGACGTAACAAACACTCTTGTCGGTAACTCAAATACCTATGGAAAAAACAGACAACTTTTTTGAACCAATAGTTTGCCGACAAACTTCACCCATCTCTGTTAGTTCAAACCATAGTGTTGTTAAGCAGTCTGTTTCTGTCGGTACAATAATTGACACCCTTAGCTGTCGGAAAAGTGTAGCACTTCTTTCAAAAAAATGTCGCATCACCATCGATTGATCATCGATAATTACCGACGGGTTTAGCTGTCGGAAAAAGTACAACACCATAAAAAGATGTCACTTACTCGATAGTCCGTCAAACGATCGTCGGAACTCATCCAAACGATCGTAAAGTACTCGGTGAGCCGTTGAAATAATTTTGTCACAAATATTCATATTTTCTATACTTTTAATGTATAAGTAAGATCATTTACACTCCCCTTATCTAATAAAAGTTAATCATCTCAATAATAATGTCAGAAGTTAAGTTACTCCTTATCTAAGCCTCAACAACGAACATCGCACATCCCTCGGATTCATTGATCATTCTCCATCCTTCTTACATCACCTTCTTCTAATTCAAGTATTATAACCAACAACTTAGAGATTATGGCATCTAATGACCATTTCTTCTCACAATTTTTTTTTCATGCAATTATGATTATTATTGCATAGAAATGAATCCTTTTATCCAAATCATTATGCATACAGAAAAACTCCTTTTATCATCACAACTAGCTATGTTTAATTAGTGATGGAAACTTTATACTTCAACTCAAATCCATCATCATGGCTATAGCTTATTGAAACAAACAACTTCAAACTCTGCATAGATATTTTTACATCATCACATAAACTATAAGAAAAATATCCAATAGAAATTTTTTTTTTCCCAATACCTCATATATTTTGCTACTTTCCATATGTTGAAGATGAGGTTTCCTTCTTGAATTCGGAAGTGTTATAAAATCTATGGAAACTTGATATTGCACCATTAGAAAGAGACCATTCTAGAGCAATTTATTATATGCTATTGGAGGGTATGCCTTGAAAGCTTAAAGATAAATTTGACGCATATTCACTTGCTAATAGTTTTTTCAAGTACATGATCTAAATTTCATGTACTTGAGGATTGAAAATAATAAGAATTATAATCTCATTAAGTACTTGATTTGTGATGCCAAACCTATTAGCTGTCAAAATGGTATGGCTAGAGACAACTTAATTTGACATTCTAATATTTTTAATGGGGATAATTGGTTTATAGCATAAAAATTTAATCTACCTATTGGCAACTCTTTTTCTCTTGATGATTAAAATTTTTCAATTATTTGTTTCTCTAATGAGGATATTAAATTAGCTATTTTTAATGTTGGCAACGATAATGCTCCTAGTTCAAATGGCTTCACATTCAAACTCATTATAGACAAAAGACATATACTATTAGTTATTCTTTCATCATAACTATATCCTTTTTTTTTCTAATCCTATAAACTCTTAACTGAAGTAAAGTAATATGCCATAACTTTAGTTCCTAAATGTTCTCATATAAAAATTTTAAATGACATCGTATATGTCCCTCACAACAATATCTCATATAAAGTTATTACTAAGGTGATTGTTGATATTCTAAAATCATTGCTTTTTAAGGTGAGGCACCCAACTTAGCCTACTTTTATTTATGATATTGATACCTCAGATGATACTATCTTAGGCAATTAGTTATTGCATGAGCTAAATTCATATATTTTATCAGAAAATTTTGCACCAAAAAAATATTAAGATTGTTTTAATATAGCAAACTAAAATGGTTCCTTCTATCATTTCCTAGCCTCAATGAATGTTACCACTTTTTTCTTTTTTTTTCTTTTTTTTTGATATTTTATTAGCTATAGTTTCTTTATACTTCTAGATAATTTTTTCTCATAGATTGAACTTATTGGGCATTAAAATGAAAAAATATGTCATATCACATTTAATATATTGTAATGATATGGTGGTCTTTGGTAAAGCTAATAATAATTCTACATCTTGCTTCAAATCTACTCTTGGAATTTTAATAAAGACTATTAGCATAATTGTTAAAATTAATAAATTTTTTATATGCTTCTCTAAGGCTATAGATTCAAATTAAAGATTCTATTTTTCAAGTCTTGATTTGTATCCATAAAGATCTACCTTGGAATCATCTTGGCTTAACTACCTATTCTTTTAACATAAAGTTATTAATTATTCTTATATATTGATAAATTACACAAATTAAATGGTTAAGTTTCTAGAATAAAATGTTATTTTTATTTTTTGAAAGATTTCAACTTGTTTGATCTATCAGATGGAGTTGAATTTATTATTATTTTAGCTCCATTTCTTTATCTAAAGGAGTAAAATAACATATATACAGATTAATATCTAATTTCTTACAAAATAGTAGCACAAACAATAAAACACCCTTTATATTTTAAAATAGCACGACTTTGCTTGTGACATAGGTGGTTCTAATCTTCCTTTTATTCATACTTTATATATTCTTAAGAAATTGGAGCAATTTGGAGAAATTAATATCAAAATTCTTATCTGGCTTTCTACCTTTTTTATACTTATGGTTTTATTTAATATAAGCCAATTAAGAGGGGGTTTTCCTTTTGAAAAGCTATTTATAAAGTTAAATGTAAAATTCATAGTTGGATTTCTTCTAAAGTTTGATTTAAAAAATAAGTTGTTGTTTTTTTTCGTTACTTGTGGTTTAGTTGTAATGATTTTATTGAGCATTTTAGTTTAATTTTTTAATATTAATCGTTAGACAAAAGTTTAGAGTTAATTTTTAATGGTGTTTGAAACTTCTTCTCTACTTCCATTCTTTTATCCATTCCTTTTACTCGAGAAATGATGAGTATCTCTATTCTCAACTCTACCAACTAGTGTTATCATTTCTTATTTTCTCATGTTCTAAAGGTTAACTAGAGAAAGCATGTGTGTTAAAAGGGGTGTTCATTCAGATATATAATATTTGCTTGAAAATTTATCCTTGATGGGTTTAAAACTTAATACATTTAACTATATGGGACCTTTCTATTAATTAAATTTGAGTTTGATGCTCCTTAGCATAATGAGTCACTTTCCTTTTTTTTTTTTTACCTTTTTAAGTGCTCAAGAAGAGATTCCTACTTGATTTCTTTTTTTTTTCAAATTAGTCATAATCTTATTCAAGTCCCTTACTCATGAGGAAAATTAAAAGAAGATTCGTATTTTTCGGGCACACAGATTATTACTTATTACGTATGGCCGGTAGAAAGAAATAATAGAATATTCACTATTGATAGGTGAACTTATCATAAAATACCTATTAAGATAATTTATCTTGCTATCACGTAGAAAAGCAAAGAAAGAAAATTTAATGATAATTTATCTAACAATATTTATGCACCTTATTTTAATTAACATTTTATCTTTCATGAGAAATTTCCCTTGCAATGATTTTTTATCATAACTTTTTACTTCTGGTTGCCTTGATTTTTATATTTTTATTGTTAGATTATTGGAGAGGGGCATATTAAGTATGTTTTCCTACTAAAATGGTAGTTTTTGGTTCCTACAATATTTTTGTTAGTTTAGTCAGCCTTTTATAGATATAGGATGAGACACATGCGGATTATCTTGGGTGCCCAAATGTTTAGTTTGCTATTTACTGCCACATCTTTCTGAAGTTAGATTGGAGAACCTATGTCTTACTCGAGCTTATTTGGAGCACTTGTTTATTTCTGTTTATTTATAATGTCAATGGCAGGGTGTATCTCTTAACTTTCTCGAGATAAGAAAAAACTACATAATGAACCTCCACAACCAACACTTAACACACTGCATATAGTGGCACAAAGTTATAACCAATAGATTAATTTGTAATTCAATAAAATACAACCAAGTTCACAATAATTGTAAATCAATAAAATTAAAATAAAAGGTTTACCTGGCATGTAGTGCCACGAAAGATGAAGCAACTGTGAGATCCTTGGAGTTCTCACCATATTCAAATGTATTCTCCATATCAAATATTTCAGCAAAGGGTTTCATTGCATCTTCTTGCACACAATTTTGGCATGAGCCCATCATTTCCATCTCCAAGGATGAATTCCCAAGATTATCCATGTTCACATCAAACCCAATTCCACTGCTTAGATTGTTGTTATTGTTATCAGGAGCAATCACACCATGATTAGAGTCTTGTTTTTCTTGGAAGTCGTATGAGAAAGAGTTGCAATATTGTTGTTGTAGTTGTTGTTGCGGTTGTTGCTGCATGATTGTCATATTTCCATAGGCATCAACGGCGGTGACTGCTTGAGTGTAGTTGGCGTCACCAGAACTGGCCACATTGGCCGTAGCATCAAACTAGTGTAAAAGAGATGAATGTAAATAGATTGGGCATTATTCATCTTGTTATTTATAGGGCTGAATTTGAAGTAGCATATGTAACATTAACTAGTTAAGAAAACATGATATTTGTTTGATTCCTTATTCATAATGAAGATGACATTGACATAAACATGAATAACAAAAAAAAGTTGCACATATATCTTTTATAAATTGATAAACCATTCCCTATGATTCTCTGAAATGTATAAATTAATAAAATGATAAATCATTTCATAACTACAAGACAGAAAAATAAAATTTTAATTAAATAAAGCTACATGGATATAAAGCCTTATTAATATCATGCATAAAACTTTAGTATATTTTCTGAAAAATTGAATTTTTCAGCCGAAACAATACATTGCAAATGCGGCTTTTTGGACGAACCTGCGGACGATAGAAGGCGAGCTGGTTGAGAACGAACTGAAGCTCCGCGGAGAGACGATCGATCTGAAACTTAAGATCGAGTATAAAACGATAGCAACCGCCGACGGGATCCTGCGCCCGGATATTGGACTGCATGATGATGGAAGTCATGGTTTCTTTGTGGAGCTGAGGAGCGACTCTCTTGAGGATTTTGAGGATGTTCGAGACGCCGAAGAGGCGGTGGACGTTGCGGAATTGGAGAGGATTGTTGGCGGGGAAATGGGGGGCGAGGATGCAGTCGGAGGTGCAGCGGCGGCGCTGGTATTTGCAGGCGGCGCAGGCGGAGGTGGAGGTGGAGGTGGAGGTGGTTGTGGTTGTGGTGGTGGTGGTGGAGGAGGAGGATTTATGGGTTTTGGTCATGGTGGGTTTGGGGGGATGGAGGACCGGTTGCGGCGGCTCCGGTTAGGGGAGGTTGGCGATGATGCGGGATGTTCTCTTGCGTTTTTTTTGGCGTTTGGTTTTTTGGTTTTTTGTTGGTTTTTATGGCGCGTTGTGAGGGGAGGGAAATGGTGGGCGTTGGGTGGGGATGGGGGAATTGGGAGATGGAGGGGAGAGGGATGCGGGGAGGGTGGGGATTTTTTGTTCTTAATCTGGAAAATGCTTGATTTAGAATGGATTAGAACAATCTTAGTTTATGAGTTGAGTTGGGGTTGGGATCTTCATGCGAGCGAAAATTTTAATCAATTTTCGAGTGATTGACGACTTCGGAGCGAAATGAGTGACTTTATGGTCATAATATCATTGGGGCTATTAATGATGGAAATGGAGGAGAAAATTGATTTTTATTGTGACCGAGATTTATTAGAGAAATATACATAAATTTCGTACAATATTTATGCATTTACATGATAGACATCAAAGTGGTTTGATTTTTACATTTATGGGCCTTTACATACATATCCCGTGATTCATTTGCATTTAGTTATTCAACATCTAAACATGACAATTAAATTTTTAATATCACATCAAAAGTACTTGTTTTTAACATCTTAAAAGTGGAAAATAACATTTCATCCATGGGCTTATGATGTGAATATTTCTTGGGCATTGATGTGAATAACCTTTTAAAGATGTAGTGAATGTTGTCTCTAGCTTGGAATTAGTCTTATAGAGTAAGAAACTACTGGAAGAAAAAAAAAAGACACTACAACAATCATGTTCAGCATGTTGGTGTGATACACATTTTGAGAATGTAGTGAAGGTTTTCCCCGGCCTTGAATTGTTTCTCATGAGTTAATGTGTAGGCAAAAGTCAAATAAATTGCACAACCACAACTACACCCAAAATATTAATGTGAACAAACCTTTGAGTAATTAGTAAATGTTGCCCCTAAATTAGAGCTACTTCTCACAACTTGGATAACCAGCGGAAGGCAAAAAAGGATACTTTGTGATAACTATGCTCGATACATTAACTTAAAACTTTTTGAAGTTGTATTGTAAATTGTCTCACAACCTAAATTAAATTTCAATAATTCTGAAATCATTGGTTTTCATATCTTGAGGTATCCTAATGTTAACTCATGGGTTATTCAAGTTACTTTCCATGGGCATAAACAGCCTCATTGGCAAGTATCTGGGATTGCACATCATGGATGAGGTTTGCATATGAATAAATTATCTGTCACATTAATCATGAGTGGAAAGGCCCATGGTGGATCCCCCCAAGTGGGGGAGCATGAATTTTGAAGGTGGTTGGAAAAACTCAATTAAGAGGAGATTAGAGGTTCGTGAATGCACATAATGTTCTACAGTGGTCAACATAGTTTTAGAGTATAATTCTGATGCCATATCATAAAAGACAGTATTTAGGAGCTTGTGTCCACTAAGACGGGGTGTTAAAGAATTATTTAGTCTAACGCTAAAGAATCTTAAAGATTACAATGAGACAAGTAATGATTCCAATCCCTAAAAGATAACTTTTCTTGAAGTTGAATATGTAATTCAACATGGATTACATCACAAGGAGCATCCATAAATGAAGTTGTGTCAGTCAGTTTGTACAGTATGGGTAAGGGAATTATCATTATCAAGCGGGTCAAGATCCTTTCCCAATAAAGGAATAAATTTGGCACAGAGATGATGGAGCCTCGTATGGACAATCTCAAGCAGGACATTCCTAATTTAGAGTCATTCTCGGAGCATGTAAACCATATTTGATTATAGTAGTTCTAGTTGTTGAATCTCACATAAGAGTTAAAAAATCTTGTTATTGACTTCTCTACTCTATGAACCTTATCTTCCTAAAATGATCTAAGGGGCCTTCGCTAGTAAGAGAATGTGTATCAAGTAAGGGAAAACTAGAGGCTTGATGTCCCTAGCTTTGAGATTATCCATGAAATTTTGAGTGTATGAGTGGAAGGTCTGTTATTGATAGTATTACATTTATTGGCCATTTAGTGAGTGTCTCAGATTCTATAATATTTGGATTGCTTTCTGACATATGAGCCAAACTGTAACATGAGAAAATTTTCATAGTTATAAAGTATATTAAAATCTTAACATTATATAAAAATTCAACACACAAACATGAAAGAATAGCTATTAGAGGGACACTAGAGATTTTTATATGGAAAACCTTAAAAAGAAAAACCACGGGGTCTAGGCTTGTTGAAATGGTTCCACTTTTCCAAATGTATGTTACAAGATATTACTTATTCTTCAATAAAAAATATATATTATTAAAAGAGTAAGAGTTATTGATTTGACTTCCACAAAATAAGTGATATAAAATATTGAAGAAATGGCAACGACTTGGATACAACAATTAAAGACTAATGATGGGAGCTATGTGATGGAGATTTGAAGTTAGCAACACTGGAAGTGATAAAAAATAGGCAATGGTGGTTCAACAATAGTGTTCGTAATGGCTAAGTGAAGCGTTAATGATCATGGATTTCAGGTACCTGTGAAAGTAGGTTGATGATGGTGGTGGACCGACAATGATTGTGTCAGCTATGTGAGTTACAATTTTCTACTAAAAACATTTTAGCTAGGAGATGATAATTCTGAGGAGGCATAAAAGTGGCAATGGTCTAGCACTAACAGTATTGGTGATCATGTAATGATGATCCACTGATTTTGGTTGTGTTTTAGCAATGAATGCATTGATCTGTTGATAATGATTAAAATAATGTTGGTTGAGTGATTGTGGTCTAATGGTGAAGGTAGACAAGTGAAGGTGTCAACAAGTTAATGGTGATCCAATAATAATGATGATGGTAGCCTAATAATGGCAGTGTCAGTCAGTGAGTCACGGTGGCTTGGTTGTAGTGGTGCTAGCCAAAAGATAATGTCAGCCCAATGATGATTAAATAGCGATAAAGATGGTAACCTGAAAATGGTGATTCATTGATAGTGATTGTGGTTTGATGATGGCTATGGTAGTCAAGAAACCATTATTGTTTTAATATTATTTAAGTGGTGGTCAATTGAAGGAGTTGATAACCAAGCAACAGTGTCTGTAGGGAAAAGGTGGGAAAAGGTGGTCCAATAACGATGGTGATGGTGATCTGGCAATGAAGATGTCAACCAGGCAAGCCACAATGGTTGTTGGCGGTAGTGTCAATTGTAATTATGATTGCGACCATGCGACGGTGATAAGATGACAACAGTGATGATGAGGTTACAAGTTGAATAATCGTGGTTCGGTGATGACAGCTTTCTGTGATAACAACTATCATGAGAACGTATTTTGGCGATGATGATGGTGGAGTCAACTGGGTGGTGATGGCTGATAGAAATGATTTAGTGATGTCGATGGTGCTCTAATGAAGGTGATGATGGCATCATATGGGTGGTGGTTTGTTGGTGATGACGACAACGATCGGGTGATGATGATCCTATAATAGTGGATACCATTTGATAGTGAGAGCAGCATCAGTTGGGCAGTTATCCAATGATGATGGCGAAGATGAACTAGTAACAATGGTGGTGGCAACAATAGTCTAAAGAGAGAGTGGTTCAATGGTGACAAAAACAAAGAAAATGTGTCACTAGGGTGATGTTGGTCTAGTGGCGACGATAGTGGTGGTTTGACAATTGTGGTGTTAGTCGGGCGAGCGATGAAGGCGTGGGGGTGGCGATGTCAGTCGAGCAATGGTGAATCAACGAAGATGATGGTCTAAATAAAATGGTGGTGATAATGTTGGACTAACAATGGCGATTCAACGATAGCATTGTTAGTTAGATAATGGTGCTCCAATGGCAGTGGCAACCAGTCAAGGGTGATTTGATGGTGGCGAGAATCTGACAATGGTAGTGATGGTGATAATTTTTCTAGGAGATGACTATCTGATGGTCATCATGGCAATAGCGATAGCTATCAAGTGATAGTGGTTTAGCGATGTTGGTGGTAACGTCAACCTGGAAATGATAGCAATGACAGCTAAGTGATGGTGATCCAACAATGGTGTCAATGTTCCAGTGATGGCAGCACTCCAACAATTATGATGGCACCATCAGGTGTATTTTGGTTCATTGTTGACAATGGTGGTGACTGAGAGATAGTGGTCTAACGATAACGGTGTTCCATTGAAAGCGGTGAGAAAATTATCTAGGTGGTGGTCCGACAATGATGGGGGTGGAAGCCTTATAATAGTGGGAAAGATAATGTTGGTCAAGTGATGGTCATCTAATGGTGGTGACAATCCAGCAACTATGGTCAGACAGTCAGGGTTCAATGATGGCAGAGGTGGTGTCACTGTGGCAATGCTCCTATGGTGACAATTGGGCAACGATGATTCAGTGATGGTGGCAATGTATTGGCAACAATGATGGCCTGATAGCAACATCCCTTTAATGGTAGTGATAGTGTCAATTGTGCAGTGGTCCAATTATGACAATGATGGCAGTCATGTGCAACGATGATGAAAGCCCTGGTCTAGCAATGGTAGTGGTACGACAATGCCGATAATTAAGCAATGGTGGTCTGATGTTGGGGGTTTAATGACGGCGATATCCAAGTGATTGTGGCCTGGTGATGATGGTGATGGCCAGTCAATGCTAATTTGATGGTGATTGTCAATCAGGCGATGGTGATCTGGCAACGATAGAGTTGGTTTCCTTATCAACTGAGCGATGGTGGTTTAATGGCTACAACTATCAAGCAATGTGGTGTTCGTAGTGGTCTTCAAGCAACATTTATTCTCCAACAACAACGGTGATCCGGGAATGACAGTGGCCCCTCAATGAAGGTGGTGGTGTTAGGCATGTGATAGTTTGGCGGTGACGAGGGTGGCAGTCAGTGATGAAGATCTCATGCTAGAGGCAACCTAGGAGTAGTTAGGCGGTGGTGGAGCTCGAGAATCCTCAATTTCTTGCAGCTCCATTCATTTTTTTTAATCCAGGTCAGGGTCCCCCTTATGAAGAGATTAGCGGTCAATATATAGATTTAGGAGTGGCATCATTCATGAATAATGTTGAATCTAGATCACTACATTGGACAGACTAGAGTGATTCCTTTAGTTGGATGATGTTTTATGGGTATATGAGTGTCTTAATGATGTTGAAACTAAGATATATTGGCCTTGCTGTATATATTTCGACAATTTTTATACAGTCTCCCTTATGAAGAGATTAGCGATTTATTTATAGATTTGGGAATGTCAACTTTCATAAATAGTGTTGAATCTAGACCACTCCATTGGATAAACTAGAGTGATTCCTTTTGTTGGATGATGTTTCATGAGTATCCGAGTGTCATAACGATGTTGAAATTAAGAGATATTGTGTTTGTTGGATTTATCTGGTCAAAATGCTTGATTTGAATGCACGTTTGTCAAATTTTCAAATCATTTTGTCCTCCAAAGTATATCCAAATACATCTTATTATGTTATAAGTGCATGATCTGGGCCCAATACAACTCAAATCGGATCACTTTTAACGTCATTTGGTCAGTCTCACCAAACTATTTTATTCGATTAAAAATTGAGTGTTTGTAATTTTTAATTTGATTTTTTTGAAACTTCCAGTCTCAATATCAATCGACAAAACAATATTTTGAGTACGTGTCAAACATATAATATACATATAGACCTCGTATGGTTCATACAAACTATTTTGTTATTATTTGCACTTCATATCAAAATTTTTAGAAGAATCTCAATCTCTTTTCCATTTCCATTTTGATTTGGGGTACAATGGCATGACCCATTGCTTAAGAATTGTTCCCATCACCCTTCAAAATTTAAATGTCATCATCATTAAATTGCATGCAAAATTTTAAGCTATAATATCACTTATTTTTTAAAGTAAGTCGAAATTAGGTTAGATTTAATAATGACAAAACTCATATCTAATAAACTTATTTATTTAATTATTTAATTTAAAATTAAATGCAAATTCTAACACGCTTAAGCAAATTAAGATTGTTTATATTATCTTAATTTAATGCTGACGTGATTAAGTTAGGCACAATGTGAAGCGCTACTTTGGCGTGGAATAACATGTGATTAATCTCTTTTAATAAAAAAAAGGGAAGATTTACATTCATACCACTCAATTTTTATGTATTTACATATCTAACATCTTTATTGAATACATGTCACCCTACTTTTTGCATGAACAGGTATATTTCACTTTTTCATTTAATTAAAAATGTGATTTTTGATGTGATATGAAAGATTTAGGTGATATAAACATAAACAAAAGTAAAGTGAAGGTGTTAGATATGTAAATACATAAGGACATAAGTGGTATTTTTGCAAACGGCCCAAAACATGACTTTATGTTGGGGATATATGGGAGTTTAATTAGCTCAAAATATGGAGTCTAAAAATTGATATAAAATTACATATGCAAAATTGTTTCAGGACTCTAATCACAATGTGTTACATGTATGGTTTTGCCTCGACATGCACTAAACTATTTAGTTTTGTGTATTCAGTGAAATCGGACCGTTATGATTGGAGTCCTAATATAATTTTACATCAGGACGTAAGAAGTTCTGATATGTAAGCTTAAACATCTGTCTCATACTTGCGCAAATAATTATATGCCTACAAAAAAATAAATATATAATAAGTAATAGTTTGAAAAGTCGTTGTTGGATAGATGAGGTCACAACTATTCCACACGTGAAAAAGTCTCAGCCAACCGATATAATTAAAGGGATTGTCTTAATTAATTAACGATAAATGCAGATTCGTCCGAATTAGTTAGGCGGAGTTAAGAGGGTGATGACAGCGAATGTTCTGCCTAAAATTCAAGTGTAATGAATATTAAAATTTTAAATTTATTTTGAGAAAAATATAACGTATGAATGACAAATTAAGTAAATTATTATGTTCATCTAAAAATTCAAAAAACCAAGTTTTAGAGTTCTTTCTTTGTTTATATATATACAAAATATATAACACAAATCTTGAGGAAATTTAATAGGTCAAAGAAGGTTTGGTCAAAGAGGACCCGCTAAAGGTTACATTATAGAGTCGGAAATGTCCAACGGCTCAGTTCCCGCGGAGCAAAACTCGAGGTCGATTGATTGGCCATAGAAGCCGATCGGCCAATGACGATATTGAAGGGACAAAGATTCTACCGACCTACATATAGCTTCAGTCGGACAGCCACCCGAACCCAGCAAAACTTATCAAGCGGGCTCTCACCGATTTGAAGATTACCGGTTGCAAGCGGCCGATTGGAGCGACGAGCCGAGCTTAAGACTTATTTATTTATTTATCTATTTACATGTGTATTTAAATCTTTATTTGTTAGCTTTTAACTAAATTACCCTTTAGCGCATCTACTAAAACAATGTGGCAAGCAGGTAGTTAATGTACTTCCTGTACCACCATTTACCTATAAATATGGGGATTATTTCTATAATAAAAGGCTAATGAATAAGTGGTAAAAACTCTAGAAACTCTCTCTCTCTCTCTCTCTCTCTCTCTCTCTCTCTCAAAAGAAAAAGTGAGAAAAACTCTAGAAACACTCTCTCTCTCTCTCTCTCTCTCTCTCTCTCTCTCTCTCTCTCTCTCTATCTTCAATCTTCTCTCTTGTGCTACAGTCTATTTATTGGGTGTGATTAACAACATATGCGTGTGTTATTTGCTACCTATTTTTTCAAAAGAAACTCTTTATATTTGTATCATCCATGCTTTTACCTTGATCCATCTTTCACATTGTCCTCAACTAGGGTTGTAAATGAACCAATGCACTTGATGAAATGTTGAATTTGACTCGATTAAGACTCGATCATGTTCGTTCAAATTATTAAACAAATAATCTTGAACAATTTTTAAAAGCTATGAGCTTAAATAAACTAAACATGAACATAGAAGAACTTATTCATTGTTTTCATGAACAAACTAGTCTGTTGTTCAATAAGTAACTTGTTAGTTACTCGATATTATGCTTGATGATAAGTCGTGTCATATATGAAGAATAATTTAAATAAAATTTAATTAACTAGAATTTAATTAAATATAGATTAAATAGTAATATATTATTATATCAAAAATATTTTTAAATTAATTATTAACTATATTTTTATTTAAATATATAATAATTAATTATATATTTATTTTATTAAATTTTAGGTGGTAGAAGCGAAAATACGTTTATAATACTTATGTGGCATGTATGAAATTCCCATTAAATTTAAAGTTGAACCCCACAAATCTTACTTTCTCTCTGGCCCCTCACTGTTTCCATCTCCCAATTTCGCCCGAAACATACAAAACCCTGAGTTGCTAGGGCATGCAAGCACCAAAAGCAACAACGACATCACGACGTGCAATGATATCGGAAACTCTAGTTTCTCATATATCTCTCACTTTTACTCTGCTCATAAGTCCTCGATGAAAAAGTTTTTTTTGAGAAAATACAATACCATTGTAGTTATACATGATTAAGAATAATGATGGTGCAACAACTCAATATAAAAGATATCGACAAAATTGTTCAAAAAAGCTAGAAAAAGAATAAGTGCATATCACTATGGAAAAATCAACACCTACATTTGAATGTGAGAGTTGGGTTCAAACTGGGAAATATGATCATGCTAAAATATGAGAGATAACGAACATCTCAATGATCATGATTCATGAGTTACCTTTCATTTTTAAAAAGTTTATTATTGATAAATTAGTAGGCACAATCAGATTTATAAAATTATTTATTGATTTTTTCTATATGAAATGTTAGACACTTGTATAAATTTTTAGCTAGTTTACTAGTTCATTTAAATACTCGTTCATTTGTTATAAAAAACCAAATACAAGTCAAGTTCAAACATTGAAAATTTTAAAATAGTCAAGCTTGAACAATATATGAAAGCTTGACATAGGCTCAAGCCAAACATGAACAACTTATAATTATATCAAGCCAAGTGCGAACTATAATATACTCAGTTCGACTCTGCTCGATTATAAACCTATCTGTAACCTTATTTTTGACATACAAGTTACGCCAAAAAATTATATTATTAAGATATTATTAGCTTAGAGAATCTTAAGATTAATTTAATAATATGATTGTTATGATCAAGAGAATGAGATGGAAAGAGCTCAAACAATACAATGAGCATTTAACCTTGATATTATTTTTTATTTAATACATCACTGTTTAGAAAATAATGATCATTTATCATATGATTTCTTTGTTGGTGTGAAGGAGTTTATTAATTTTTCATTTTCACAAAGTAAGAAAATATACCATTAAATAAAATCAGATGGCCGTATCATTATTCCTTTAACAAGCATTTAAATATGCATCAATCCATCATTATTCATCTATCCTAATAAAACATTTACAAAAAATTTGCTTGATATGATATGCCCACGATGTTAGCAATGCGAAGGAATCTAAACGATACTAGACAATAAATGCTGTCTAAAATGCTCAAGTAATCTAGCCTAAGCTTAGATTGAGAGGAGGATTTACAGACGCCTTCAAGAGGAAGAAATATTGCATCATGAGTACGGACGTAAGCTCCATCAACGCGATACACCAGGCTTTTTTTTTCTCTTTTTTCTCCCTCGCTCTGTCTGTTGTATCACGTCCGTTGTCCGAACTTAGCTTTATGTTCAGACTCTGGACACAATATCTATTCTTTGGATAGTGGCTTCCACCACCCATCCTACTCGAAAAAAAAAAATTTAAGCTCTTTTAATCCCCATAAGATGAAAAGGACAAATGAATACATTGACTCCTTTTTCAACATCATTGTTGTAAATATTGAAGCATAGTTTTTATTCCTAATTACATATATATATTCAAACTTATGTAAGAGAGACAAAAATTTGGAAATTGACATTAATGTGTGTGTGTGTGTGTGTGTGTGATAATAATAATAATGAAGAAGATTAATAATAATAATAATAATAGCTTATATTAATAATAGCTATATTAACAATAAAATAGTAATAATAAAAATAGAAATAATATATATATATATATATATATATATATA
>NW_018164536.1:4180651-4181719 GCF_001263595.1 Phalaenopsis equestris
GCTATATATATATATATGTATATATTAGTATGTTTCATGTCATATATTATCTTATAATTAAAAAAACAAAACAAATGAATAGCATACTTTGAAACTCTAAATCAAACCAGAGTCAGATTTGATAATTTTTACTTGGGTTAAATAGTTAACATGAGTCAGCAAGTATAAACGCTTATGTTATCTATAATGGTAAATTGATTCTATCAAATGACTTTGGCCCGAGCTACATCGGACATCGTCCTCGATCTCTATGTGATCCACTGCAATCAACTTTCAAATAACTATGTCGCAGAGTGCTCCTTGTCCTGAATAATGGTAATAATTTGCGCACTATATCCATGCCATAAATATTTCCTGTTGGTCAAGTTTTCGTAGCAACACGTATTGATGAAGACGATTTCACATAATATATTATGCTAGAGACCCTACAACCAACTCTGATGATTTATGCAAAAATTTAGAGCCATGGCAGTGCTGCATAAAACAACGTCTAAATGGTATCTAAATCCTCATTAGGACATTTTCCATAGTATGTAGCTCATGATTATATTTATTTTTTAGCATAAGATCTGATGAATTATCAAGCACATATGTATTTTCTATTTTATTTATTTTTCAAATCAATAAAAATTTGTGTGTCATTTCTGTTGGGTAAAAAATATTGATGAATTTTGATTATTTAAATAACGTATGACTAACATTCTGTCGGCACTATTTTTGGTGTGGGGTTTGCCCGTAAGAAGTTGTCGGTCATCGGAATTGAAATCCCGTTGCCCGCTTCGGAAGGACATTTTAAAAATTTTAATTTTGAAAAAGATGAAGTCAAACTGACCCCATAATTTTCATAGTTTAGATGAAAGAGCGTTTTACCTCAAATCCTGTATCTATCTCGAAGGATGAACACAAGAATTGAGGGTGAGGCTCGATCAAAAAAACTAGAGAAAGTTATGCCATCCGTTTGGTCTGCGAAACCAATGTATTGGCCGACAAATTCCACTATTTAATATAAGGAATTAAATAGGGTTTATATTATGCTGGGTTCGGGAAAAGCTTTCTATAAGGGCAAGC
>NW_018164536.1:4187591-4221918 GCF_001263595.1 Phalaenopsis equestris
TTGAGCTAGCTTTGGGCTAAGCTCAAATTGATTATTTTATTTAGTCACAAATGATCTTACAAAGGATTTTCAACAAAAAATGGATGCCAATTTGAGGTTTAGGGCATTCAATTGTTGAGATTTGGGGTGTTAGCCAATATTGAGGCTAATTGGGGTTTTGGTCAGAGATGGTCAAATTGACCAAATTGGACCATGGTGCAGTTGGACAAAATGAAATTGAGAATATTTTGGATTTATTGGGATTTTTTAGGAATTTTTAGGAATTTTTGGATTTTTGGGCCATGGAGGGGCATTTTGGTAATTTGGCCATTTTTGTCAATTTTGGCAAATTTGGATGTATTCAAAGTGTTTGGAATAATTTTTGATCAATTTTAGGTATTTTGGCAAAAATTTGCGAATTTTGGCCAAATTTGGGTCTCAAGGGCAGTTATGTAATTTGAAGGTGCCTAGGGGCAAAAGGCCAAGTTGGATATTTCAAATGTAATTGGGTAGAGAACCATTTTAAATGAGTCATAGACCGATGAAATCTCATTTTGGGTTCCCATATATTGGTCTTAGCCAAGGTATTGTGAGGGTATTGTGTACCTTAGCTCCAAATCAACACCCAGGATCAATCCTAAGGCTAAGTAGTCCTATAGGGACTCTCCTTGAGTTCCCTCATAATGATCTTACCTTCTAAGTATTATAGGTTAGGACCAATATGTGGAACTTCAAGTTGAGTAAAGAAAAGAGTTTTGAGTTTCTAATGGTGAGGGTACCTTTTCTAGTTTTCTAAGACTAGTCAATAGGAAAGTCCTATGGCTAGACCTAGGCTACTAAAGAAGTTTCTAGACCTCAACCAAAAGTGAGGTCAATACATTCACAATGTAAAACGAGTGGAATGTGATTGGTTGACTTGCAGAGATGTTGGTAGGTGGAGCCTATCATATGATGGTAAGAGAAGCGACAAAATAATGACAGCTAATACATTCAAATGTTTTAATATTGCCCTTCATAGAGTTAGATGACTTCCTATTCAAGAGTTTGTATCCTTTGTATACTCCCATCTCATATCATTGTTTCTTAGATGATACATCACAAAACAGGAACTTGAAGTAGTGAACAAGGAGTAAGTTGTCACTATAATCAAGAACACACTTCAACATTACAAAAGCGAAGCAAAAAATGTTCTAGAACCTACTTGCATCGACTTACATAAGTTCGAAGTATACAGTTTCAGTTGTCTGTAATTCCAGGTGGATCTACATATGGATGGAGGTTGTAATTGCAGTTTTGATTAACCAATGTCTTGACATATGTTATGCCCCATCATAGCTGTTTTAAGCCTCAAACATGTGATCATATGTCCTACATGTATTAATATTACATCGTTGATACATTCAAGGCACTTACACAATTAAGCTCTATTTTCTTTTTGACAATTGTGTTGGCCTGATTTTGACATTCATCTGACATCATTGAGCTAGCATCATCAAACTTCAGATGTAGGATTGGTCTACCACATATAATATGATTCACAAATGCAAAGGATGAGTGAGTAACTATCTACTTGTCCATCAAATCCCAAGAATATTGGATAAAATGAGCCAAAAATTATATTTTAATAAACATTAAATAGACATTGTTTGACATATATTATTTTATTCATAGGAATGATGACTGATAATATGCCTAGTCGGGGATGAGTAGAGAGATCCTTTTAGTTCTGATGTCACACAACACAACCTACAAAGGAGGCCAAGGTTAGGCTGGCAATGTCGGAGATTCATCCTAACTTTATTTAACTACAGGGTAGAGGGCGCACACAAAGGAGCATATCCAGATGTTATATTATTATAGTCAATAGAATATATTCTTTATCAAACATTCTTCTATCTATTTTTGAGCTTTGCAAAATTCTGAACAATTTTTATCATAGGTCTTTATTTATCACAAGGGATTGTTATATCTCTCGAGGAGCTATTACACAATCGATGCATTGTTCCATCACTGACACATGTTAACCGCAAACCATCCACATGGCTTCCTTTCATATCTACGACATAACCGATACCACTTCCTTAGACTTATCAAAGCAAGTCATCCCATGATTTGATGGACGGAACACGGTCTTCTATAATTTAACATTATGTGCGCATCTAGATGCCCATTGCCAAGCCACCTTCCTAGAAGCAGCAATTGTGGAAAAATTATTGTGTCCGGACAATGGACGTGATACAGCGGGACGGAGCGGGAGCTCGAACCTCGACTGTATCACGTTCATTGTCCGGGCGTAATCTAAACATAATATTTTCTCGTAATTTTGAGCGCATCATATCAGGTTCAAAATAGTCCATTTCGACACAGAAGGAGAACATGAACAGGAGCAAAGCCTGCAAGATTGACAGCGATGTCCTTCCCATCACCACACTTCAGATAGCATTGTCGGCAATAGCATTAGATCTCACATTTTAATAATTCCTTTCGGTCTTTAAGAAAAAAAAAATAGCAATTTAACAAAAATATGTTAATAATATAAAATATAAAATTTAATGTAACATATTCAAAGTTGCTCCCAAATATTTTATTTTCCAAAATATAAATAATAAATGTTTAATTTTATTGAACATAACCAATACGTAATTTTTTTTAAGAAAGAAAAAATTAATAAACAACTCAAAATGTTTTTTTTTTAAAATGTATTAAAATTTGCACAAAAAAAAGTTTAATTTTTTAAAATATAAGTTAAAAAAATATTTAATTTTGGTAACAAAAATAATAATTTAAAATTAATTCACTAATCAAAAAATATTATTTCATATAGTTGATTTATAATTACTCACAAAAATTATACTTCTACAAAATATAAATAAATAATATTCAGTTTTTTAAATACCGGTTTCTTAAAACATTTTATTATTATTATTATTATTATTATTAAAAAAATTTTATTACTATTATCAATGTTTAAATAATTTATATTGTACATATTATTATTTCATATTTGATCTATCTTTTATAATATTAACTTTACTATAAATATTATAAATATTGTCATTATTATTTTATATTTAATAGCAATTAATATTAATATTGTTATTATTACTAATAAATTATTTATAATAATACTATTATTTAACTATTGAAGATTTGCTACTTTACCTCGACGATTATTTTCTAATTTTTCTCATCATACATATATTTAAAAAGTTATATATATATATATATATATATAATTTATTCTTCATATTTTGACTATATATACCAGGTTTGTACCTCGTCGGTGGATGTAAGTTACTGAAAACTAATATTTATTTATTTTAGGTGGATTTAGATTGAATGATACAGTTGGTCTTCATCATGTCAAAATTGTCAGCCGCGTAGCATTAAAATAAGTTAAACATCAGTACGTATGGTCGCTTTCAAAGACAGCTCTAATTTTAAAATGTTATTGTCGAATATCATGCACAAGGAGAAAATATTGCTTCATGACTCTCGTATAGAGTTAGTTGCTGAGTCCAATAAAATCATGCTACGTGGCGGTGACAATAGATAAAATAAAATTACTTCGATAACATGAAAAAATATTTTTCCCGTGTTATTCATTGTGTGTTATTCAGGTGTGTTATTCAGGTGTTATTGTGTGTTATTGTGTTATTATAACACCAGGAATATTCTCATAACAAAGTAACATCTGAATAACATATAATAACACTTGAATAATACAGAATAACACTGGGGGAATATTTTCTTGTGTTAACGAGCCGATTTTTTTTTCTATCACATCTACGTAATTTCATTGGATTAATGCAATATTTTTTCCATGCAAAAGATAGTCAAATAAAAGTTATAAAAATGCATATTAAATATTATTCGATAGATAAAAGAAATTTATCTTGAATTAATAATATCAAATACGGCTAATTTTGTTGCTCTTCGAAGTTCAAAGTCACCTATGGCTGAGCGGGCGTTGGAATCATTTGAGGTTGTTTTCAAAGTTCAATGGTGCTAAGTCTAAGATAAGATTGTTATGAAATTGATGGATTTGTAATTAATTTATAATACATCAACATAAATTTTAATTAATCAAATAAGTCTTCAATTCATCATTTAAATTAATTTTTTTTCTAAAATTAAACTATTTTAAATTTGAATTAAGTATATCTATGATGAAACCAATGATAAAAGAAGTGATCATCTCATATGAATCCAAATAAATCAAAATCAAGCACTTAAAATGTGATAATAAGAATTTGAGATATTAATTAAAATGATAAATGATCTTTGAATCTTATATACGTATAATCAAATCAAGTGTCTCAATAATAAGGATTCCAAAATACTACAATCAACCAATTTTATATTCATTAATACACTTAAGTGTTGAATGATTAAATATGATTTAAGAAAATAAAATAGGTTATTTGATGGAATCTCTTGAGATTGATTTTAAATTATTAAAATATCACTTTTAAAATTATGAATATATCATCATTCTATGTATGGGGAAAAGTGGAGGGTGGGTTGAACTTAGATTTTAAATTAAGGGTTGTGATATCTAAAAAATTTCCAAAGCTCTACATGTCGACTAATGTTGTCAATTATGATCACCAAGAACCTCTATTGTGTGATCACTATTGTTTGGCAATCTTTATCAAATCATCATTGACCAACCACTATGATTTGACGTTGTAATTGGCCATCATATCTCAAATGACATCGTCTGACCATCCTAATCAGCCTCCAATTATTTTACTATAATTATAGGAGACTAAAAAAAACTCCTAACTTTGTAATCACATATTTTTCCATTTAAAAGAAATGAGAATTTCCTTAAACAAAATTACTATAGTGAATTATTTTCTTAAGGCTAAACTTTTTTATTTTGTTTTATGGTTTTCATATAAAAAATTTATTGTCTTCTATGCTTTTTTTTTTTTAATTTATTTATTTGTGTGCAAGATGTTTACACAATTAACTTTTTAATCTCTTATTTTTATCGTCATGAGTATTTTAGCATGCATTCATTTGACACTATCTATAAAGAATACTCACAATGTTATATGAATACCTCTCTATTGGCTAGTAAACAATCCCTCAATAAATAATAATAATAATAATCTAGCTAGTGAAAAGCTCTGGTCTAAATTTAGATTATCATCATTTTAAGATTGTAAAGTTAATGTTTTAAAATTATAGGTAATTTTAAAGTTTTTAATTTGAAAGTTAAATTTTAAAATTTAAGGGTGATGTAAAAGTTTTGAGTCTGAAATTTAAGTTAAAAAATTTTAGGGTGATTTGAGTATTTTTAATTAGAATGTAAAGTTTTAAAATTTATAGGTGATTTGAATGTCTTAAATTTGAAAGTTTAGTTTTAAAATTTAAGGGTGATTTAAAAGTTAAATGTATGTTTTGAATTTTGAAAGTTAAGTTTTAAAATTTAGGAGTTTGAAAGTGTTTTAATTTTTAATTGTTTGAGATTTATAAAATATATTTGTGCTTCTTTTGACAATAATCTTTGAATCCTTAAACATTAAATCCTTGAAGCACATTTAGATGAAATTTATTTTAGAAATTTTCTTTTTTTTTTCTTTTTTTTTTGTAAGTGTGTAAACTCTAATGATGTAAACTTATAGGTCTGCATGTGGCGTTATTATAAACCCATGAACTTGCAAACTCTAATTTAGTAACATATGAATGATACTTTCTTAAAGATTTTTCAGCACAATATGCATGATTCTCATTTTTATTTATTAAACAACACAGAGACCTCAAATTACATAATTATCACATAAAAACATTAAACTACAACTAGCATGAATATTATATAAGCACATTACACAAATATTGCATAAGAAAACATAAATAAGGAATTTTTCCCAAGTACTTCAACACATTCACCTAAACATACATTCATGGAATTTTGGAATAAACATAATCAGATTTGCATAGCATCTTCTATAAGATCGCAAAATCATAAAATGATTCTACAAGGTACATAAACAATGTTATTTTTTAAGTCACATAAACATGGAATTTTTTTTATTGTAAGTCACATAGACATGTGAAAAATTCTAAGGTACATAAACATGATAGTTTTTTATAAAGTACATAAGCATGAAACTTTTCCACAAGAAACATAAACATGAGATTTTTCATAAAGAACATAAACAAAGAATTTTCCTTAAGCAACATGAGCATGAAAATTTTCCTATGCACAAAAACATGAAACCTTACATATGCCACAAAAACATGAAATTTCAACATAAGATTTTACATGTCATATAAACAAGGAATTTTCCTTAGGCATCATAAGCATGATTTTTTTCTTAATACACATGAACATGGGATTTTATATAAGTCACATATGTATGAATTTTTTCTTAAGCACATAAACATGAGGTTTTTCCTAAATTAAAGAAAAAGAAATAAAAAATTTCCTAAGACACATAAACATGAGATTTTCATAAAGGACATAAGCATAATTTTTTTTTTCTTAAGAAACATAAATATGGGATTTTTCATAAATGACATAAATACAAAAATTGAACATAAGATTTTACATAAATGACATGATTCTTTTGTGTTTAACTTTTGTTATGATTGTGTGAATAACATACACATGTAAATAATTCTTGAATTGCTAAACACCAAAAGTAAACCAAATATAAGCCAAGAATATGCGTAATCAAGCTAAAAGGAGGGCAGGAATGATGCAACATTTTTAGCTAAGGCAACGAGGAGAGGGTGAGTTAAGGTCTAAGGTTTTGGTCAAGGGAAGTAAAGGAGGGGTGTGTGTGTGTGTGGGGGGGGGGGGGATTTGAGCTAAGTGGGAAGGGAGGCAAGATATGGAGAAAAAGGTGAGGATTGAGGCCATATTGGAATAAAGAGAAGAGAGGGAGACAAATAGAGTCTTTTGGCCATGGTGGAAGAGAAGGAACAAAGGAAGAGACTGTTTAGGGTTTGTCCATGAGTAATAAAAAAGGAATTGAGTATTGGTGTGAATGATTTTCGGCCAAATGGAGAGGAAGAAAATATGGGATATGATGTGAATTGGCTAAAGAAAGAAGAAGAGAAGGAGTAAGGTGGTGTAGTGATTAGGTGAAGAGAAGATGGAGCAGAAGGTAATGGTGGTTAGACCAAGAGAAGAGGGTGATGATGGTTAAACTATGAGAAGAGATGATTATTGTGGTGGCTAAAAGAAGTGTAGTGTATTAGGAAGAAGAGAAGAAGAAGAATGGTGAAGTGAAACAGGTTGAAGAAGAGGAAGAAGTGCAAAAAAACTTACAATAGAGAAGCCAAAGAACACCAGAGATGAAGAACACTAAATGAATGCACGAGCACCAGAGTGAAGAACCAACATATGCATAGTTTCATAAAGGACATATGCATAGTTGCCCCTCTTGCAAAATCACCAAAGATCTTAGCATAATCACACCTAAGATCTTTGTGCCACCTCGAGCAGCAACTATGTGCCATATCCAACGTAACCATGCTAGCTTATAGTGTGATTATGCCTATGCCAATCTTCTTGAGAGAAAGATGTAATTATGCAAGAGGGGTAGCACAGTCACGTCGCTAGTAGTTGGCATAGCTACGCCTGCAGTAGTGTAACTACCCAAAATAATTAGGCTAGATAGTGGTGTAGCAACTTCAACCAAAGGATTTTGGTGATTTTTTTTCTATTGAGCAATTTTGAAGCTGTTAAACTTTGTTTTGCATGCAACACATCTAAGCAAGGATGGGTGAAGCTTTTTGGGCAATAGAAGATCGATCAAAAGTGAGGTTAACACATCTCCATCATCCAACCTTGATTGCTTGAGTGTCCTTGTCCAACCCTTATTATCTAATTGTCATTATTCTATAATTATTATCATACTATTAATACACCTAAAATATATAGTATTTTTAGACACATTTTTATACCTATTTTTGAGATATTGCGCTTTAATGAAAGGTATTTGTGTGTTTTTCTTTCAGGTACAAGTAAAAAAGGTGAAAAATGCTAAAATAAGTGAAAAATGATCAAATTTGGAGCAAAAAAGATGAAAATTGTGTTAAAGTGTTTTGGCGCCTAAGCACCGGTGAAACAGAGAAGGCTGCGCTTAAGCGCCAGAGGCAGTTATGTGACGGTTTACTTCATTTTGTTGAACTTTGAAGGGATATTTGAAGAACATATTGGCTAAGGAGGGTGGTTATGACCACTAGAAACAAAAATATTATTAAAATACTTATGAAAGGAGGCATCCTTTAGAGAATACATCGAATTGGGACACATTTTAAAGAGTTATCAAGGCACTTCTTGGAGATTTATAAAAGAAGGAATTTGAGACTTTTTAAAGTGTGTTTGAAAGTTCTGAAAAGTGTTGGAAAGGAGAGAGTTTTGGAGAGATTTTCAAGCACCACAAATTTACTTTATCCTTTTTGTCTTTAGTTTTATAGTTTTATTGTGAGAGCTATTGTGAGAGCCAAGAGTGTTGTAAAAGAAAAGAGATTCAAAAGAACTTCAAGAGTTTGGTAGAGGATTTGAGATAAGTTTTTATCTTTTGTTTTGACCTACTTTTGGTTTTAATAAAGATTTCTTGTTGGTTTGACAATGATTTTTTACTTTTAAACTAAAGTGTGGTGTTGTTTTCTCCATGAATTCTGTGTAGTTTTTTTTTATCTTTCTCCTAAAAATGATAAGTAATCAAAGTTTGAATGGAAGTTGTGGAGAGTATTGATATTTAATGTTGGAAGAATTTATGATGATTTAAATCCATGTACTTTATTTATTTCTTGATTTGGTCTATCCATATGTTAAAACTTATTGTGAGAACATGTAAGAACCTGACTGGTATTATCTCAGTTAACAATTGGAAAGAATCATATGAGGTTGTATGAATGAGAATGTAATTCATATGATTTAATGCAAATAAATATGGAAATAACTTTGAATGGTATAGAATTAGAGGATTTTAATGTGATAGGTTAAAGCCCCCAACTTGGTTTATTGTTTTAGGTTCTAATACGAGATGTTTGCCCCAAGGTGGAGGGAATTGAGGGAACTCTAGAGTGAGAGCTAGTATTTTTTTTGCATAGCTGGTCTTCAAAAATATTCTACTATAAATTAGTCAATGTTCTTTATAGCATCTCTAGTAATGGTAAAGAATATTATTGCTCCTATTTTGACACAACACAATGTGCATACTTCCATAATAGAATTTCTATATTTATTACTGATTCATGATAAGGAGAAAAATATTTTCATATCAAGTGCTTTTCGTTTACATAAACTCAAGTTATTTTTAGAAGTTTTATTGTTTTGTCAAAATATCAAAAATACCAATAAGAATTGAATTTTACTTATTGAGAAAATATCTATAGTTTAAGTAATTGTCTTTTTAAAAATAAAAAGTTTGTGCATATTGCATATTTATCTGTGGGTTCGATAATCAAGTCTTAATCAAAAAGTCATATATTACTTGATAACTATACATATACTTGAGTAGTATCCCAATATAAATATAAATTAAAAAATTAAATTCTTGTTTTCTCCAGGATCAAGTTTTTGATTTGTTGCAAAGTAAAATAACATAAGTGAAAAAGATCATTAAAGTCATTGTTCTATTATGCACATAAGTAGTAACGAGATCAACTATCATCTCTTAACTTTTATCGTCTAATCACTATCATCACCCTTAATTATTTTTACAAAGGAGACCTAACAAGTTATGTTAATTTTCTTATCCAAACATCTTTAGTTTAAGAGAAAAGAGAATATTGTGTCTGAGACAGAGCTAAAATTTTTTATAGGAGTAGCACAAAAATTTTGGCCTCTTATTATTATTATTTTTTTCATCTATATGTTTATGTGCAAAATTTTGACACAGAGTAGAAAAGCTAACATCACAATTATCATCTAGAATATTGTAGCATCTAATAATATGATGTAATTACTTTAATATCTTAAATACTATAACATAAAAAAAAATATTTTATATTTATATATAAAGACAAAGTACTGCATAAATTAATTGATTGAGGTACATATAGAATAAAATATCTTGAATATATTTTTGAGATAAGATAATATTGAATTAATTCCCCTATGAATGAGAATTTAGGGAGCCTTGGATTTGAAGTCATCTCATTACACCTTTTCACTCAACATTATGTAAGAAAATTATAATATTGTAAATTTAATTTTTATAATTTATTATTATTATTATTGAACAATTCTACAAATCCTTAATCTAAACTTTTAAAACTATAAATAAAATATTTATAAAAAAATATAATAAACAATTGGGAAATTTATATATATAACACCTGAAATCATTTTATATATTTAGCACCAAACCTTATTTTTCACCAAATTTAAGCTGTCATTAGGTACTTTTTATAATAGACTGTCACTCCTATTCAGAATCCTGAAACTCTCAATGATTAAGATTATGGAAGGCTTGACCAGATCTCCCTACTAAGAGTATCAACAAGATCGACAATGTTTGAAGGTCAGCTCTCAACAATGAAGATGTGGTGAAGTCACGACAAGATCTTATTAAAGAGCAATGAGATTTCATTGAAAAAGAACATTAATAGGACCAATACTATGTGAAGGAGTAGTCCATTGTCATGAGAAGTTAATGAGAAAGTGAGGAAGTGGTACTTCTATATCATGTAAAAATTTTAGTGCTATATGAGCAAATAGTAAATTCTAAAAGTTAAATATACAAAAAGGATAGTTCTAAGTCTTATTTATGTAAATCCACCATACATAACCCTCACCAACATCAAATTTATGTATTTAACATCCAAATCTTACTATTTGTTCACATAATACTCAATTTTTTAAAAAAAATCAACAGAAAAAAATATATGCATCTCTTTAACTTTTTGTTATTACGTTTTAAATTTATGTCAAATTGAATTAACTCAACTCAAATTATAGTTTAACTGAGTCAAATCTTCAATCATACTAAGAAAATCTTAATTTGACTTAAAGCTGCCACAGTCAAACAAAGCTCGGAGAGCTCAGAGCCAAATTACAACGGCCTACACAATCAAATTACAGCAGCATTTCAACCACAACTTTATGACCCATGAGACCCTATCAGAAGAAGTCATCTCAGAATTAGGCTTCCTCCCACTAAAGCAAAATCCAAACATGCCTCATATTCTAGAATCAAATATAGAATATTTATTGGTTCATCTCTCTCACTCGCTGCCTTGTCTCTCTTTCTCTTTGAAGAGCTAGCAGAACATTTAGGCGCATATAACCTTCTTTCATTGTCCCATTTGAGATCCGTTTGAATATTATTTGCCATTAAGGTGGTAAAAACGGTAACTTTCGAATCCTTTGTTGCAATTTCTGCTGCGGTTTCAGGCTTCCTGGTTCTTTCTCTGCTACTTATCCTCTTTTCCCCCTTTTCTTCTCTTGCCGTACTCTCTTTTCATCTTAGTTTATGCTGAAAGTTTCCATTTTTTAGCATGGAAAATATCCCCTCTTGCCTTCTCTCTGGTATCCTCTAGAGTTCTTTCCATTCGAGACATCTCTGGATATTCTATGTTATTCTGTCGGCAAAGATCTTAACTTTAGGTAACAAATTGAGCTCAAAAAGAGGCTTTTGTCCCCTGGGAGCTCGCTTTCTTATGTTGGTTTTTTATGGCAGATCCCGTTTTACTTCCATGAGCTTGCTTGGCTTTTGTCTCTTATGGCAGCCAGAGTAGATTATTCATGATTTGTTGTATTGGTTCTGTACTGCTTTGATTCGGTTAAGCTGTGCTTGGGGCCGCGTGGGGCTTAAAGCTAGGGTTTTGCCGGCGATATAGGATGGGTTGGATGGAAGGAGATCTTGCTCGTTCTGCTTTCTGCGTTCTGCTTTTTCAGTTGGTGGTTTTTAAATCTGAAGGTAAGAAATTAGTGCTAAAAAAATGCTTCTTTGTTTATGTTATTTGTAAAATCTCAACCTTTGAAAGGGGAAAAAAGTTTGATGTGGTTGGAGTTGTTTTTTAAGAGAGACTATAATTTAGCATTCTATTATAAGTTTATAGTGGGTTAATTCTTCCAAGTTTTGATGATTTCAGTGATTTAGGTTGTTTATGACATGATTAATTTCGATTTTTTTTGACATGATTAATTTCGTTTTTTTTAATGAAAAAAAATTTTTTTTTTTTTTTTTTTTCTAGAAACTGATTGTTTGATATATAATCTTAGCTGATATGAAGTTGATAAGTATTTTATAATATTAATAGAAGGTTATCTGGAAGACTGGTGAAGACATGGTAAGTAGTGCATGAAAAAAGAAGCTCTTTTAATCTTATTATTACTTTTCATTCTTTGGTTCTTTAATGTGTGGGCCTCTCTTGTTAAACTCAGATTCGTGAAGGATACTGTGATATGGGGCATTGTGTCTCAGTTTGATTTGCAAATATAATAGGAGAAAGAAATGTACTAGACATGTTTTGTGCTTAATCTTTCTTCTTTCTTATCATGTCATAAATTGGGTAACTAAAATCAAATAAGGTGGAAATCTAGATGTCTAGTTATAAAGCATTGGTTTAAGCTCAACTCTTGACGACAAAGCTATAGTAACATTAGGTGGAGATGTGATTTGGCTGCATAAAGATTAGGGTTGTGCTAATTGTGATCATGAAAACAAAAGGATTGTTCTTTGGGGATTAAGATACAAATTCCAACACGAATATATAGAAATCAACCAAATCCATTAGTTTTTCTTGTTTGCGAAGTCATTTCATGCAATTTCTTGTAATTTTCTTAGTTAGAAATTTATCTTTGTTATGAATTGACTTTTGAGGTTCAATTTAAAACTTTTGCTTTGTGCATGGTTTTTAATGAAGTTGGTTTATGGCGCCACTAAACATTTCTTTGTCTTTATTTAAGTTATTTGCAAGCTTGCATTACAATCTCGAACCATTTGATTTGATAGGAAATCTCCTTTCTTCTCACCCTTTTAAGGTTTTATTTATTCTGAATCAGTGTTCTTATTATTCTTCTTAAATCATTGGAAAAGAAAGAATCGTTTACATATCCCTTCCCTGTTCTAAACTCTAGAGGATATCCTTTAGGATTTGTCCGTGGATGAATCGCCCAATGTGCCATGAGGCACAAGAATATTAATGAAAGATGGTTGTTCTATAACTAATTTCTAACAATTAGATTAGCATAACTGAAACTTGAAAATTAGTGATTTTAACGGACACGAAAGGCCCCCTTTAAATGGGACATATATACCTAAACTTAGGCTTTCTTGTTAGAGTTTGAAATGAAATGTAAAGCCAAACTCTCCCTAAACTTAGGCTTTCTTGTTAGAGTTTGAAATGTAAAGCCAAACTCTCCCTTTTTTTTTTTTTTAACGTTCTAGTGTTGGCCATGCATAGGACTATAAGAATGTTATTGAATTTCAATGTCATGCTATTAGATGTTATTGCTTTTTCATTGGTTTTCTTAAGACTATAGTGAGGAGTATGATACTCCCTTTCACAATCTATTTAAGAGAAGTAGACTGTTGATTGATTTTTGCATTGGTTCGAATGTGATTTTTTAGCACCATTTTTTTTACATTTTTTTAATTATTGTAATTAAAAGTTAAAGATACATTTTAAATTTTTTTTAATATTCTAGCTATAGTATTGGGATCTGAGTGTTGGGCAATAAAAAGGTTACCAAAGATCAAGTTGAATTTGGAAGTTAAGATTGTGTACGAGTCGTATAGTTAACTTGGGAAAATTCAATGGAGGAAAAATAAAATCTACTAATAAGGTGGAAAAATATATTTGTTATTAAATATCTAGGAAGGAAAAAAGGAGTAGACCGGTTGATAAGACACTTAACTAATTGTCATTCAAAAAGTAGGTTAGGATTGTCGCCTAGAGAGAAATAGTATATAGAGTTAGTAATTCCTTTCTTAGATAATTTTCTATAGAGAAAGAGCATTACATTGAACTTTTGTGTTCAAATGTCTTTGCCAAAGGGATAAACTTCTTTACTATACTTTGTACGAGGAAAAACTCACTAGAATAATAACATTTGCCTTCTTATTTGAACATATTGCAATTCTTCTTCTCTAAAGCAAGTCAATGTTTTTATTCTTTCGACCATGAATCAAATTGGTTAGTCGCCTCAACAAATTTCAAAATAGTGAAACTTCGCTAGTTTGCTCATGGCTTTTATTATATGTTCTCATTTGTGCAACGCAATGCCGAGTGCGGCAGAAATATCCCTACATTTTTCTATGGAGATAGTGATGACCCCTTCATATCATATTGAATCAAGAACTATCAAGACATAAAGTACAGTGAAAATGTCAATAGAAAATGATGATGGTTTATTAGGTTTAATAATTATCAAATATTATATCATAAATTTTCTCCATCATCAATATAATTAAATATAAAAAGTATTATCCTAATTATATATTGAGAGAATATATACTTAAAATGTACTTGAAAGGTTAAAAAGTTATAATAAATATAAAATTCATTAAATTCTCATAAAGCTGATTCAATAAATTAGTTTATAGATAATAAATATCTGTTATTATTCTAATTAACATATTTAATCTTAATGGACTAATCCATAATTAATAGATCTAACTATATAAGCTATTGTCCTAAAAAATAACTAATGTTTGATTAGTTTATTCTGTATTTAATTAATTTTCAAATTATTTTTTAATATTGGATAAATTAACTTTACTAAACTTGAAAAACTTATTAAATTAGTCTTATTAGCAAATATTAAACATAGATTTCACCTTTCTCCCAACAATTGTAAATTTCATGGTTAATTTCATGAATTTTGTTTATTTTCAGGATCAACTGCTCATCCTTTTGTAATTTCGCCTTCAAAACCAGAAACTGCATCAAAAATCATTCAGGAAATATTACCATCAGTGCAACCCAATTCTTTTTCAGACCGGAATATAAGCTTCCATAAATCTCCAATCGAAGCTTCTTCCTCGCCCGATAGACCCCAACCGCAGCTTCCTCACAAAAAAGGTAAATCCTTCCCCATCAGAAACTCAAACCAAGCATCTCATACATTTATACTCCTAAACACAAAACCAATTGTTCTTGCATAGATGATGTTTTGTGTTTTCATTTCTCTCCTCCACCAGAAATAACCACACAACCTTCAGTAAAAGATATAAAGGCAGCTCCTTTATACGCTTCAGATTCAATCAGCAGTCACAAACCAAGTCCAAAGACTGCACAAGCAGGTAGGATGAGGGAAAGTTTATTCATTTTTCCACCCTCAACGTTCCATGTTCACTTGATAATTTTTTTTTTTGTCAAGCACTCCTGGATCAGCTCCATTTCCAAGAATGCTTCCATTAATCCACGAAATGTGCAGAAAAATTCTCGATGAACAAATCCATTAATCGCCTCTCCATCGGATTTCTCATTGGGTTGCCTTCGTTGTCTTGAGGCCTTGGGTTTGAATTGTGAAAATGGCTTTTTGTAATATAGGATTAAGACTATGTACATCAAAATCTACTCCAAACCTTGCCTTTGAGTGAAGTCTTATGGACTTGGATTTGTCTTGTGATTTAAAACAAGGGAAATTTACATACATATCACACAATTCTTATATGTTTACTATGTAGCACCTGATGTTTGAGATTTACACTTAACAACACATCATAAACTAAAAGGTGTATTGCACTTTTAAAGAGGTAGTGATGGTGGTATTTTTTATGCGAAGTTAAAGATTTGAGTGATATATATGTAAACATGAATGTTTAGGTGTTAGATATGTAAACACATAGAAAATTGTGCGGTATCCGGGTTATGTTAACTTTTCAGAAAATTCTTAAATGCCTTGCTTAAGCTAGTAATTTACTGAACAATGTTGTCTTTACCATCATCCTCAGACATTTCTCCTCCACAAAATGAATCAAAAACTGCACATTCTACTTCAAGCTCTCTTCCCCATCTTCCAGAAGGAAAAATTACTCACAAAACAACATCAGAACATTCAGGTTGGACTGTATTTTCAATCACAATCATCATTTTTCTTTACCGAATATGTCGAATAAAATATTGATGCCATAAAATCTTGATTACCAATAAGTTTATATTTCGATGGATTATCTTGTGAATCGCCGGATCTTTTAGGTTCTCCTGCAAAAAAATCGAAGAAGAGAGAGTATCATGCCTCCCATCCTTCCAATCGTCCCATAGAAATTTTGAAGAATAAGAGAAGGCATTATGCTCCTCAGCCTACTATTAATGGTTTTGAGATCAATCCATCTGCTTCAAAATCTCCCATACAGACTCCAAAACATAAGAATTCTGCTTCTTCGCCGTATAATGGAAGTCCTGTGATCAATCCAGCTCCTCTGCATCCTTCTGTTGACTCTCTGGAAGGGCCAAAGATCAGTCCAGCTCCTTCACACCCTCCAATGGAGACTCCGAAGAGGAATAGAAGACATCATTCTCCTCCATCATATCCTCAAGGTACTAATAAAAAAGGGGCATTTACATTCATAGCACATAGTTCTTATGTATTTACATATCTCACACTTAAACTTTCATTTTTACACACATTCAAATCATTAATATCACGTCAAAAATAACACTATGATCGCTTTTTAAAAGTGGAATTTACCTTTTCATGCGTAGATTTAAAGAACCAAAGTGCTATGTATGTAAATATGAAAGTTTAGATGTGTGATTTGTAAATACATAAGAATTGTGTATGTAAATTTCCCAAAGAAATAAAGAAAATTTGAAGAAGAAGAAGATGATAATAGGTGCTGCGTATAACCTTATTCATCATTGTAGGCCCTCATCTCCCTCCAGTCCAAACTCCAACTTCAACAAATGGTGAAATTTCTGCTGCTCCTTTGCCAGCATCAACCAGTCCTCCCCCAAGTTACATAATTTGTAAGTTCGTTTAATATTTCTTAACCACATTTTCAGCCATGAAATTCCTTTTGTTATTTACTTGTCCTTTTTTCCTAAATAGGGCAAATTCATTCTCCACGATCTTCTCCTTCCAAATCTTTCGGAGGCAAGTCGTCGCCCCCCTCATCACAACCGAAACAAGTGTTACCCCCTCCTCCTCCTAATCTCGGTTTGTTTATTCCTCAAAGCTACCATGATTGTAACTATTTTCAAACTTATCCTTCAATTCTTGTGCCATAAATTTCTTAATTGCAGACTGTGGTCCCATGATTTGCCAATCACCACTTACAACTCCATGTCCTGGATCACCTTGTGAATGTGTTTTGCCAATTAAAGTTGTCCTGCGACTTGGCGTTGCTTTGTACATATTCTTTCCTTTGGTTTCTGAATTTGCCAAAGAAATTGCAGCCGGAGTTTCGATGAAGCAAAGCCAAGTGCGCATCATGGGAGCAAATTCTGTAACTGAAGAGCCTGAGAAGACTGATGTGCTTATTGATCTGGTTCCACTTGGGAAATCCTTTGACAACAGGACAGGTTTTATGACCTTTGAGAAGTTCTGGAAGAAGGAAGTTTCAATACAAGCCTCATATTTTGGAGACTATATTGTTTTATATGTCAACTATCCTGGTTAGTCAAATTCTTTTGTGGAACATGTCTTTAGAATATTTGGTATAACTAGAAACTAAATCTCATTATTTATAGTGATTCATTTATCAAATTAGCAAATTTGCTTCATTTTAATGCTAGGAAAATTCAATTTTGTTCTTTTGTCAATGCTTTATGGTCAAGTAAAGTCAAACTAATAATGAAAAGGTCAAAATGATCCAAGCATTTCCATAAAAATTTAGAATCACATAAAATTAGCTAGGAATTTTAATTTACTTTTAATAATTTGAATTTTTAATACATGAAGGAGTTACACATCCAACGTGTACTCATAAAATTGAAAACTCAAAAAGAGTGGTGAAACTGACTAATAAATATAAAACCATTTATCAAGCATCAATACATAGTTGCTAAATACTATAATGAATTATGCAGCAAGTTATTAGTGAATTGCCTAAGCGTTATCACTTTTAAAAGAACTTTGAGGAAGAGAAGTGCCAATAATCAAATATTTATGTTGCAATGTAATCAAATAAAGAAACGTGTTAATACTCTATTACAAAAAAATGCAATTGAAATATAACTTTTGTAGGGTACTTCCTACTATTTAAATAACTTGGGCATAACTGATTTCATCCTTTGTTTCTTTTCCACTTCCTGTTTTTCTTTCTAGTTGTGCTAGTACAAATTCTTTTAACATTCTAGGTTTGACGAGTTCTTTAACTAGGCTATGGATATACCAACAGTTTTATGTGTCATGATCATGATTTTATGAAGGTGATTTTTTTTTTATTAGATAAGGTGTAATATTTTGTTGGATCTCAAGTATGAGACAGAAGGCGTTGACAGAAATACTCTTCATCTTTAATTGCGTTCACCAACGTACCATAAAATACTTGCAACTCAATATGAACAAGGTATTTGGCAACAATTAATTCGATGTTTTTGGGGAGGGAGATGTTTTGGTGAATACATGAGTTCAACTCATAACTCATAATTCTCGTGCAGTGATTAATCATGGCAAGTTCTAATTTTAATTGACTAGAAGTTGGATTGGCTTCTATTCATTTGTTGATGTCATCCTGAGTTTCTATATTCAAAATGCGAGGGCTTTGTTATCTCCGCGTGACTTTTTTTAGTCATTTATCTGATCATTGATGAGTTCTAACATCTTTTCTAATGCTTCGGCTTCTTCAATCCGAGCACATATCTGAATGTTTCTTCCGTAAGACCTTGAATTAACATTTCTAGAGCAACTACATGTTTCAAATCTTCGATGTTTAACATCTTGTGCTGGAAATGAATGATAAGCTCTCGTAGTGACTCATCTAGTTTTTGTCTAAGCCTTAAGAGAGCTTAGGAGTTCTTCAATGCTAACTTCAACCGATATTGTGATACGTATAAGCAAAAGTTTGGAGAAGTATCTCAAGGGTGCTACTATAATGTCGTTAAGGAATAACATACATTTTATGGCATCATAAATATTGAAAAAGGAAGCTTCCGACCCAAAGTATGCTACATGGTTCACTAGATCCAATTTTTCCTCATAAGAATCCCTGTGCCGTAGTTGTTTCATTGTTGTCTGGATTTTTGTTAGGCCTTGTCTACTATGGAGTTGAAGTTAATGCTTTTACAGTTTGAGGCACACATCTATTCCAACAGCTGATGAACTCACATATATTCCAAGAACCTTGAGTAAGCTCAGCTAAATGGCTTCGTTTATTCAATCCTCTACTCTGAGTTCACCATCGACTGGTGTAAGGTCATCGACTGTTGCTTGAGTCTCTAGTGAGTTCAATATATTTCTAAAAGTTTAATGTGAATCATTTTCTTTACTCCGCCAACTCTCTTAGTATATCGAATGGGTTCGACTTCACTTGGACCTAACCTTCGAGATATTTCGATACAAATATTTCAAAATCTACGAGAAATTTATGTAGATCCTTTCTTTGCTATCTAAATTTTATTCTTTAGGCATCTTCACACAATAATAACCATTTTCTGCCTCTCTAATATAAATTCAAGTTAATTTCTCTCATGTTTCTATGATTTTACTCAGCATTTATTTGATTACCCTATGCCATAACTTGTGTGACCTATATGATTGATTATCCTATAGGATTAACAATTTCGGACACACTTATTTTTCTTAATTATCAAGTACTAAGCTGCTGTTGCACCAAGAATTTGAATTGTATTGAGCAAGTTTGCCACACAATCTCAAAGGCTCTCCTTTTGTCTAAGGATAAATGTCTATGCATTTTATTTAGGAAGGTTTAGATCAAATCACTCAATTCCTATGTATTTACATATCTACATCTATACTTCAATTTTTATCTGCACATCACCTTACACATGCATGAAAGGTAGTATTTCACTTTTTAAAAGTTAAAATGGTGGTATTTTTTATGTGATATGGAAGATTTGGGTGGTAGAAATGTGAAAAGTAAAGTTTAGTTGTTAGATATGTAAAAATATAGGATATGGAAGATTCCAGGGAAACTTGTGTTCTGTTTGTGTCCTCTAATAGTCAACTAGTAGATATTTTCACCAAGAATCTTCCTCGTTCTTTGTTTGATGACTTCAACTCCAAGTTAAACATGATTGACATCTATGCTTCAACTTAAGGGAGGGTATTAGATTTATAACGACAATTCGTAACCATTATTATCTATTATTACCTTTCATTCCCTTATTATACATTTCCTAGTTGTTTTATTCTATTTTATTTCTTTTCTTTGTTGTTTCCATTGTAATTAGGTTTCTTCTATCCATAAAACTATGTTGCTCTATTCCAAATCTCAACAAGGCTTGTTGTTGTTGTATATGATCTACAAATAAAGTTATTCCCTAAGTTTTACGGATTTATGCAGGCCTTCCTCCATCACCACCTACAGCATTTCTTAATGGGGAAGCATATGCAAATAACAATAACGGAAGGAAAGTTCATCCTTTTGCAGTTGATGTTAGAAAGAAGAAGAAAAGTCTAGGCGGCAGTGTGATAGCTATTATAGCTATGACTTCGTTAATAGCCGTGCTTTCATTTATTGGAGCTGTATGGTTTTTGTTGTTAAGAAATAGGGAGCTATCAGGCCTTCTTAAACCAAATTTTCAATCTTCACAGACCCCATTTTCAAAATCAACAGGTATTTTACCGTACAATTTGTTAATTTTTTGGGAAATTTACATGCCACACAATTCTTATGTGATTACATTTCTTACACCTAAAGTTTGAACTTCATGTGTATAATAATTTGGTATTATAAATCTATGCATGAGGTGCATTTCACTTTCAAAAGTTAATAATAGTGATATTTTTTTATGCAATGTTGAAAAGTTAAATGATATGCATGTAAATATCAAAGTTTGGTTTTAGATATGTAAATATATAAGACTTGTGAGGTGTACATGTAAATGCCTTTTTTTTCTGTTATTTTTATTAATATCGAGTAATGTGCCAAAATAATTCCCTGACTAATTGCATTAAGGTCATTTTAGTCCCAGAGTCTATTAAAGTGCCAAATTAGTCCTTAAATTTTTTTTAGCGGGGGCTGCAGTAGTCATCCTATTAAAGATTCTAAAGACTATTTAAGCCAATGTTAAAACTTTTTTGGAATTAAATTGACATTTTCATAGACGTTGGGACTAAAATGAGTCCTAACAAGAGCCAGAGGACCATTTTGATATTTTTCTGTGTCAATATCTACTCCAAAAGCATGAAACAACCCAAAGAACTCATCTTTTGCTAGATATTTTCAGAAAATAGGTTTGAAATATGGATACCTCATTTCTTTTTCTAGATAACTGAGAAATTCAAGGATCTAAATTCAGTTTTCATTTTTTTATAATAATAATATTATTATTATCATTATGAAAGTGGATTTTTCCTTATCAACAAAATTGCATCATCATTTCTTTTGCTTCAAGTTTGAGCAGAAACCTTTCAATTTCATTTTATACCTCTAAAATACACAACTTTCCAATTTGACAAAAACAGCCACAGGATCCATCCCTGTAAATGTTGGAATTGGCCCAAGCTCAAAATCAGACTCTTTATGCTCCAACATTGCAACATATAATGGATCAGCAAAAACATTCGCGCTGGCTGAGATCGAAAGAACCACCAACAAATTCGACGAATCGAGAGTTATAGGAGAAGGCGGGTTCGGGCGAGTATACGAAGGAACACTTGACGGCGGAACAATGGTGGCCGTGAAGGTTTTGAAGAGAGATGATAGGGAAGGAGAGCGAGAATTCTTGGCCGAGGTTGAGATGCTCAGTCGTCTTCATCACAGGAATTTGGTCAAGTTGATTGGTATATGCGCGGAGGAAAATATTCGTTGTTTGGTCTATGAACTTATTCCTAATGGCAGTGTTGACTCGCATCTACATGGTAAGAATGAGAGTTTTTACAGTTATATCTTTGGAAGATTTACACAAAAATTATGTGTTATGCCAGTAAATTTTTCTTTATATTTTTGTGGTTGTATTTGATGTCGTCTTCTTCCCAGGGATTCACAAGAAAACTGCTCCACTTACCTGGAACTCTCGAGTGAAGATCGCCCTCGGTGCAGCTCGAGCTCTATCCTATCTTCATGAAGATTCAAGCCCTCGCGTCATCCACCGCGATTTCAAATCCAGCAACATCCTCTTAGAAGACGATTTCACTCCCCGGATCACCGATTTCGGCCTCGCTCGCTCCGCTTTCGACGAAGGAGACCAGCAGATTTCGACCCGTGTAATGGGAACTTTTGGGTACATACCTCTCAGAGCTCATTTCATGACTCAATTTCCATAAACTGATCGTCTTCTTCATTGTCATCAGCTATGTGGACCCTGAATACGCCATGACAGGACATCTTCTTGTCAAGAGCGATGTTTACAGCTATGGAGTTGTTCTTCTTGAGCTTCTTACAGGGAGGAAGCCTGTAGACATGTCGCAACCTCCCGGACAAGAGAATCTGGTCGCTTGGACCCGTTCTCTTCTCGCAAACATGGAAGGATTACAGACAATAATCGATCCGGCTCTCGGCGATGATTATCCTCGGAACAATGTTGCTAAAGTGGCAGCGATTGCTTCGATGTGCGTTCAGCCCGAAGTGTCGCACCGGCCATTAATGAGCGAGATAGCTCAGGCTTTGAAATTAGTGTGGAATGAGAGGGATGAACAGAGGCGATCGGAGAGCTTCAGTGAGGATGAAATGGGGGTGAGAGATGTGGAGAGTGGAATGAGTGAAGTGTTGTGTGGAGGAGGAGATAGAGAGGGCATCGGAATGGATGTGTTGTATGGATCTTCGAGTTTTAGAGGAGATGCTTCGGATTCTTTTCGGCGGCATTGGAGCTCTGGTCCGTTGAGTGGTGGTAGAAGCAGGCTTTTCTGGCAAAGAGTGGGGGGTTTGGGAGAGGGGAGTTCGAGCGAGCATGGATTTACGCGTCGGTTTTGGTGGAGAAGACATGGATGGTCTTGAAGAGTTTTTAACAGAAGATGAAGATGGAGAGAGTAGCAGCTTTCTGTACCAGGTTTGTTCTTGTTGCTGTTAAGCTCAAGTTTCAGAGGCTTTGCATTGAAGCCTTGGAGGTGGAGGGAGTGAATGGATGTGTTACTTGTCTTGAGAAATTATTATATCCTTGCGGATTAGGTGAGGATGGCAGTATTTTAGATGTTATTGATGGCATTATGTTGATATTTTAGTAAAATAACATCATAATACTACTAATAATATCTATAAATCGAGGCCACGGAGTCCGGATGTAATAATCGCTGGTCTTGTTGAGCTTCTATATATTATGAATCCATAGCTGAGCTGAACTGGTCATCTCAGACGAATGAAACTGAGATTGATTGGGTGTTCATTGAGGAAGAAAGCTAAAGAAAAAAAAATGATTTGTTTTTTCCTTTTTTTAAAAAAATGAATTTGTGCATGTAATAAGAAAGGATATCGTGTATATTGTAATAAAGATTGAATTTTGGGATTTTGCTGTGGACTTTTGTTTGACAGGGATTTTTTTTTTTAATTTGCTGAAGGCTGCTTATAGTTTATTCATTTTAATGAGAAGGGTAAGAGTTGTTAGTCAAGTTTTTCAAGTAATGTTTACTTCAAATTGATGAGAGCATGATTAATTCAATTTTTTGATTTGAAATTAAGCTCAATAATCTTATGTCAATAATTGATTATCATTATTCTTCAAATAGAAATTTTTAGTATCATCAAATATCAAATATCAAATATCAAAGATCTTTCAATCATATGGAGTAGTGAATTATTGTCATTTTTGGCTCAAATTCTCAGAAAACTATAATAGCATAAATAACTTGAAATTGGTTGAGTTGTTGGCTTTTATTCTACTTATTAGGGACTACAAGGCCAAGTTTGGATCAAATTTGGCTTGATGCATTAGTGACCAATCCCATTAAAGTTTAAATTGATGGGTGTCAACTACTAAAATTTATATCAAGGTTTTTTACCATCTAATTTGGCTTGATGCATCAGTTTATATATATATAAACTGAGTCCAAAGGTACCTGTAGATCTCGAATTGAACAGAATCCTCTGCAGAAAATTTGAGCTAAAAATACTCAGCATTAGCGTTCGGCAACACAATCACCACAGCTGGAACATTAAAACTCTTGTAAAATGATTCAGCTCCATGTTGAGAACAAAGTTACACTTGAAAACAAAATCGAACATCCATAAGACAAGCAAAACCAACACGTCTCAAAAACAATTAATTGGAAGAAAGAAAAAAACCTCAATTTTTTATCTTCCATAGGGGTGGTAACGGCTCCCATACCCCCGGCCACTGCCACCACCACCTCCACCATAACCACCATAAGCAGGGCCATAACCACCAGCTGCAGCACCGTAGAGATTATTGCCACCGCCCCCATATGCAGCTGAACCATACATAGGCTCCCCATAGCCAGGAACAAAACCAGCACCGCCACCATAGCTGTAGCCATAGCCACCTCTGCCATAGAAACCACCGCCACCGCCGCCCGCCCTTCCTCCATAATTGCTACCACCCACACCCACGGAACGGTAGCCACCGCCACCGCCACCGCTGCCATAAGAGCCACCCCGGTATCCAAATGAACCACCAGCTCTTCCATTTTCTCCACCAGCTTTCTTGGGTTCAGCCCTCTTGATTTCAACCTACAATCAAGTCAACCATGATATATGAAAAGGTGATCTTACACTAATAGAAATTTTAGGTTAAGTTACAGATACATTATATCATGCTTAAATATCTCAGCTAGGTTTAAAAGCTGGAATTATAGAAACGATTTCGATCAATCATGTCCGATCGTAGATAGAGTGTTTAGTATCACTTTGACCTAGATAGCAACAGGCAAAGATGATCATACACGAATGCAACCCAAGATTTTAAGCTATAGTACTCGTTATTCGTATCACTTTGTTTTTTCAATTCAGCCTCCTACTATTGAGATGAAAGGATTAAGAAGTGTTGTTCAACTATTTATATTGATTCTTCTTAAAGAAATATGACACTAAATAGGACGCAATGAAGAAAAAGGATTCATGTAGCCCCATGTAGTGGGAATATGGCTTTGTTGTTGTTGTTGTTCTTAAAGAAATGCACAAAAAATCTTTTAAATTTATTTTTTAATTTATTATTATAAAAATTTCTCCAAAAAAAAATGAATTAAATTGTCTAAACTTATTTTACAATTATAGTAATTATTATAACTCGGACGGATTGGTGAAAAGTATAATACTATGTAATGTTTTCTATGATGTGTTTTAATCAACAAAAGTGTATACAAGCTTTGTTTGTGCTTCGTCATCCAAAAAATAAAACTAAAAAAAATGCACAAAACAAATGCTCAATCTGTGAATAAAAATTTTGGATGGATGTTGTATCGGAAAGGAATGCAGAATATTTTCACGAAAGGAATGCATGATAGAAATGCGGCTAAATAATACAGTTCATCTTGTCAAGGATATGGTGCACGTGACAATTGTTTAAAAGTGTTCAAGATGGACATCTTAAAGCACAACCATAAACTGAGCTACAACCAAAAAAAATTTTTTTGAGTCCCAAGTCTTATCGTCTTATTGTACCACTTGGCTTAATGCCTTTTTCGTGGAGATGTTCGCATCTAACACATTTGAGCCCATGATTAATGAAATTATAATTTAAAAAAAAAAAAAAATCGGGTTGGGTAAGCCCAAAAAGCAATGTGTGATTTAAACCCGCTATCTCACATGATGGAAAGCTGCAGCTGGAACCACTATATCGTAAGTAAATGCTTAAATAATATATATAAATATATATATATATATATATATAAAATAAAATATACCTAAAATGGTCACTCAGCATCAAGGCTCTTGCGCCTGGAGGACATGGAATGAGGGCGTTTTCTTCATGGAAGTGTAAGAGACCTTTGTGGAATGGGTGCGTGAGAGTGAGAAGCATTCAATTCAAATGCAAGCCATCCGAGAGGAGGTGCAGGGAGTTTCTCACATGACAGTAAGAAACCTTCGTGCCACGAGAGAGATCAGAAACAAACGACAGCAGGACAAGGTGCAATAGGAAGTCTTTGTTAGGGAAATTTTTTTGCCTTTTTAAAGCTCTATTACTATTTATGATTGCTGTAATCGTGTAAAAATAGGTTTGCTTAAAGTTATAATTACTTTCTTACAGCTCATTGGTAATTTTATTATTTTGTTTATAAATCTGCACATTTGATTTTCCTAAAGAGAACATGGTAATTTTCTATGGTATGATATGGCAATTTAATTAGTTCGAATATAGTTGATTCATTTCCCGTCTAATATCTCATAATTTTAGTGGCAAAGACAATTACCAATGAGCCTTAATGCTATTTTGTAGGAAATGCGTTCTTTTTATATTTTAATAATCGTCTATAGCTTGTTATGCTTTAGAAATATCAATGTTTTCTATTCCCATTTAAATTTTAGGAAGACATATTTAACGACATATTGATGTAATTTTTGTTTTAAAAGTTTTTTTTTATCTTTCATTGCATCTGAAGATCATGCCTTTTTGTATTCTATTTTAGAAACCATTGTAACAATAAGGCTTATTGACCGGTGCAATGGTTTTAAGAAATACCTAGTACATAAATTAAGTTCATTATTTTTTTATTAAATACTGATGAATTTTTCTTTTATTTATTTCTTCTTTTTTAATTATCCTATTGCTATTGCTTTCTTTATTTTATAGATTGGAAATGGCACTAGAGAAAAAGATGCAGCTTGAAAATATGAAACTAAAGTTGAAACATCAGAGGAGAGTGCAAAGAAGTGTTTCTCCTGTTTTCACCTTTTATGACCTCGCACACAACAATGTGGAACTCTTGAGATTAAACATTTAAATAAACAACTATTATGAGTGCGATAATTGATTCGAGTAACAGCAACTCTAATAAAGCAATCAGGTTTAGACTCCACATCATAACAAAAACTTCATGCTCGTATGGCTTAACAAAGATACTTATAAGGTCAAAAAGCGATCTTTATAAAATTTGTCTTCACCGGGCACTTAGGCCGGTCATTTTCATATGAGAACCTATGCGGAGAGTAAGAACATCTAACAAAGCAATCAGGCACGTATGCACGCACGCACTTCAAAAATTTATTTCATCAGCAATGAAATTGAAAGCGCCCGTCAAGGAAGCCATCAATGTGCAATAAACTATCAAAATGTATCTTGAAGTAGACTTCCTCGAGAGAACTTGCTGTTGGGTAATATGGAGACCCGGTCCACCGTAATTTAATTAGTTTTCTAATTAAGAATCTCACCTACCGCTCACCTACCACATCCCACATACCGCTCATCTACCTCTCAGCTACCGCTCTCCTGATTTCTATAAATAGCCTCTTATGGCTTGTAACAAATAAGCAAAGCTAAGTCAAGTCAAGGCCAAGTCAAGTCCTCTAAGAGAGAAAGAGAGGCAGAGAGAGAGAAAAAAAAAGAGAGAAGAAAATAAATATTTTCGTGTAAGCGTCTAGGCGCTCGACAGTGTAATTCATCGAAAAACTAAAATCCTCTGCAGCTCCGTGGACGTAGGTAAATCTGTGTCGCTCTAGTGTTTTTTTCTGCTGCAATTTTTCTTGTTCCATTTTTGTTTTATTATCGTCGTTTTTCATAACAATTGGTATCAGAGCTTTGGTTCGAATCTAAGGAAGAACTATGGGCGGAGACAAAGTGGTGACATCGGGGATCGAGAAGTTCAATGACACATTTTGTTTGCTGGATGATGCAGATAAAGAACTACCTCTATGGGAAGAAACCTCATCTTCCGTTACCGGGAAAGCGACCAGATAAGATGGACGATACAGAATGGAATCTGTTGGATCGACAGGTTCTGGGGGTTATTCGATTAACCCTGTCGAGATCGGTTGCCCACAACGTCATCAAAAAGATGACTACTGCAGATCTCATGACGGCTTTATCAGGCATGTATGAATAACCATTGGCGAATAACAATGTGCATTTGATGAAAAAATTATTCAACTTGAAGATGGTGGAAAGTGTTTCTGTTGCTCAACACCTGAATGATTTCAATACTATCACAAATCAATTGTCTGTTAAAATTAATTTTGATGATGAGATATGTGCACTGAAATTGTTGGTTTCATTGTCAAATAGCTTGAAAACCATGAGAATGTCAGTTAGCAGTTATGCAGGTAAATCTAATCTGAAATATGATGAAATTCGTGATTTGATTTTGGTTGAGGAGGTGTGCAGGAAAGATTTTGGTTCGACACTGATTGCTGATTCCAGAGGTAGATCACGAGATAGGAACTCAAACAGAAGACCAAAATCAATGTCTGGTCAGCAGACAACTTGCTGGAATTGTGGCAAGGCTGACCACATAAAAAAGAACTGCATGAATCCTAAGAAGAAGGAAAATAATGATGCTAATGTTGTAAATGTTGTAACTGAAGAAATACAGGACAGGATGTGTTATTGCTGGCAGTTCACAGTTTTGTTGATGACTGGATACTGGATTCAGAGGCTTTCTTCCATACATCTTCCCTCTTCTCACCAGAAGTTAATGTGAAATTATGTTGCATATAATTTTGGGAAGGTATATCTAGCTGATGGAAAAACTCTGGACGTGGTAGGGATGGGAGACGTTGATATTGCACTCTCTAACAAGAGCAAATGAACTTTGCAAAAGAAATCAGGTGGTCATTCGGTAGTGTTCTCAAATAGCACCTAGAAAGTTATCAAAGGAGCATTAGTACTGGCTCGGGGTATAAAAACTGACACACTCTATATGACTACAGGTTTACTCGGGCGTAGACATACGAGTCAGAGGTGCATTATGAGGAAGTAGAAGATCAGTTTTCTGAAAAGTGGGAAAGCGCCAAATGCAGGAAAACCGGACCTTGTACAGACAAATGGTGGAGAATCACAGAGCTATGAAGAAATATTGCAAGATGAAATTTGAGCAAGTGGGAGCTGGCCAAGAAGAAAAAGGCAGATTTCCTGCCAGAGAATCAGACTTGTAAGCTGACAGAACTTCCACCAAGGAAGCAGGCATTGCACAATAAGTGGGTGTACCGGGTGAAGACTGCGCTTGGAGGCAGTAAGAGGTACAAGGCTGGACTTGTTGAAAAGGGCTTTCAGCAGGTGCAGGATATTACTCATGCAGTGAGAGTTGTAAACAAATACAGGAGTAACCCAGCAAAGAGTTTGGTTATACAAGGCTATGTTGACGGTGATATGTCAACTGAGGATGTTACTAGCGAGAAGTTGAAGTTGTGCTAGACTTCAGCTGGTCTTTTGGCATGAAAACAAGGACTTTGAGTTGCAGAAGTGTAGGATATCATGTTTGAGGAAAAGGTCGGTACAGCTAATAGATAATGCAGTCAGTAGGTGATGCAGTCAGTGTCTCAATCTCCAAGTTGGAGAATTGTTGGGTAATGTTGAGATCTAGTCCACCATAATTTAATTAGTTTCCTAATTAAAAATCTCACTTACCACTCACCTACCACATCCCACATACTGCTCACCTACCTCCCACCTACTTCCCACCTACCGCTCTCCTGGTTTCTATAAATAGCCTCTTATGGTTTGTCATAAACAAGCCAAGCTAAGCCAAGTCAAGGTCAAGCCAAGTCCATTATAAGAGAAAGAGAGGAAGAGAGAGAAATGGAGAGAAGAAAATAAAGATTTTTTTGTAAAAATCGAGGCGCTCGAAGGTGTAATTTCTAGAAGAAATAAAATCTTCTGCAACTCCGTGGACATAGGCAAATTTGTCGAACCACTTAAATTTGTGCGTCACTCTGGTGTTTTTTTTCTGCTTGCAATTTTTCTCGTTCCATTTTTCATTTTATTGTCGTCGTTTTTCAAAACACTTGTCCCTTCAGCTTCCAAGAAAAGGTAGGGTGTAATAAAAAGAGCAATTAGCAGCACATTTAGCAACCTTGCTACTGTTGGCAAATCAATGTGCAGCGACCTTACCAACCTAGGTCAGTTTTGAAAAAGAAAAATATGCAACCATCCTACTAACAATAGTGGCATACTGATAAAGGAGGAAGATTCAGAGCGTAGAGAGGTCACGAGTCCTAAAAAGAAAGATAGGCCATGTGCAATTTTCAAATAAACGCTTGCTGGTAAGTTTAGGAAGCATGAAGACCAAATAAAATTCCAAGTAGTCTTCAAATAGGATTAGGTTGACGAAGAGACTTTCAATTGCCTTTAACGTTGATTTTCAAGAGCAAAAATAACAAGGGAGTCATGATCCAAGAAGGTCTTCCAATAAAGGGAATTGGTTTAATCAGCAAGAAGAGACACATGAGTGTACCAACGAGGGTGGGTTCAGTAAAAAAGGGCTAATTTAATCTAGAATAGGTTTATGAAGACAAAACAACCATGTAGACAAACATGGGTAGACCAAGCTTACCAAGCAAGCATGCCATTTTGGGAAGACATACCCTACGTAAGAGTTGCTAGACCAAGTTGAAACACTAAAGGCCATCAATCTATATATATATTACTGACAATTTGTTGGCATGTTAGAAAGGACACTGGTGCATCAAACTCCTATTAGTATAGCTCCAATGGAGGTTAATGCATTAGGCCTTACCCTTGTGCTATGGCACACGGACACGGACATATGACACGTCTATTATTGAAAATATAGGACACGGGCACGTGTACGCACCGTTATAATAAAAAATATTAAAAATATATGTATAAATTAAATAAATAAAAGAAAAGAGTTAAAAAATTAACTTTCAAAAACTAAAATGCCCGTAGATAATTGTTTAGTTTATGACATACAAAATGCAAGCATAATAGCATATATCATCTTATATTACATCAAAATTTAACTTCTCATAATTAAAATTTCATTAAAAGAAACAAAAAGAAGATTGGCTTCTTTGGCATGTACTTTTACTTCGCATCCACAATCATCAATTCATCATCACTAAATATCACATATTTCAACTCTGGTGCATCAAAAGAAAGGTTTGCAATATCCAAAATTCTCATATCGTCTAGGGTCTGAAATCCATCTCCAACAATATCCCACATATTGTTAACACCTTCCATGTAATTTGGAGTCTTTCTTGATAACAAACAGAGGTTAGCATGCACATAAACTAAATTTTCAGCTCATTGGTTTATCAATTTCTCTCGGAATACGAGAACGAAACTAGTCTAAGAAGCTTTATCGCAACAATTTGTAGTAAAGGCGTTAAAGCTCCATGAATCAAGCACCACATCTTTAAATTCATCTTTCATTTATCACATAAAGACTCTTGATCTTCAAATTCATCTAAATATCCAAAAAACTTAGCTAACTCTACATCTATATATTGTCTATCATCATTTAAAAAATAACACTTCAAATAAACTTTTTTTATATTTGAAATTTTCAAATCTTTTTATGAGGGGAAAAACGTTAAGGATTCTCCTCGAGCCATTCCATGAATATTTTCCAAGAATGTAAAAAATAAAATAAAAATTTAGATTTAAATGATTCCAAATTAGTGATATAAAAGTAAACTAGAAAGCAAGAAAAAAAAAACTTTGGATTTAAAGAATGAGCTAAGCAATACAGGGGTATGCTATTTTTATTCCACCTATCCTTCAAAACTATAAATAGAATACTCCAGAACCTTGAGTCTTCACCATTTATCTTTCTTTCATATTTATATATTTCTTCTTTCATTTTACAAAACATCATATCCCACATCTCATAAATCAAGTGCAAGCATAGTTTATCTGTATATGCAGTTCAAAACATGTGATAAACAAAATCAGTAAAAAAAAGAATATATTCAATTTTATCCCAATGAAAATCAAGTAAAGACGTTGAAGCTCCGTGAATTAAGCACGACATCTTTGAATCCATCTTTCATATATCACGTAAAGACTCTTGATCTCCAAATTCATCTAAATATCCAAAAAACTTAACTAACTCCACACTTATATATTGTCTCCTATCATTTAGAAAAAAACACCTCAAACAAACATTTCTCATATTTGAAAAATTCAAATCTCTTTGAGGGAAAAAAACATTAAGGATTTTCCGCGAGCCATTCCTTGAATATTTTCCAAGAATGTAAAAAAAATAAAATAAAATTTTAGATTTAGGTGATTCTAAATTAATGAAATAAAAGTAAACTAGACAGCAAGAAAAAAAAAAATTAACCTTGGATTTAAAGAATGAGCTAAGCAATACAATACATGGGTGTGTTAGTTTTGTTTCACCTATCCTTCAAAATTATACATACAACACTCCAGAATTTTGAGTCTTCATCATTTATCTTTCGTTCATATTTATATATTTCTTGTTTCACTTTACTTAACATCATATCCCACGTCTCATAAATCAAGTGCAAGCATAGCTTATCTGTATCTGCAGCTCAAAATATGTGATAAATAGGATCGCTAAAAGATAGAATATATTCAACTTTATCCCAATAAAAATCAAGTATTTTTTCCTTCACGTAACTTGACTTTCCACACCATTTTCGTGATACCATGACCATTTTTCACTAATCACCATTGTTTGAAGCGTATTTTTAACTTGTTTGGATCTTCTTAACATCATAATAACTGAACCAAGCCTACTTTGAGCAACAGCAAGCATTTTCAGATTGGAAAAATCACTGAATATAGAAAGTCTCATGGAATGATTCATGATAGAATTTTTTACCCAAAAAACATCTTCAACAATCACTGTGAAACTGTGTTATTCATTTTACGTGATCTCATTTGCTTCAATATTTTTCGCAACACATAAATTATTTAAGGTAAGTGAGCGTACGAATAATGCAAGGTGTCCAAAATATATGAGGATATATTTGTTCAACAAACAAATGATGGATGCCCTACAAACTGAAACATTATCAATAATTACTTAACAACATTTGAAAGATCAACCATCGATATCACTTCTTTAATCAAATTGAAAATGAAAAATATATCTTTACATTTGCCCCTCATAATTTACAACTTTGGTAAACATTAGACAACTTTCTGATATTGTCATAAAATTGTTGAATAATCGTCTTTCCGGATCGGTCCAACAATAGCAAACTAAACTAACTCATTTATCTTTTCATGTACCTTTTGTTGATTCAAGTAATTTCTCAATATTAAATTGTTTTCTCTGCAATAACTTTGATCTATAACATTGAACCCTAGTGGAATATAACTAAAGGGTTATTATCATATGCAAATGTAAAAGCATTCTCATAGCATGGATTTCTTGCAAAGTTAAAAAGGAGGCCAACTGAAAAAAACATTATTGCAATTTCACAACCTAGTTGTTCTCATATCTGTATATTGCATGCAGGTTCCAAACTACTAACTTCAACAACTTTTCCTTCTTTTAGCCTCATAACATTTCAATTTAATTGAATCAACATTGTCGTTAGCATCATTGATTAGAATTGAAGTAGAATTAACATGACCCATGAGAACTTGCTAGCAATATGTCTTTTGAAGTCCTTTTAATCCTTAACCCAGCTTTGATGACTTGTTTTTGCATTTCACTTATTAGTGAGGAACATACTTTGGGGCAAAAGTTAATTTCAGGACCACCATCTATCTTAAGAGAGTTTCTACTCTTGAATATGTTCAGTGATACCACAATAGTTGCATTTAAATGTAATATTTTATCAGTTTTCAAATAATTTTCCCAACTTAGTGACATGATTCTACAATTATTTATTTTATTCTATGTTCAAGTTAGTTGAAGCCTCACCACTTCAAGATGCATCTTCAGTAAAACTTTTTTTTACTGGGTTTTTCAGAATACACATAAAAATTCATTTTTACATAGTTTTAAAATGAATGCAGTTATAAATGTCAAATCAAGCCTGCTCACAAGAAAAAATTATCCAACAAAACATAGAAAATTAATTACTATTTGAATGAGCTAAATCAGAAGTTGTCAGAAAAAAGTTTCAATACTAATTAACTATAATGTCATGCTTATAAAACAGACTCAATTGACAAATAACTTTAGATATACATATATGTATCAAATAGAGAAGTGGAGTTGTAGACGAGCTCAGGCTTGGCTCACATACGGCTCATTCGAAATTGCTCGTGTTCGAAATTGGCTCGTGAATAGTGTGTTCGTATTCGACTCGATTTAAATATTCTTGTTTGTGTTCAACTCGAAATCAGCTCGTTAAAATTAATTGAAAAAAATAGATTGAGAGTGTTGGATTCAAACATGATACAAATGTATGTAAAAGACGACACATAACCACATTATTATGATTTAGACTTAATATATACATATATATATATATATATATATATATACATACATATATATATACATATATATATACATATA
>NW_018164536.1:4222157-4254476 GCF_001263595.1 Phalaenopsis equestris
TATATATATGTACATATACATATATATATATATATATACATATACATATATACATATATATATATATATATTATAAATAATTATATGTTTTTTTTTCTATTTCGAGCTAAAACGAGTCGAATACCAACAAACAAAGAGTTACTCTTGTTCAGCTCGTTCATAATTAGAGCTAAAAAAAATTGGTCGTGTTCGGCTCGTTTACTTAACAAACGAGTCGAACACGAGCTACTTAACGAGCTGAACACGAGCTGTTCGCGAACAACGAGCTTTTTTGACATCCCTATAGAGAAGACGTATCAAAATGAAGTTATAAGCATAATCATATCAAGTAATGTTAGCCACAACAGAAAAAGAAAATTAAGGTTAATGTAAAGTCATGGGTGTTGCTACTTTCTAAACTTGAAGAAACGATTTACCATGCTCACATTCAAAATTAATTTAGAGCAAAATTTGATTTCCCTAATTAAAAACTATCGATATATAGAGGAAGAATTGTGTATGAACTAAATAAAAATCTATAAAAAATTAGGGGATTCTTAATTTCATCCTAAACTCCGGATTTTTCACTCAACATTATTTTGTTTTGATTTTTGGAACAAAATATGAGATGAGGAGTACCTAATCATAATCGGTCAATGTCCAGAGGTGTCACGTGCAGGCTGCAGAGACACTAAAAACTAGAGAGCCAATACGGAAGTCAAAACTCGAAAGTCGAAACCCTAACTAGACACCGATCAATAAGCAGAGCAGAGAACCAGAATTGCGACAAAGCATTCAAGACTGGTAGGTGGTGGCGCAGTGATAAAGCCCAAGCGAAGCTCCAAGGGCGGGACAGATATGGAGGGCAGCAAAACTGAAGTGAATCGAAGGAAGAAGACATCTAGATGAGAGTCACAATAAAGCATGATCAGGTTTCATCACTTTATTTTTTAAGATTTTAACTTTTATTTAAAAAATTTTGGGGTGATTACCGTTTACATGCAACCCATGAATTCTTATGTATTTACATACCTTACACCTAAATTTTGATTTTTACATACATTTATGCCACCCAAATGTTTCATATCACATCTAAATATATAAATCAAATCAAATCAGATACTTCTGTTTAATGTTTGTACATATTTAAGGTGACGAAGAAATTAAAATTTTGGTGTTAAATACCTAAATACATAATAATTGAGTGGTATGTATGCAAATCTTTCCTAAATTTTACATTTTTTTAATTGCAATCTTAATATGTTCTTCAGAATTTTTGTATTCATTAATTTAGGACGCGTGTTGGAATTGAAGACACAAGACCAACACGTATCTCTTTTTTTTAATATTATTTAATTGTGGCACTTCTATACCATGTTCGATCCATGTCAAAGTCACGTCCTTGTCCGACACTGCACAACTCCTTGATTGGAAGTGTTTGTGTAACATAGCCCTTGTATTTATAGAAATGGATACTATCAGATACACATAATCTAATGAAGCAGAATCTCTTAACTTGATTAAATGGTTTAATACATTCAAAGGAAGTTTTTTGTTTTTTTTTTTTTTTTTTTTTTGCTTTTTTATTTGTTTTATGTTTATTTTCTTTTTTGTTTAACATACAGATTGAACCTTCTCGCTTGCTCTTGCAGCTTAGCAGCGGCAATAAAGCCCTTATGAGAGCTACAAAAATAAACAGAAAAGAAGGCTAAAGAGAAGGTTCAATATGGCCATCATTTTCTCCAACCACGTTGTCGATGTTGTCGAATATAGGTCCAGTGATCGCTTCTCTTCCCTCTTCCCTTCCCGTACAGGCATCACCAACGTCCTTGGGCTGATTCGGGTGAGCCCTTCATTGTTTTTGCCTCAGTTGCGATGTCGATCTCCTGCACTAGATTGGGTTGAACGTCAATGCAATTTGAAGGTCACGTCAGAGGAGGTCGTTATTTCTAAAGGGTGGTGCCTTCTATGGTGCTCTAGACGTGGAGGACAGCATGATCAATAGGACTGTTTTCCATGGCAATGATTTCGTCGAAGAAAGATAGCTGATATTGGGATCCCGTGAAACAGATTTTAAAGCAATGAAAACACATTTTCTCTATTTTTGGTGTTTTTCAAAACGATTTAGAATCATTTAAAAACAAAATAATTTAAATACATAAACAAACATGATAATGTTTTATTTTTTGTTTTTTTTAAAACAAAAGCAAAAAAAGAACAACAAAAAATGGCTCTAAACAGACCTTTAGTCAGAGGGTCAACAAAGCGCTTGAAATACTATTCTACTTGTATTATCATTCGATTTATATGTGCACAGGAGGCTAGAAAATAAACGTGCTTCAACAAAGAAACTTCATATCCAGTATATTATGCATGTTGATTATGGCAATGTCAGCTTTAGCAAAAGATAAAAATTACCTTCTTCCCAAAAAGATTATGCATCCTACCCTTAGAAATAATCTTGTCAACAGGATCCTCACTCTCAAAAGTGATAAAGCCAAAGCCTCGAGAACGTCCAGTGGTGTGGTCCACCATTATCTGATGATCAACCACTACACCGTAAGAGGAGAACTGCTCCTTGAACTCATCTGCAATGTTAAAAAGAGTGATGTGATTACCAACTGATTAACTGGATAGCATAAAATTGTAAAATCTACCATCTGTCAAGGACGTCGGTATTCCTCCCACAAAGATTTTCTTGCTCTTGGGACCTCCTGCTGGTGGCATCTCCTCCCTTGGAACTGTTCTCTTGACTTCAACCTGAAATTAAAAATAAAAAAAATATCCCAATAATTCAATCCATTATGCAATTGTAATATCAACATATGAAAAGGCATTCTTTGAACAAATATGGTCCTACCACCCGCCCATCAATAGAATGCTCCTCCTCCAAAACCTTATCAATGACGGATGGATCAGCGAATGTAATGAATCCAAATCCTCTAGGCATCTGGGTGTGCTTATCCTTCATTATAACGGAATCAGTGATCTCCCCATACTTCGCAAAGTGATTAGTGAATGTCTCTGAAAACGTAAAGAATAATGAATAGCAATAGCAAAGCTATTCAAGAAATTAACAAGAAAAAAAGGTGCATTTACACACACCACCCAATTCTTATGTATTTACATATCTAACAACCAAACTTAGATTTTTTTACATTTATCCACCCAAATATTTCATATCATATAAAAAATATCACTATATTAACTTTTAAAAAGTGAAATACACCTTTACATGCATAGATAAAGTGGCATTTATGTAGAAATTTTAGTTACATAAGAATTGAGTGAAATTCATGTAAATCTTCCAAAAAATATCCTAAAATTAATAAGGGAAACCATCATAATCAAATGAACATGGAGTTACAAATGTAGTAAGAGAAATCAACAAAATCTATGAAATATCCTAAAATGAATAAGTGAGACCATCACCATATTTGAAAAAAATGCATTTCAACAGTCCTTGATCATCTGAGTGCAGTAACACCCAAAGAAATGAATGGAGGCGCATGTGAGTAACATACATCGCCGTCTTTGAACAAAAAATAAGTTCAGATCATAGGTTTGATTAATTTCAAGTAATCCAGTGAGCATCCATTAGCTTCTCTCACAAAAACTACAAAATTTATGATGGTGTGATCCGCAGAATCAAAGCAATTTGTGAACCAGCTAATTAATTGCACAACCCAAAAAGAATATCAGCATTGTCCTTCAAACAAGTAATTGGGGCCAGCCTTATGAATCACTCATTTGTGTCTAAAATTCATATGCCAACTTGATCCAAAATAAACCCAACACCAGAATGTAGTATCATGATGCCAAATTAATCCAAGAAAATGATGAAGCGAAATACTACAGAAATAATATTATTGCATGCCACCTAAGTTTTGTTAAGAACCTAAGGCTTCCATGAAAGAAACAAAGTATGACCTCTTGATTTTAAGGAATTTAGAAAATTCCAAGCCTTTGATGCACACATGATTAGGCATTTAGTTTCGTGGAAAGTTTCAAGAAGCTAGAATTATCTCAAGGAATAATTAAGCCAAAAGGATCAATGGAAGACAAGAACAGAAAAGGTAAAATACGAGAGAATTACATGCAATAATCTTTCTCCAAACCAAGCTCGAGTTTCGCTTGTAAATCCTATTCCCCTCCCTCCTAGCGTGTACGGCTGACTTGGAGAAACCATGATAAGAAAAGTTAGAATTACACCTAAACATAGAAGGAGAATGATCTATATATTTTCATCTTAGTAGTATTGATCCTTGATCAGGGATTCATATCAAAGTGGCATGGAGGTATGATTTTATGTGAAAAAGAGTGGGCAAGTATTGAGTGAGAAAGAGTGGACAAGTATGGAATGAGAAGTAGTCTCCCGAAATATTAGAAAAAAATCAACAAAAATTGGGGAAAGAGAATATTGTCACTTGAATTAACTTGTATTCAATAGATTTTGAAGCCTAGAAGGAAGATAAATAAACCAGCATGCAATTTGACAATAAAAAAATGAGAAAAAAATGAAATTTAAATTGAAATTTAAATCTAAACTACAATAGGAGTTACTTTGAATACAAACTAAAACAACAAAATTTCAGAGAAAACATGATGAAACATAGATTTGAAAAAGTCAAAAGCCAACTCCGTTAATGGAGGCCTTATTCTTCATGCCAGATCATGCATGGCTAAAATTGCATAGTTAAGTTTTGGCACAGTCAAACTGTAATATTTTTAAAATTCAGCCTCCTTGATAATATAGAAAGAAATCATGCCTAGCATTATTTTTGAGACCTGTTTAACATGAATTAAGATCTCAACTTAATATCATATGCCCTTTTGCTTGGTTTAAGCTTGCGTCGAGTCAGCTGGCCTTGATTTGAATGGCTAAAACATTATTTGTTCATCCTGCTCAATTCAGTCCTGAATAAGCTGAATTGAAGTTCAGAAGGCATTCCAAATCATAACTCCCATATTTTAGCTCATTTGTCCTAGCAACTTACCATTAAAAGCAAACAAAATTTGCATTTGACCCTCCGAACATGCAGTCAACCCAGAAAATATTGTTGGCAATACTGATCCAATAAAATGTACTTGAATAATTTGATATCCCAAAAATACAGTATTTTTTTCCTATTATAGTAGACGAATGATTAATAATAGTCATTCATGATGGTGGGTTTAGCTTTATTTCTTTAAAGAGCCATCTCAAAAAAAGATAGTGGTCTATAATGATACTCCAATGAGTCTAGATCAATTCAATTTGAAAGTAAGAACATATCTCCATGGTACTGTTGTAGCCCTCTATCTCCTGTGAATGGTCCCTAGTGACAAGTCAATACCCTTCTCAAGTAGTGACCAACTAGCCATTGTAAGCACACTTTTTTTCCCAATGAGTTATGCTTGATCTCCTGAACATTAATTAACTCTATACAATTTTTGCAGCAACAATAAATGATTAATAATAAAATTACCATCCTAAACCTAACTGCAATTCTTTTATGATCTTAATGCTTCAAGTGCAATTGTTATAGGCCTATCCATCTCCTCTGCATCTTTGGATGGTTCAATCTCCCATGCTATTATAGGTCGCGTTTGACAACTTTAGTACATGAATGATTCTCGTAAGTACTAATCAGGTTCAGCCTTCTTTAGCATTCACATCCTCTTGAACTTTAGAATGATATAGGAGCTTCAATTTTGGGAAATATTGGTCTCTCGTTAGTATATAGGGGCATTTACATACAACCACATAATTTATATATATATATATAGGAACTTCAGTTTTGGGAAATATTGGTCTCTCTTTAGTATATAGGGGCATTTACATACAAGCACATAATTTTTATATATTTACATATTTAAAACCTAAAGTATGATATTTACATTAATAACGCTTTGGTGTCTTAAACCAATATGAAATGGTGTAATTCAGTATTAAAAAGTTGATGGTAGAATTGTTGATGTGATGTTAATGATTTGAACGGCATGAATGCAAATATAAATGTTTAGGTGTCAGATACGTTAATACATTAGAATTGTGTGGTATGTATGTAAATTCCCCTATAATATATGCAATGTTATTTGTTCAAGTATTTAAACAAGCTTCATCTCTAGTCGTGCCAATCTCCCATTCATTTTTCCAAAATGGCAACTACGTATGATGACTATTAAGTGGAAATAAAGATCAATAAACAACTTAATTTAAGACCAGACATTACATAGGTCTTATGATGCTAAATTGATCCAAGAATGAAGAAGAGATGGATGCTATAGAACAAACAGGATCATAGACCACCAAAAATTTCTTGGAGAAGAAGTTCCTTGAATTTAATGTTACTAGAGAGTCCCTCACATAGAAGCTTTTCATGCATTAGAGGGTTATGGCTTCTTGAGAAAATTGAAGAAACTAAAAAATTCCTAATGGAAAAATTAAGACACGTGGAAGGTCAATCAGGCTCTCTTTAAAAGATAAGAGCATTTACATGCATACCAAATAATTGTTATGTATTTACATATCTAGCACCCAAATTTTGATATTTACATTATAACACTTTGGTGCCATATGAAATGGTGTAATTCAGTTTTAAAAAGATAGTGATGGTGAAATTGTTGATGTGATGTTAAAGATTCGAGTCGCGTGTATGTAAATGCCCCTACAATATATGCAATGTTATTTGTTCAAGTATTTAAGCAAGCTTCATCTCTAGTCATGCCAATCATTCTTCAATAATGACAATTACCTTGGATGACTACGAGTGAAAATAATGATCGATAAACAACTTAATTTAAGACCAGTCACACATTATACATGTAGAATGATGCTAAATTGATCAAAGAATGATGAAGAGATGGATGTTATAGAACCAACAGGATTATAGAACACCTGAGATTTCTTGGAGAACCTGGGATGTCGAATGAAGAACTTAAGTTCTTTAAATTTAAAGTTACTAGTGAGTTCATCACATAGAAGCTTTTCATGCATAAAGGGTTCAGGCTTCTTGAGAAAATTGAAGAAATTAAAAATTCCTAATGGAAAAATTAAGACATGTAGAAGATCAATGCAACATGAGACAAATGTTAAGACAGATGAATTACCATAAACGAAGGTTTTCTCCAACCATAATTTAACATTCGTAATAGTCGTCGACACTGCTTCACATTCATAACTATTTGAAATAGGGTATTTATGATCCACTAATATTAATATTTGATTGTCTGATAATCATTCGATTGGCTAAAAAACTTCAGTCGACTGAGAGCTCTTCAGTTAGCTATAAAGACTTTGGGCAGCCTTCTTGAAAGAACCCTGTATAGAATCCTTTTTTATCTTTAGGAAGATCTTAGACCATCAAATAGAGGGGGTGTCGTTGTAATCTGAAAGGCAGCTTTCCTTCGGAAAAGTGGTCTTCATAGAGGGTTGAGAAAGTGTTCTAGGGAGTGACCATCAGTTCTCTTATAGGTAATTTTATAATCAGTTGAGGGAGTTGATTGCGTACACCTTCCCCTCAGTTCAGATGCATAATGTTTATTCTTTCGGATATATTTACCTTCAGTCAGTCCATGACTCTGATCGAATGACACGATACTTGACACCTCTGTCTTTCGATTGTTTCGATGCAGTCCTTTGGTATCTTTCTAGCATGATCTGTTGAATTTCCTCGAAATTCTTATGGTAATATTTTAAAGTACAGTAAATATATTAAAGTTGGGTGGTGACTTGCACCCTTAGGCTAGAATGGTGAGGATGAACTAGGATAACCCATAAATGGTTGTTTGGTTGACAATATTAGAAGTGCACTGTAAAACAAATACTAGAATTTTAAAAAATTTAATGCTTGGTATAATGTTAATTAAAAATACTTTGCATTTATAGGGTATTTAACGTTTACGCACTACTCTTGCGTGCAAATAAAGTAAGCTCAAATATAACAAAATAATTTACACTGCTAGTTCTTGCAAAAACTCTTTGGGGTGTTTGACTATAAGTAGGATTTAAGTTAAATAAGATTAATTAAATTCGGATTTATCAAATCTAAATATAATTAAATTTGAAATATTTTTTGGTCAATTAAGATTAAAACAAGTTAATTCCACTTGATGTATTTAACATAAATCAATTTAAAATATTTTTTTCCTAAGCAAAATCCATTAAATCCAACTAAAAAGCGGATGCACAAAAACCGAATTTAATAAATGAAATGAACAAAAAATTAATTTAACTTAATGGTTAATTTACCTAATCTATTTATGATATTTGATGAATTTATATTAAATCCATACTTAAATCCACATAAAAAAAATACTACCAAACACTTCATCTCAGAAAAATATTACGTCCGTGAGGAGAGCTAAGATCAATTCAAGCACAAATAGAGGCCGAACAAAATAGTCGTCCCTGCATCTCCCTCTCCCACCAACTCACATTAGCTCAATCAAAAATTCATAAATTAATGCTTTGCTTAGAAGCCAAACTCGAACGACAGCTTGTTGGAGATCCCTAAGGCTTCATTCGCAGACGATTCCCAATGCCTTGGCCCTTATCTTTCCTTCGATCTGCCCTGGCTCAAGATTCATGTGTACGAGTGTTCTGCGTCTCTCTTATTTCCTCACCGATCTAACGCCAGAAATTTCTCCCTACTGCTGCGACAACACCAAAACCACTCTCCACAGAGTGGAACCGCACAACCATTTCCCTTCCTTTTCCAGTAACCCGCACACTAGTGCCCCATAAGAGGCGTTTGGTAGCACCCTATCAACAAGATTTGTCCGTCGGACTTACAAAATCCAGCCAAACATAAAAAAACACAAGTTCTATAGATTCCTTATTAAAGTGAAAAGTGGTTACTCCAAAATGAAAGAGAAAAGAGCAACAACAATGGGATAAAAATAAAGCCAAATGAATCAAATTATATTCAAATGATTTTAAATCTCATAAATATCTAAACTTTCTAAACGAGTTAAGAAAATTCATATCTAGCCTAAAAGTATTGCATTGAAACTATAAACTAAAATAACATAATTCCTAAACAAGTATGATAAACCGTGAATTTTAAAATTTAATCCATATTTAATGGTGGTCAAATTCTTAAATGCATTGCATGAATTGTTCATTAGCTCTTGGCTCATTTAAACTTCATACTTAATTATGCCTTTAAAATTCCCTCCATAAAGACAAATCTAAATTTAATACTTTTTAACTAATTTAGCATTAATTATGGTACAATTTGACAACGCTAGTTCATTTTTCTAAACTTGCCTAGAGTTCATTTGCTTTGATTTGACATTGTAAATCATGAAACTATTAGGGATTGTTTGGCTGCAAGTATGATTTAAATTAAATAGGATTTACTAAATCCAATAAATCTGAATTTATCAAATCTAAATATTATTAAATCCGAAATAATAATTGGTTCAATTAAAGTTAAATCCAGTTAAATCCATTTAATGTGTTTGACATAAATCTATTTAAAATATTTTTTTGTTCCTGCGCTAAATCATCTAAATCCAACTAATAAGTGGATTTAATATATCCGGATTTAATAACGGAACAAACAAAAATTTGATTTCACTTAACGGCGGATTTATCTAACCTATTTATGGTATTTGGATGGATTTAAGTTAAATCTAACTTAAATCCTATTAAAAGCATCATACCAAACAGCCCTTAGCTTTGCCCAATTCAATCCAAGTTGGGTTAAAGAAAAGCTTGAAAACCCTCTCATATCACAACTACCTCTTTAAACTTGTTTTCCCTCACAGCTTATCATATTAGTTAGAAAGTAATTAAATTTCTAGTTGACCATTAAATAATGTGCTAAAACCAGAGAATGTTGAGGCAAACTTTGTCGGTGTAGTCAATCCAGAAGTGGTGATCAAAATTATCATAAATGACTCAACTATACTAGCCACTCTTCCTATTAAGTTAGCCAATTTCTTAAAAAAACCAATCCAATCATAAGATTAGCACAAAGTGATTACATACTGACTCCAGATGAACCTAGTTTGGAGCTAAGGTGGAATATATCCTTCTAGCAATCTATTCTAACATATCATCTAGTATTAATGGTCTATTATGGCAAAATTGTCTTCATTCTCGATTAGCAGCCATTATAAGCATTCACTGGTACCTCAAGTTATATGTTGTGGCTTGATCCTATCAAACATCAACTCTCACTTTAGAATTTTGCAATTATAATAAAGGGATAGTAATAAAATCACATCTTGCCCTTAGAAATTCTCTTCTTCAAATATTGCTTAATTGCAATTATAGCAATTTCTTACTGCCTCTCCATCTCATATTCATTTTTTGATGGTTCAATCTCATTAATCATTAAATCACATTTATCCTCTTGGAGAAATGAATGATACTCTTGGTCTTATGTCAATCTTTTGAGCTCTGAATGAGCTATTAACATTTAAATTAATTCGTCTCTTTGAGAAATATTTATGATGGCCTGCTCTTGAGCAAACCTCATCACTTTTTTTTCAATCTAGCATCCATTCTTTATGGATCTAGCTTAGTTTCTCATCCATTCTTCTTGGATCTAGATTACCCATGAAATCTGCAGATGAAACTAATGCGCTAAGGTTTCTTGAGAAAACTTAGGAAGCTAAGATTTCCATATAAAACAATCAAAAAGCAAAAAAAAAAAAAAATCAATGAAAAATGAGATCGAGGTAGAAAATGAAACTTATTATAAACAAAGTCTTCCTCCAGCCTTAATTATGGCTTCCCATGCAAATCATTATCCTCATGTGCTAGCCCAATTGTGAAAACTGAGAGACCAAGAGAGGATTTGTAATTTTACCTAAAACCGAGAAACAAGAAATAAAAAAATCAAGATTATCACCTAAGAACCACTCATACATGGCCAATTAAGAGACCAAGAGAGCAAGAGAGGATTTGAAATTTAGCCTAAGGGCTAAAACCAAAAAATAAGAAACAAAAAATTCAAGATTAAAGCAATAGCCAAACTAGCTTGCTTCAGAGAGCTGAAGAGTGCTTGCACATGGCTCAAACTTTGAAATTATTTTATTAAGTTTGTTTCGTTATTTTATTAAATTACAAAAGCTTAAAGAAAATAACATGAAAACCAAAAATTAATCATTTCTACTCAAACAAGCATAAATGCTTAATATCAAGGACTAAAAATATATAATTTGGAGCCAAGCTGTTTTGCTAAGGTGAGGCATAAGCATTGAGGCAAATCAAGACGAAAGCCTCAAAATAAATTTTAAGAAAAAAATTATAAATAGGACACCATCAATATATCTAATTTAGAACCATAAAGACCATTAAATGTCAACCATCTGAGAGAGTAGATATTTTAAATTGGACATCTTAAATATGGTAGAGATAAACCTAAAAAGACTTTGGGTATTTTGTATATAAAATGATCTTAATTTATTAGAATTAAATGAAAATATGACTCTCAATAAAACACAATGAAGAAAAAGGAATCATGTAGCCGTCCCCACTAAGTAGGATAAAGACATGTTGTTGTTGTTGTATTATCATAAAGACAAACCATAAATCTCACATATCAAATATTAATATAAAATGGTTTTTATCAATTGTGTCCGATTGTGTGTCAAATTACAGAAAAAAGAAAAAAATTCAGCATATTCTTTTGAATTGTCATCTTAGAGCTACAGCTTAAATGCAACGACAGTATAAGAGAACATAGATTTTGAGACAATTATCATACCATGGAGTAAAATAGAACTTATGCAAGCATCATACAGATCCATGCTAGTAAATCCTAATAGAGGGATGTTACTTACGACACATTAATACATCTATGATAATGTCATATTCATATTTGTGCCCATGGCGCGTGAACATTCCAGGATATCAGGTCAGATATCGCATTTGGCGGATTCAGCTAAAGACATACAAACAGTCATCATCTAAAGTTGCTAGTAAGATTAACTTAAGAATAAAACAAAAGAAAGACGGAGAAGCCATTAAGTTGTTATGTTTAAGTAACGCAAACTTCACTCCCATAGTCCCATTCAAAAGAAAACACAAAAAAAAATTAAATGTGCAACCAAGCTTCGATAATGCCTAAAACATTAGAATTTAATTATAATTTTTCAATCAAGCAACCGTACTTGCCAATTAAAAATAATACTTCATCCAAAAAAGGCTATGAAGCAAAAAATGTAAACCTTCCAAAGTTGTGACGAACAGATTTCAAAACACAGTTTTGCAGACTGCTAGAGCCACTGTTGTTAGCAATAAAGCTCAAAAACTAGATAGAATCCAAACTTCCCAGACATACAATATGAATCAGATGGATTTTTTCAGGTTAAAACCATACAGGAAATTTTTTGATAATCAAATATAAGAATAGAGTGCCCAATAATCAAGTTCCACATTATGAATTGGAGGTCGAGGATATTATCAAGGAAACAACTCGACTAGTAGTAGTGAATATAACTTTTGAACGGGGTTGATGTAAGAGCCTCTGTGCAAACTGTTAATCTACAAAAAATAAATTCAATTCTCTAGACAAGATCTGAATCAGATGTAGCTATGGAAAAAATATGATATCTCATAAATGAATTCATGAAACTGACTTCGAAATGAGCTAAAGAAAGAATCAAATGTTATCTAGATAATGCAAACATATAAAAAATGTCTCATTTTACGTATCTCAGTTATTTCCATATTGTAGTGCGAGTGAATGATGGTGAAGCAATATCAATCAAGTTATGGTACCACATCAATCAAGTCTGGTTTAAAAAAGCAATGAGAGTTTGATCAATTTGAAAATGTTTTTACAAACTCTATATGAATTTGTTAAATCCTCAGCATTGTCCAACCTTTATAATGAACTCAATGTCTTCCATCTCTGAGAAAACGAGGCGCTAATTTAATAAACTGCTTGTGATATTGTCATTAGACGATGTGTATCATGATTCTAAGATAACTTCAAATCATTTTCCAGGAGCTTTGATTGAGTTTACAGCTATATATCTCAGATATTTAATGACATAGGCATGCACGCACATTAATAGATATTTTTAACTCCTTTCAGCAATCATAAACCATAATATAAGGTTTCAAACAATTTTCCACACTTCAAGGATCAATAAATGTTACCCAATTGCACGTGACACAACATAAAAAAGTGTGAGAAAATATTGTAAAGTGCATGCATAATTTCCGAAGATTGGGGCTGACAGATACAGGACTTCCCCCATATTTCCTTCTTCACTAGCTACCACTTTAATGACTCGTGAAATCACTACTACTTACTCATCAATTAACAAACTATTGCAATTATTCAATAATTATTATTCATTTATTTTGTATGGCTTTCATTAGAAGGTCTCTTAAGATTGTATAAATATGCAAATGCTAAAATGAAGTACTCAATAAATGATATCCAATTCATGCCATGATATCAGGGATTCAAGCTTTTTTTTTCTTAGTATACATTATTGCAATCTTCATCACTATATTTCCACAATCTTATAGCTCTCATTGTTGCAATATCATAATCTCACAACCTTCAATCTGCACTTTTCCTTTTCTTCTATTTTTATATGATCGCAGCCTTCATCACTGCACACACCGTAATCATTCCTCATTAAAGCAGCCTTCATCATTAAGTTGTTGAAAAATGGTCCTATTAATGCACCCTTCATCACTAGATTTTTTGCATCTCTTTCCTTTTCCTTTTCCAAATAAATAGAACCATAATTTCCCTCTCCATGGACAATAATAATAACACCCTCCTCATTTTCCAAATAAATAGAATCATAATATCCATCTCCATGGACAATAATAACAACAACCATAAACCCCTAGTTTTGGATTTTCTTGAATTGAGGGATGCCAGAAAAATCGAAGAAGAGCTGCAAAAGAATCATTCAACATATGGGTTGAATGAAATGAACTTTCCAAAGTAATCACAATTGGCTTACACAATCCTAAAGGGAAACAAAATTGCCACTTAGAAAGCACAAAAAAACAAAAAAAGGCATGCTAAGAACACCAAAAAAATCATCAACAAGTGAACATCTTTCTACCATTCTTGCTACAAAAATTATTACACAAGTTTGGAATAAATACATCCATTAATTCATTTGAGAAAGATCAAGCTAATAGAATTTCTGGAAGTTTGGTTAGAATTGCCAATGTTTGAAAGAAAGAATATGTTTAATGACTTTTATATGTCATAAGCTACACTTCTACTCATATTTTCTCCAAGATGTCCATGTTAAAGTCATTTACAACTAAACATTGCATTTTCCATCATAATCCAACCAAACTAATCCCACTGATAGAGTGATTCAAAACGCTAGAGTTTAACGGACAAAACAAGCTGAGATGCAACCCCAAACCACCACCACCACCACCCCACCGCAAACACACACACACATGCATAAAATAGTAGAATGAGCTTAAGTGTATTTTCATAAAAATCGTAGAGATCATAAAAATTTAGAGATTTCAATGAAGGAACAATAACTTTGCTCTATAAACACAAGCATCAAACACCTAGTAAATTGGTCATATAAACAACCATGCTTGTGGACTTAATAATTACCTTCCTTTAAAAACAAAAAAAAAATGTTCAAGCCAAATCCCTATCATAACCCCAAGGATATAAAAATAGCCAATTAAACTTACTAACAAATAACAAAATGAAATATTTTATCTTGGAAATACAATATATCTCCAGAGAGTTCCAAAAATAAATCAAAAATATCATAATATCATTCAATAGAATAAGAATGGAAAGGATGAAAGTTAGACCTAAATCAAAGTTTTCTAGCTCTTCTAATTTTTAACAGCAATGCTTAAAATTACTCAATAGGAAGAAAACCTGAAGGCACGTCTTGTTTCCATTCTAATGAAAAACGCAATGAAGCTTATTCTTTGTTGTGCTTAAGGATTGCCTCATTGCCATTGTTATAAAATGCGCAATTTTGTTGTGCTTCAGTGAAGCATACACCTCACACAAGAAAGGCAGGCTTCACCTCAATTTAGTTGAGGAACATGCCTCTTCACACAAGAAAGGCAGGGTTCACCTCAATTTAGTTGAGGAACATGCCTCTTTTTATAAGGCTAACTACAGCGGTCCCACCTTCATTAACAAATCTTCACACCTCAGCGCCTACTACTTCCATGAATTGCAGACAAGAAAGCAATTCGTAGCTCTCTATGGGTGACTTTGTTATAAGATTTCTTTGCCATCCCAGCCACCTCAAAAAACCTTCTCTACCATCATCTCCCATTATTACCTAAGATCTTCATAAAGAAATTCCACCATCTTCCTTAGATTTTCTGATGAGAACCCCTAAATCCTAATTTTATTCTTTCTTAGGTGGCTTAATATAATTTCTATAATTTTGTTATTTGAACATTGTTTTACACAATTTTTTTCAAAAGCAAATCTATATTTTATGGTTTGTAAGAAATAGGTACAGGAAAAGAGAAAAACTCAACAAGTAGAAAGACAAATGAAGGCAGAGCATGCAAATCGACATTGAAGAAAATGACATAACATGTTTATCTGAGTGCAATTACTTCGAGAAGGTTGTCGAAGGGGTATTACATGAATGACGGAGTCCCTATTTGGCTCTCACAAGACTGTTGCACAGTGGGCAAATGTACCTGAGGTGGTGAAAGAGAGAAACATGCACATATGAAGACAAACATCTCAAATCATTTATCACAACAACAGTTTGACAATAGAAGACAACAAAAGTGAGACAAAGGTTGTTGACAAGATGTTTCTTGATAATGCTAAAGAGGCGTGTAGCCGAGATTGTATGGATATTGGAAGGTATTTTACACAAATTCCATTTCATTTAATAAGGTAAACTTCCCCTTTGTATTTCAGCATGATTTGTCCTATAGTTTCCGATACTCTAGACTTGAGATTACTATCTATGTATGATTTACGAACTTTGGTGTAAAAATAAGTCAATAATGTTCAATTGCATTGATGCAATTAAAATAACTTAAAATCATACGTAAGCAACAATCATGCCTATGGTTTGTCTGAAGTAAGGAATAGAAATTTGATCAAGATTTTGTTTAACAATGCACACGGTTCTTTTTTATTTTGAAATTTGTTGAAGCATCAAATAAGGTTAAAGATGCAGTGTAAATTTTTGAACTTCTAAATAGTCATAGAGGATATTGGAAAGTATTTTATTGTTCAAATTGTTACTGATAAAGTGAGTGCTTACAGGAAGTCTTATAAAAGATAATGGAAATTTGACTATATATGTTAGACACCATGCGAAGCACAATATAGATTTGATTTTATAAAAGCATAATGGCTTGCCTTAGCATAAGAAAGCTTTGAGCAAAGCAAAGAAGATTATAAAATTCGTCTATAAGGAACTCCTACATACAACTACAACTAAGCTTGCCACAGCACACTTGACACTAAAAGCATTTTGGAAGCATGAAATCTTTTGAAATCTATGTTCACTTCCATGCAATGGCTTAACCTTGCTTGTGCAAAAAACACTTTAAGTAAAAAAATTGTCCCTAATGAGAGTTCTAGGTAAGTGTTAACATATGCAATAATAACAACAAAGCCATATTAATTAAAAAATATCGATTCTGGTCCACCATGCTTGCAATGCAATAGATGAAACTATAGAATTGATAGCCCAAATTTTGATATAAAATGAGTTCCACTACGAGGAGTTATGGGAAATCATTGATAAAATGTGAGAGCTATAACTTAATTGTATTTTCATATTGCAGGATATTATCTTAATCAGCAATGCCAATATGCTGAATACAAGTCAACAAATCCTAAAGAGTAAATTAGGTATGTATTATTGTATGTATAGATTGATAGTTGACTCAACTGAGGGAGGAAGGCTAATACACAGCTTACGTCCATCATAAATAAGAAAACATCGAATTATGGCAAACCAGTGGGTTCAGCATGTTCTCCACATGGTTTCCATTATTTAGTGATTAAAATAAAGAATAATTTCTCAACTTTTTTTTCAATTTCGGTTGGATAGTAGATTAAATTTAGTGACGGCACTCCAAAGTTAAAACAATTTGCAGTCAAAATATTAGGTTTTATATTTTCATCATCAGATATGTAAAATTGGAGCACATATAACCAAATCCAAACAAAAAGAAGAATATTGTTCAAGCAACTTATAGTAGAACTCATTGGTTTTATTATGTATAACAAGAGGATGGAAGAAAGAAATATGAAGAAAAAGACCATAAAGATGATGATCACTTTATGATGACATGCTATCAGATCATGTAATTTGTAGATGACGATAAGAGAACAACATCTGATTTTTTTTATAAAAAGAATCTCAAATGTTGACATTCTGATTGGGTCGGAAGTGAGGCTATCACAAGCCAACTAGAAATAAATAAAAAAAAAGATCCATAAAAATTTATGTAATTACAAATCTAATTATCAACATGTTATTTTTTAAAATCTAGCCATTATTTTTATTGAATACAGCTGATTAAGAATGATAAAGACAAGTAATATTGAAAATCAAGACGAACAGGACAATATAGATACAACTGAGGCTAAAAAAGGAAAAAATGATTTGTTATGTAGATGATTCAAATGAAGTTTCATGAGTGATGAGAATTTTTAAATTTAAAATTCCAATGTAGATAAATTAATATTTTCTTACTTAAAATAGATAATATTATGAGTGATAAAAAAACTTGTGATAAAAAATTGAACTTATTTTAATTGTTTTGCTTTAATGTTTTAATATTTTACTTTGATATCTTAGTTTACCATGATAGTTTATATTAGAATATAATGGCTATCTCTACATCATTGTTACTTATTATTTGATCATATTTCATGATTATGTTTTTTTCTCTTTTGCTTTACTCTGTTTTATTTTCTTTCCTAGTTATTTTATTCTGTTTTTATTATTTTTCATTATTATGCTTATTGTAATTGGGTTTAAATACCCCTCTCTCTTTCTCTAATATGACAGTTGTATAACTCTTCTTACTTCAAGATTTAAAGTTATAATGTTAGCATGTTATTTCTTTATGCAATTTGTTACATCATACTTTGTTAGAATATTAATATGTTACTATTTAACGTGTTAATATGTTAGAATATTAGTATGTTATTTTTTATTTCAAATTTTTAAGGAGTTTAGGATCACTTTTTGTTTTTTATTTTTATTTTTTTTAGTTTGACTATTTTTTATGTAACATAAAGAAAAAATGCGTTTGGAACTCTTACGCTTTTTTAAAATAGAGCAAAAAACAAGTTTGATGTTCATATGCTTTTTTTTTTTGGGAAATAAAAAATGCTACCTTTTTGAAATATTTAAACAAAAAGATAAGGGGATTTACATACACACCACCCATTTCTTATGGGTTCATATAATTGTGACCTAAATTTCACTTTTTACATGTACACCACCCTATTCTTTCTTATGACACCAAAAACACCATCTTTATAAAGTGAAATACATATTTTCATGTAAGATGGTCAGTATGTAAAAACTGAAATTTAGGTGTTAAATATTCAAATACATGGGATTTGAGTGGTATGCATGTCAATCTTTCTAATTCCACCGCATCAGTTCCATGATCTTCTCCTCCTCCCCCTTGTTCATATGGATCCAACATCATTTTGGCTTGAAAGGTCAGCCAAGTGATGATACACTGCAAGTCCGATGCCTTCCTTGAACTCACTACATTTTGGAAGAAGAATGAGGTTTTCTTCTTCCTTGAGCTCCCAAAGATAAACAGAGCGGTCAGTTCCATGTATGATGCCTTCCTCTCTCTTATGCCTTGGAAGATTTGATTTTTTTTTTATCAGTGCCTCGTCAAGTCTATTTGACGGCAAGACGTACCACTCCTCACGTCGAACAGAGGCAGCAAAGGCACCATCGTAGTCAGCGGCCTCTTCTTAGAGGAGGGTGGTGGAGCAACGGCTAAAAAGAGGGAGGTGTAGCTCTTGGAGATGAATGTGCAGTAGCTCAAGCTCGGGAAAAGTGTTTTAAAAATAGCAAAAACATGATTTCTGGAGTTTTGCATTTTTTAAATTGTTTTAAAATGTTTTAAAAACAATACGTTTAAAGAAACATAATAAAACATCAACTAAATGCATTTTTTTTTTTTTCTTATTTTTAAAGACGAAAACAAGAAATAGTTCCAATCAGCCATTAAAATTTCTACAATATTTTTCCTTTACACAATTGTTTGAGCGTCAAACAATCGCATTTTTTATTTTTCTGTTTCTAAAAAACATAAACATAAAATAAAAAATTGTTCCAAACAACCCCTTAAATTTCTACAATATTTTTCCTTTACACAATTGTTTGAGTGCCCAGGGTTACGCCTTGCCTCATTGAAGGAATGTCTCAATACCGGATTGCATATTTTTAAACATTGTTTAATAGCAATGGTTAAAAGCTAATATGATACGCATTATAAGCTTCCAAAAAAGCCAATTTTATTATTAGGCAATGTAATAAAAATGTTAATCTTTTCTTCACTTAAGAGCTACAAATTAGATATAACCTAGAACCATAAGATTGAAAAAATTGTCATATTCTCCCCATAATTCAGAACACACTAAGACCTAGACACGAGAAAACCGAACAGTTAACCTGCTACTATAAAAACCTGAAAACTGATCAACTTGTCATCAATTTATGATCGCTCCAAGTATCTATTATGCTCCTGATCACAATTTCCAATCCAATATGCCTTCTTTTTCATTCTGTTTTAAACCCTCTAATACTACATTGTCTAGCAGTTAGTGTGGTACCATGCAAGAGCATGGAGCAATACTTTCTTTAATTCTCAGTAGCAAAAGTAAAGAATATAAAGAGCTTAAGTGTCTGCCAGACTTCAATAAAAGAATGTCGATGTCCAACTTTGTTACACAAACAAAATTATCAAACATCTAATAAGTAGGTCATAGAACATCAAAATGAACTCAAATTTTCCCTTCCTAAAAAATATTCAAATGCTTCAAGGTTATACGGCCAAGAAATCTAGCTAAAAACATCTAATAAAGTGCAATGCCAAAACGAATCGTTATAATTATAACCAACTTGCAAATCCCATTAAATTACATGTTCAAAAAATCTAGCTAAATACATTATCTAAAACGAGTACAATTACATTACTTAAGTTCGTAATATATATATAACCTGAAGATAATGTAATCCTCCCCACTCTATATCCCATCTCTCATCATCAATTCTCTTTTATGCACGATAACCTCATCTCCTCAAACTCATACGCTAAAAAATTAAAACTCTAAATGGATATCCTGCAAATAGATTTAATCTAAATTGTTTCCTAATGCAAATTTTTGTTTAACTCCTAATGCTCATTTTACATCATCACATCGTAAATTGTCATCATAATTAACTTACTCATCTTCACTATTTAAGGTATTTGAACATATATCTTCCAATCAAAACAACAAGCTCACCCCACAACCTGATGCATTATGGGAAGGACTCTCCAAACCAATACCTTAGTAATAGTGCTCACCTCTTATGACCTTGCCCCATCTCACCCATATGCCTTGGTAAACAATTGAGGCACCACTAAAAACATTGTTTTGAATCCATGTAACATTTTAGACATCACAAATTATAGGTAACATTTAATACAGAAAACTTGTGCTCTAGGGATATTAATACTACAATAATAGCACTCAAAGCAAATTGAAGAAAATCTAAAACCAGAGCAACCATATTTATAATTCAATTACTAATAACATAAGTTAAACTAGCAACATAAACAGTATGGGCAACTAAAAAATGGCCATACAGTAATAAAACATGGGCATATACATACATTACACAGATTTCCCATGTATTTACCTATCTAACACCAAAAAAATTCATATTTACATGCATACCAATCGAATCTTTAATATCACATCAAAAATACCATCATCACTACCTTTTTAAACGTGAAATACACCCTTTCATGCATAGGTTTATGACATCAAGGTGTTATAAATGTACATATTAAAATTTGGGTGTCAGATATGTAAATAGAAACGAATTATGAGGTATGTATTTAAATTTCCCTAAGAAAATAGTCTGTTCAGCGATTAAACGGCCGAGTGACTATCTAAGTGTTCAGCTGTTAAAAAAAATAGCTTGCTCTCAGATGGGGCAGGCCGGAAAAAATATAAACAGGGATAATTTTACAAGAAATTTTGATCAAGATAAGGAAATGAATGAATATCATGGTAAAGAACATTTTAATTGTCAGTTTAAAGAGGACAGAAAAAAATCTACAGATGAACAATAGCCATACCTACGGTTGTTTCCCAAGCAACACCACCAACGAAGATTTTTCTACCAAACAAGAAAGAAATACGGTTATCTTCACTTCGTCATCCCTCCGAGGCAATCAAATGGGCCAGAATTTGAGCCCGACCATCCGCTAGCCTTAAATCTAGAAACATGATGATCTAACAAAAACGAATAGCAATCCCTAAGACTTTACTACTAACCCTGAAGAAGAAGAACCGCTAACGTGTTGCTTTAACTCCTTGCCTGCACTATCTACATGTTCTATCCTCCTTCCAGGAGACTTCTTCTTCCTCTCTCCCGCTCCTTCGCCATCTCCTCCCTCTTCCTCCTCGTCCTCCTCTACCTCCTCAACCTCCTCCTCGACCTCCTCCTCGACCTCCTCCTCTACCTCTTCTACCTCCTCATCTTCCACTTCCCCGCCGTTAACAGCGGCCAGCTTCTCCTTCGCCGCCTCCATGGTTTCTTCCCTTTTCTACAACCTACCAGACCTGCAAAGTAGCAAAGGTTATTCCACTAAACCCTAAGGACCTCTATACCTGAGGAAGAGCAGAACCCTAGGTGACACTGCGTAGCACCTCAGAAATTCATTTCCTACCTATCTAAGGTTTGCCAAGCTCGTGTCTCTGAGAATTGCTTCTCTCGCAGAAATTTCTTCCGCTAAGACGATACAAACCCTAACGGACGCTCCGCGGCGCTCGGACTTGGGCCGACCGCAGGCTTCGCTTTTAAACCCTGCTTACAGGTGGCGGTTGGAAGATGCTACACGAAAGGGGTAGAATTAGCATTACCAATTACATGATTTAGTCTAAAATGATACAATTTTAAGCCAAAAATTAAAATATAGGTTATATTAGAGGTAGCTGCAGCTTATTAAAGAAGAAATTGTGAAACTGTAGAGGAATAATTAGAAGTTTGTGGTGACTATTACAATATTTATTTGAAAAAGTCAGGCCGCGTCCAGAAAGTTGTCATTGTACCTGTCAAAAACGAAGCATAATTTTGGAAAAACTATCAAAATACAGTTTATCCAAAAAGATAAAACTACAATACCACCGCACCACTGCCACAAACGAAGCCTAATTTTGGACTAAATTGTGTAATTTGGTAATGTTATTCCTACCCTTTTCGTGTCGCATCTTCCAACCATGACATGTAGTCAGGGTTTAAAAGCAAAGCCCTTGACTTGTGGTCGGCCTAAGTACGAGCCCCGCGGAGCATCCATTAATGTTCTTTGGGTTTTACCAGAAGGAATTTCTGCAAGAGAAGCAATCCTCAAAGACCTCAGTGGTTCAAACCCTAGATAGGCAGAAAATGAATTTATGAGGTCCTACGCAGTGCCACCTAGGGTTGTGCTCTTCCTCATATTTAGAGTTGCTTAGGGATTAGTGGAATAACCTTTGCTACTTTGTATGTGTGGTAGGTTGTAGAAAAGGGAAGAAACCCATGGAGGCCTCAATATTAGAAGGTGTTTCGTAGCATTTCTTAATAGGATCTATCATCGGATTTATTAAATCTAGTTAAACACTAAAATGCAGAAGTTTCGTAGATTAATGAATTTTTGAATTTATGGCCACAATTATTGCCTTTGATTTGATTTAATCTAGACTTACTAAGTCCAAAGGTAGAGATATTTAACTGAATTACGATTTATAGTTTTACTAAATTCTACTAAAACTAAATCCTTCTTGTAACCAAACACTCCCTTGGTGTATCCATGCATGAATGGATACATTTATATTTTTTATTTGGTTTAATGTATGCATATATCCATTTATTAATATATTCTATTTTAAATTCAAGTGTATTTAGTGTATATTGATAGAATCAGAAAGTAATAAGAAAAGAAATAGAATTTAAAAATTTTCACTTTTTTCCTTATTTGTTGTTTCCAAAAAGAAGCGTAGAAGGCGATTTAGTAACCATGTATGTTTTTTTTTTTTACTTGAATATTAGTAAGGCATTAATAACAATTGATATTTTAATATTGACAAATATTCTAGTAATTGCCAAAAATATACACATACATACATACAGACAAGCATGCATGAGTAACTAAATAAATTTAACAAAAAAAATAATTATATATATATATATATATATATATATATATATATATATATATACTTGAAAGAAAATAGGTCTTAGCATTATTTGATCTTTTGAAAACATACTGAGCTCTCCTTACTCCATAAAAAATATTTAGTTAATATAAATTTTTAAGGGAGATTTACCCATCACATAATTCTCATATTTATCTATCAAACACCTAAAAATTAATGTTTGCATGTATAACAAATTTTTTTAGCATAAGGGCTTATGAATATTTCAATATTATATGGTGAAAGTCAATCTATACAAAAAGTATTACATAATTTGTGATTGTTTTAGTTTTGCATGAAAATCAGTAGAAAAATTCTTCAAAATCATATTATAAATAGATGTTTTAATTGATTGCATTAGTTATTTATTGTTTATTGAGCAATATAATGAATCAATGTATGATTTGGATTCTTATAAATCTAAAATTTATGAAGCATCATGTCCAAGAGGGAGAAACATCACTTTCACACTACAAAAGGTTGCATTGCCTGTGACTTTTGTTAAGTAGATGATTCTTTGTAGTTAAGGGATAACTATACTATTCTTTGTTTGTGACATATTCCTTGAAATTTATTTCGAAGCTTTGATTTTAAATATATATTATATAAATATCCTTAGTTTTTTCATAATATTTTATGTAATCATATTGACATACTATGATAGTTAGCTTTGCCTTGTTAATTGTACAAATTCTTAGAAAGTTATACTCATTGCTTTGAATGTTGAAAAATAATGTGTGTCCATATAAATCATGAATTTTATTGATATGTAATTGAGTTTGATCATATTATTATCTTCACTAAGAATTGTACGTATCATCTGTATTTTTGATAAAATTCAATATTCGTATATTAGTTAATTGGGTGGGCAAGCCCTCAGAGTGTATATTTTTTTGAATCAATGAAAAGTTATGAGTTGATTATTTCCTTCTTTTATTAAAAAGTTTATGATCAATGATTGATAAGTCATTTATTGACATCTAAATACAATATTAGCACAAGTGTTTTTTTTTTTTTTTTTGCATTTGAACGCAATGACAATCAATTTGTCAGAAAATAGTAATGAACTCTATTAAATTATAAGCACCATTAAATAATTACAAAATTTTAAAATCAAGTCTTTTATATATTTATTGTAATTGTTTTGTTAAAATATTCAATTTCACTTCTTCCTCTTTCATTAATCATATTTATGCCATTTGTTTTATCATTTATACATAGTCGGTTTCACCCATAGTGTTTATTTCTTGGAAAGTAAACACCCATTATTTTATAATTTTTAGGTTATAGTTTTGTATCATCTAGAAGATAATTCCTATACTCACACTAGTCATATCATTAGAAGTTTACTAATATTATAAATTAATTAATTAATTCAATAATGATTCATTTCTTGGGTGAGATGACAAGTAGATAAATTTTATTTATATATTGGTGTATAACAAAAAAGTGCTCCACTGAACTTAATGAGATTCGACGGTCATAAGAAGAATGACAAAGGAATGATCATCAACAAAAAAAAAATTTGGAGACAATCAGCCAATTAAAAATTGAAGATCGATCCACCACCACCCTTCAGCGGCCGACCGACTGATCACCACCTTCCAATGGTCGACTAACTGATCAAACCACCATCCTCCAGTGACCAGCGCCCGACCAACCACCACCCTCCAGTAGTCGGTGATTTTCTCCAACCAACTGAACGGAGGGCTACCAAATGCCCGAACATCTGGTTGCGGACCTAAGGGTCGCCGAGTGACAAACTTGAACACCCCAAAAGACTATAATGCCCAATGCAACTCCCTCTCAAGTTGGTTTAATCATATAATTTTTATTTTTTGTTCTCCTATCCTCTATAAATAAGATGGAAATTCATGTTTTAAGACTTTTTTGGATTCCTTGGATGTACCTAACCATTTGATGAAATAAAATGGGTCGCAGAGCCCAGGAACACCCCTCTTCGCCTCAATGGGGCAAGCTTTGTTGCTCTCTTTCACACACACACACACACACACTCTCTCTCTCTCTCTCTCTCTCCCTCCCGAAGAAAATGCTCCAACTCCTGGGTGTGAATCATAAGACAAACCTAAATTCAACTTCTTGAAAGGTGTGATGAGTGTGAATCATGACACCAACTAGAAGAGGGACACACAAAAAAGGAGAAAATCCTATGCAAATATTTCAAACACTAGATGCATAAAGAAATCACGCAAAAAAAAACCTAGGAGTTTAAAAATGTCATTTCTGGTGTTATCCGAGAGGTTTGGATTTGTAGGCTCAAATCACCTCAAAACGAACGACAGATTGTCAACGGTTGGCTAATACCCAGGATAGGATGACTTATAGTATCTTGCTTGCACTCTATTGACACCACTCAACTGACGAAGATCGAAGAATACAATTCATGAGGAGACTCAACACTATAGATCGAAGGGAATATGATTAAGGACATGTTGATGGAACACAAAGATCTCCCACGTCTAACAGATAAAATGACCAAGCCAAGTGCAATTAAGGTTCATGACCGAGAAATCAAGTCTCCATCGTCTTATGAGAGGCTTTGACTCAGAGGTGAGAAACATACCATCAAGACACACAACCGACTCCGACGATTTGGGAACACTCAGAAAAAGCTGGCCAACAACACCTCTCCAATGTTCAACCTACCCCGAACAACCAGCTGTCAGCACGGTAAAGGAAGAAGTGTGGCCATTTCAAATATTTTTATATATTTTCATGTAAGTTCGAATATGATTCCTTATAATATATTCCCAGGTTCAACCGCAACTCGGGGAACTCAAGGAGTTCATGTACTTTGACACCTAGCCTACACTCAGTGAACTTAGACCAGAGCGGTAGGACCGACGGTGGCACCAAGGAAGTTTGATATGCAGAATATAAAACAAAAGACCCACAACACTCATGATTCAAATCCTTTCTCCAAACTTGGTCAGCTCAAACTATGGAGGTGATTCTCTACCCAATAGTGACAAGCACCGTGAAGGGTAGAACATAAATCACCTTATAAGACTCGAGGTTTACCTTGTGAAAAGAAATGATAAGAGATGCTTAATAAGCTTAATATGAGGGTAGTCTGACATAGAAGAGTACAATTGAGCAACCAAAACTTGAAAAGTGTAAAACGAGATCCGGGCATCAATACACTCAAACGATTGACAATGACACACTGATGTCTGTCAACATTGAAAAGAAAAAAATCAACCCTAATCCTATCTCTAAACTCGACAAATAAATTTATGGAGGTGGTTCTCTACTTGTAGGGACAAGCTTCATGAAGGCATGACACAAATCACCCAGTGAAAAGTCTCAAAAGGTACCTTGCGAAGGCAAGGGCAAGATCTGCTTAAGAGATGACAAAAGGTGCAGCCTGACCAAGGTGACAATCCGATCGAGGAAACGAGATGGTCTAGGAGTAGGGCTTGAGCCGGGGATATTACATCAAAATCAACCGACAACCTTCCCAGGAGTCAGGTCGCCAATCAATACAAACAACCAAATCACCTTAAGTCAACGTCGCAACACAAATAAAAGAAAAAAAATAAAGAAATAAAAAATAAAGAAAATATGAGAGAAAGTTTTCATTCATATTTCATATTTAGAAAATTTACAAAAAATTTCTTTACACTCCTTCGGCAAAAAACCGAACAAAAAAGAAAGTGACAGAAAAATCATTCTATATTGCATGAGGCTCAGGAAAATCATCCAATACCTCCACCGTCCGAGCCTCCCCATTGGTTTTAAAGAAAAAAAAGAAAATGATAACTAAGGTTTATGTGTCAACAAACCAGGCCTAATTCGCCCAACTCCTTGATGTTAGCCTGACTCTTTTCTGGGACCTCCTGATTTAATCGGATGGTCCCTTCTAATACATTGGCATAAACAACCAACATTTTCTCCTTTTCAAACGACTTATGTAGCAAATTTGATCTAGAGAGTCTAATCATTACATCAAATTACAATTATTAAGATTCAATTTATTGTTTTAAATATTTTTTTGTCCTTATCGCAGTTATCAATATCAAAGAGCAAAAAAGTCGTAGAATATAATATGTACAGTAAAACTTTGTTCCACTAACCGTAAAGAGATTTGCAGGACAGGAGAAGAACATAACAAAGAAAAGATCATTAAAAAAAACTTGGAAGCAATCAGTTAGTTGAAGGCAGACAACCAAACGAACACCAAACTCCAGTGGCACACCACCACCACCCTTTACTGGCCGACCGATTGATCCCACCCTCGAGTGGCCAACTGATTGATCACCACCCTCCTGTGACTGGCCAACCAATCACCATCCTCCAGTGGTCGACCAACCAATCATCACCCTTTGGTGGATGACCAACCAATCGACCATCACCCTTCAATGCTCGACCGACTGACCAGAACACCATTCTTCAATGATAGATAGACCAGCCAACACCCTCTAGTGGACGACCAAACGATCACCACCCTCTAATAGCCAAACACCTTCTCCAATTTGCATACAAGAGGGCGACCAAATACTCGGACATCAGGTTGCCGACCGAAGGACCGCAGAGTGATAGGCTCAAGCACACCAAAGACTAAAATGCTCTGTGCAAACCCCTCTCAAGCAGGGTTAATCATGTATTTTTTATCTTTTGTCATTGTATCCTCTATAAATTAGAGGAACATTTCATGTTTCGGGACTTTTTTGGACCACCCTGGATGTACCTAATAATTCAATGAAATAAGATGGGTCATAGTGCCCAGGAACACCTCTCTTTTGCCCCGACGAGACAAGTCTTATTGTTCTCTCTTCCTCTCCTTCTTTTTCTCCAAACCCAAACACTCTATTCCTTAGGTGTGATTTATAGGACAAATCTAGATTCTTCAATTGGTGAACTAATCATGTATTATTGGATTTAGATGTTTTGTTTATCATATTATGGACAAATATTATTCCAATCACCCTGATAATTATTAGAATTGTTCATAGATTATCAACTCACCACATTCTACTAGGTTTATGTGATTTTCTTTTAAGTCTAATGAGCAAGCGTAACACCAACAATTTGATGGAAATAGTTACGGCTTTATCATTTTTGTATTATATATCTAGCTTCATAAATCATGATCTCATAAAATTAATAAGAAATATTGTAATGAAATTAAGTATTTTATTAATAAATCCTTTCACGACTGAGGGTCCCTTATTGTCCATGAGTTCGTACAAACTGAGAAAGATCATCTTCTAATAAGAAGGTGTGGTGGAAGATGACGGTGTGTTGGTAGAGCTTGAATTCTCATTTTTTTTGTGAAACTTCGGGGGAAGAAGAAATGGTTTTTGGAGGAAGGGTCTTCAGGTCAAATCAGAGCAAAAAAAACCAAGTGTGCCCCATTTTCCTCCCCTTTCCCCTCTATACATAAGAAAATATAAAGAATTATAAAATTACATTATGTACGATTCTATGCCTGTCCACGATGTCTTGATGAAAATGTTGCATGTATGTGTCAGCCGGCGTCATAAATATAGATGAACATATCTGCTCCCAGCAAGATCGACTACTTTGGCATGTGGAGGCAACTCGACCACTTTGGGCGGGCTCAGTTCGAGAGTACTAATGTAGAACTCTTGCTTGAGCCATGGTCGTATTTGGGTGTACATTTATATAGCTTTCCAAAAGCTTTAATCAACTAAAAATAATTTCTTCATCATTTAGCAAACTTGAAATTCGTTTTCAAATATTTTTTAAGCTTAATGAGAGATGGTGCAGCTTTGGAGTTTCAAATTTTCAAAGATGGAATTTTAGAAAATTGGAAGTGATAAGATTTTTATCCCTAGAATTTCTTAAAATATAATGATCTTACCAATAAATGCTTTATTGAAATCTTCTACCTGAAGTAAGGAAGCGGATGCGCTTCAAATCAACATGAATATAAAGAAAACATTTCATTTAAATTTTAAAACGTTTATTACATATTATGCTTACATAAGGAATATTGTATATTATTTTCCATTTTACTAACATAATGTTTTGTTTAGCATACATGTGCATGCAGAGAGAAGGATTATAGCAATAAATAGTTGTTTTTAATCCGATCTCATTTCGGACTTACGCTTTTGAGCTATCACACAAAATTTACTCTATGAAAGTTGTCCACGTGTTTTTTCTTATTTATCAAGCATTTTAGTATTGTTAGGTATGTTGAGTTTTGGAGCCCAGTCCGACTGCTCCCGCTCTCGCTCTCCCGATTGCAAAATATCGCGACCCCGCTCTCGCTACCGATCGTGAAAGGTCGCGACCTCAACTCCAATTCCCGCCTGGCGTCGATTTGCGAACAGCGCCAACCGCTCTCGCCTTCCTCTGCCGCGAAGCGAAGCATCCCTTCGCTCCCTGTTGTTTCGCGATAAAAGGAGCGGCTCTCCTTCAGATTTAGTTTACGACACGGCCTTTTTGTGTTCTTCTTCGTGTTTTCTTGGGATAGAAGAAGAGAAGTGTAAGCATTAGTTCTTTGCGGCAGAAGGAAAAATAAAGAATAAGAAAAAGATTGTTCTCCGTTGGCTTCTTCTTTATGGCTTGTGGCAGAAAAAAATTTGTGTTTATTTCTCTTGTAAGTTTATCTTCTTCGGTGTAAATCGGTGTAGAGAGAGAAGAAGAGAGAGCAAGGAAGTGAGAGATTCGTCTTGTAAGTCGAGACGATCAACTGGTGTAAATTCCTCAAGTAGTAAAATCTTCTGCAACTTCGTGGACGTAGGAAATTTGCCGAACAACGTAAATTTGTGTTCCGCTGTGTTATTATTTTATGATATGAACTTTCTCGTTCTATTTTTCGCTTCTTCGTTTATCGTTCTTCTATTTTTATATATATACCACAACAACTGATATCAGAGCCCGTGGTTTTGAATATAAGGAAGAATGATTGCTGCAGATGAAGTGAAAGTTTCATGAATCCAAAAATTTGATGGCACATATTTTGGTTATTGGAGGATGCAGATAGAGGATTACCTCTATGAGAAGAAACTTCATCGTCCGTTATTAGGGAAAAGACCTGAAAGGATGGATGAAGCTGAATGAAATTTGTTGGATTGACAAGTTCCGGGGGTTATTCAATTAACCCTATCGAGGTCCGTTGCACACAACATCGTTATGGAGAGGACGACTGCAGATCTCATGACAGCTTTATCAGATATGTATGAAAAGTCATCGGTGAATAACAAGATGTACTTAATAAAGAAGTTATTCAATTTGAAGATGACAAAAGGTGTCTTTATTACTCAACACCTGAATGATTTCAATATTATCACAAATCAATTGTATTCTATTGAAATTGATTTTGATAATGAGATATGTGCGCTGATATTGTTGACATTGTTGTCAAATAGTTGAGAAGCCATGACGATGACAATTAACAGTTCTGCAGGTAAATCTAAACTGAAATGTGATGATATTCGTGATTTGATTTTGGCTGAGGAGGAGTGCAGAAAAAGTTTTAGCGAAATCTCAGGTTTGAGTTTGGTACTAAATGTTGAATTTAGAGGGAGATGGCAGGACAAGAACCCAACAAGAACCCAACTAGAGGGAGATCAACATCAAAGACTGGTCAGCAGACAACCTGCTGGAATTGTGGTAAGGTTGGACACATATAGAGGAACTGCAGGAATCCCAAGAATATGGAGAATGATGGTGCAAATATGGTATCTAAGGAAGTACATGATGCACTATTGCTGGCAATTCATAGTTTTGTTGATGATGGAAGTAAAGAGGAGAGTGGGTCTGGGACACCCATTCCTATTGTTCCACAAACAGATGGTGGAGAACCACAGAGCTATAAGGAAATCTTGCAAGATGAAAGTTTGAGTAAGTGGGAGTTGGCATAACTTCCACCAGGGAAGAAGGCACTGCAAAACATGTGGATGTACCGGGTGAAGACTGAGCTTGATGACAATATAAGGTTCAATGTCAGACTTGTTGAAAAAGACCTTCAACAGAGGCGGGATATTACTCATGCAGTGGGAGTTATAAGAAGAGATAAAAGTAACCTAGGAAATAGCTTGGGGGTGCAAGACTATGTGGACCCTATTGATATGTTGACTAAGGGTGTTACTCTTAAGAAACTGAAGTTGTGCACATCTTCAATTAGACTTCTGGAGTGAAGACAGTGCTTTGAGTTGCAGAGGTGGAGGATTCATGTCTGAAGAAAAGGGCGACACAACAAGTAGAAGATATTAATTTGAGGAAGGAGATGTTGCAGCTTGTGTACCGGTCTCAAAGTGCGAGATTTGTTGAGTTTTGGAGCCCAGTCTAACCGTTATCGCTCTCGCTCTCTCAATCGTGAAACATTGCGACCACGCTCCCGCTACCGATCGTGAAAGGTTTCGACCCTAACTCCCGTTCCCGCCTAACGTCGATTTGTGAACAGCGCCAACCGCTCCCGCCTTCCTCTGCCGTAAAACGAAACATCCCTTCTCTCCCTGCTGTTTCGCGATAAAAGGAGCTACTCGCCTTCATATTTAGTTTACAACACGACCTTTTTTGTGTTTTTCTTCGGGCTTTTTCGGGATAGAGGAAGAAAAGTGCAAGCAGTAGTTCCTTGCGACAGAAGGAAGAAAAAAGAAGAAGAGGAAGATTGTACTCCGATTGTTCTCCCTTGGCTTCTTCTTAGTGGCTTGTAGCAGAGAGAAATTGGGTTTATTTCTCCTATAAGTTTATCTTCTTCGATGTATCTCGGTGTAGAGTTTATTTGGTGTATCTCGGTGTAGAGAGAGAAGAAATCCCTCTTGTAAGTCCTTGTAAGTCGAGACGATCTACTGGTGTAAATTTCTCAAGTAGTAAAATCCTCTGCAACTCCGTGGACATAGACAATTTGCCGAATCACGTAAATCTGTGTGTTCCACTGTGTTATTATTTTATTGTGTAAATTTTCTCGTTCTATTTTCGCTTTTTCGTTGATCGTTCTTTTATATATATATATATA
>NW_018164536.1:4254584-4256207 GCF_001263595.1 Phalaenopsis equestris
TATATATATATATATATATACCACAACAAGATAAAACTCATATATTTGGATAAGGGACAGATGCTGGAGCGGAACGGAGCGAGCCAGCGGAGGAACCTCATTAAATCTTTGTTGAACGCCGTTAAATTGAAAGAAAAGCTGCCGCTTTGCTCCCGAGGACGAAGACATATTTGCCGAACCTCATTAAATCTTTGTATTTTCTTCTCGATTTGTATCGATTCTTACATTTCTTTGCTCTAAAATTCTCAGCAAGTATCAATTAGTAAGTATTCAAGAAACCACTACACAATGTTGGGAGAAAAAGGAGAAATTTCGAAGGGCAGAAAAAAGAAGATTAAAACTCAATTTTTTAAACATCACATACAAAATATCATTATTTCAACTCTAATAAAAAGTACACTGTTTCATCCACAGTTAAGACGACGCATATGCAAAAATTAATGTTAATATATAAGATTTGAGAGAAATCTATGTAAATCTTTGTTTATATTATGATATGTATTATTATATCTGTCGAATATATAGTTGCCGTAAAGAAAGCAAGAGGTCTAAAGATATTTACTTATTTCATCCCTTCGATCAAAACTTTAGGAGAGGGATGACAAAACTAAAATATCAAAGTGTGATAAGTACTTAGTTTAAGACTTCAGTTTTCTTAATCCTTTTTTTTAAAAAACTATTATAAAAATAATTATTAAATTAAATATATAATTCATATTAATTTAAGTTACTAATTCAAAATGACATAATCTAAATGTTAGATTTAGGGCCCGTTTGGGGCAGCTTAAAAACGCCGCCGCAGCGTTTGTTTCGGCGTTTAGGGCTGCGTTTTCAAATCGCCCGTAATCGCGGATGCGATATTATTCGTTCCATCGAACGCGGAGGAGGGGTTCCGTTCGGTGTTGGCTAGGGCTTATTTCCCTCTTGTGCCCCTGTGGATCTCTCGCGCTCTTCCCCGCGATCTCCTTTACCGATCTTCTCGTGCGTAAACTTCTGTTTGTACTTCTTCCCCGCATCTCCTTTGATCTTCTCTGGTTCGTTTATGCGTCTCGAATGTTGCATTTGGTATTCCTGTGGTTTCTTTTTAGGCCTACAAGGCAGCTACAAAGCTTTTGTTCTTCTATATGCTCTAGAAATGTTCTCCATCGATCTTCTCTAGTTTTTATGCCCTCATGTTTTGTTTTTTTGGGATTGTTAGCTCTTACATTTAGGGATTTTTAGATCTTGCTCTGGAAATGGATCACATATTACAGTGCTCTGGAAATAGATCTTCTATATGCCGCACTCCTTTGGGATTTTGGTTTACAGTTGTTCTGAAAATTGGTTCTCCCTGTTGTTATATATGCCAAGTTTCGGTTCTATATGTCATGCCAATATAACATATCTAAAATATAATTAATTTGAGTTGTTCTGAAAATTGGAAATAGGTAATTGAGCTTTACAGATCCGAAAATTGGAAATAGGAAATTAGGTAGTTTGATGTGGCTTGGTTCTCCCTGTTGTTCTGAAGCTTGGTTCTCCCTGTTTCATTGCAATTAGCTCGTTTGATGTGGCTAATTTTCTGGAATTCTTGGTTGTTAGTTCCATCAAATCGTGGCTTTGATCTTTACAGTTGGGGAAATG
>NW_018164536.1:4256534-4274808 GCF_001263595.1 Phalaenopsis equestris
GCATTTGAACGTATATTGTTATCTTTTGATGGAGTTTTAGTATAATATTGAAGTCTGTATCATTATTAGGTTAATAATTTGGTTAGAAACCTCTTGGACTTTGCTAATTATGCAGAAATTGCTTTAAAAGAATGTAGGCGCTTATTGCTACTCTCTCAATTGGTTTTCAGTTGCTCTTAAATGTATTTTATTTGATATTTTCTTCAGTAAATCTTACTACTATAATAATTAGAGATTTTTTTAAGGTTGAGAATTGTATGGGACATGCTGCCTAGTTTAATAAAAGGAATTTCATTGATATGCAGTTTTATCAAAAAATGGGTGTATATGGCAGCTGAATATCTTGCAGCTGGAGATGTATGTATGGGTTGAAAGTGTTTTGAAGGCATAGTGTTATGATAATAGGATGCAGCCTCTAATAAGTTGAGATGAAAATGTATTGCAGATGAAGGCATGGTGTTATGTTGTGACGTTAAAAATTTCTATATGGCAAATGTCTCATTAGTTGTGCCATATATTAGAAGTTGCTTATTAACCATGTATTGATAGTTGTATTAGTGTTCTCCATGGATAATCATAACAATGTACTCTTACATAATTAGATAATAAAACATGTTAGATGCCTTACTGTGGATGTAGGCCTTTGACTGAACCACATCTATTAATATGTTTCTATTCAGAATAGTTACACGAAACTGTGTTGGATCATGTCAAGAGTGGGTGAAGGGGGTCATTCCGCAATGTGGGACAAAGACGTTACAAATATTTTTTGTGATCTGTGTATTAAAGAAATAGATATGGGTAACATACCAATAACATATTTTAATAAGGAAGGGTGACTAAACATTGGTATAAGATGCAAAAAATTGACTGGCAAGGATTACGACCGGCTTAAATTTAAAAACAAATAGGATCAGTTGAAGAAGGAATGAAAAATATGGAAGGAGTTGAAATGTGGATCTACCGGCCTGGGTTGGGATCCGATTAAAAGAACAATTGATGCTCCAGCTGAATGGTGGGCTGGAAAGCTAGAGGTAAATTTCTATATAATCCATGAATTGTTAGCTTAGCAAATTGTTTTCTCTAATTATAATTTTCTAAACATCACCTCTAAATGTTATACCACAGGCGGTACCAACAACAAAGAAGTACAAACAGTGCGGAATAAAGCCGAAATTTGAAGAGAAACTGGACATAATGTTTAAGTGGGTTGTCGCAACGGTATGATATCTTTTAGAACATCTCTTTTATTATCATATGTGTCTGCACTATATGTTTCTTTTCTACCAATAAACTATTCTGAATAAGCTGCCCCAAACAGTTTCATCTGATAGGAGCAGAAATGTCATTTAACCACCAATAAGCTACTTTGAACAAGCTGCCTCAAACAACGAGCCAGATTATTCTGATAATCTGCAGATTATCAGATTATCAGAATAATCTGCTTATCAGCAGATTATAAATAATCCACAACTGCGTCAAACAGATCCTTAGATTTTTATTAAATTTAAGAGATGTTTGTAAACATAGTTTTATAGTTTTTATAGGATCTAGGCATGAATTTAAGGTAAACCATACAATTAAATATAATGCTCTGTTAAACCAAATTTCTCGCATTCTGTCTTTTTTTTTAGATTGCGTGGTGAACTCCATCTTCGCCACAGACAGGGGTGTAAACGAGTTGAGCCTAAGTGAGTCGAAGGCTTATTCGTATTCGGCTCGTTAATTTTTTTTGTTTGTGTTTGGCTTATGTTCGAAATAGCTCGTGAGTGAGCTGCTCGTGTTCTGCTCGATTCAAACTCGTTTGTTCAAATTAAGCTTGTGTTTGAGAACATTTGTAGCCAGAACAAAGTGAAAAAATATTACATCTCGACTCTGCATGCAGAGCTGCTTACGGAGTCCAATCTCGAGCTGACACATGAAATGTTAGACTCACCACCATAAAAAAAATGAAAAAAGAAACAAAAACGTGCGACCCGGCCTGACTCATGCGTTATTTATCATTGCCGTCGTGTTATAGAAATATTCTCTCATTATTTTGAATATTTTTGCGTTATTTATATGTTATTAATGTGTTATTGAGGTGATTTTGAGATCTTATTGTTCTTTAAACAACAATACCAACTCAAAATATTTTCCATAACACATTAATAACACATCAGTAGAAGTTTTTATCTTGTCATTTGGTTGAATCACCTCAATAATAAACCAATAACACATGAATAACATGAAAAATATTCAGAACAACGTGAGGGAATATTCCTGTATGATGGAATATTCCTATAACGCATCGGCCAGGCCGGGCACGCGTGTTTGTTCTTTTTTTCATTTTTTATGTAGTTGGGCCACGCTCTTCTTCCACGTGTCAGCTCAAGATTGGACTCCGCAAGAAGCTCTGCATACAAAGTCTGGATGTAATATTTTTTCTAACCAAGTAAAATTTGTATCACTCTTCCTTTTATATTTACTTTTACATATGATTCTCAATGAAATTTTCTTGAAAGATGGGGGACAAAACTAACCTTCCATACAAAACGTCTGGAAAAATATTGGATCCATTTACAAAGATGCCACCCAATTCTTATTTATTCACATGTCTAACATCTAAATTTTTTTTTTAAAATTTGATGAAAAAGTTATTCAATTTAAAGATGGAGGATGACACAACTGTTGCATAACATCTAAATCATTTTAATACTATCACAAATCAATTATGGTATGTGGAAATTGATATTGATGATGAGATACATACATTAATATTTTTGGATTCATTTTCAAATAGCTGAGAAGTCATGAGGAAGACCGTTAGCAATTCTGCAAGTAAATTTAAGCCGAAATATGATAATATTCGTGATTTGATTTTGGCTGAAGAGGTGTGCAAAAAAGATTTTATCGAGACATCGGGTTCGAATTCAACACTGAATGTTGATTCCATAGAGAGATCACACGACAAGAACTCAAATCGAGGAGAATCTAAATCAAAGTCTGGTCAACAAGTAACCTACTGGAATTACATAAATAAAACTATGAAAATCTGAAGAAGACGAAAAATGATAACACAAATGTTGTAACTGAAGAAGTGCATGATGCACTATTGTTGATAGTTCACAATTTTATTGATGACTTGATTATGGATTCAGTGGCTTCATTTCGTACATCCTCCTACCTGGCGTTAATGCGAAATTATGTTGCAGGTGACTTTGGGAAGGTATATATGACTGATGGAAAATCTCTGAACATGGTAAGGATGGGAGACATTGACATTACACTCTCTAACAAGAGAAAATGGACTTTACAAAAGGTCAAACACATTCCTGAGTTGACTAAAAATCTCATTTATGTTTGGAAGCTCGATGAGAGTGGTCTTTCGGTAGTCTTCTCAGATAGTACCTGGAAGGTTACCAAAGGAGTGTTAGTACTAGCTCGGGGTAAGAAAACTGACACACTATATATGATTATAGGTTTACTCAACACTGTTGCTACTACAGTTGCAGAGAGCATGACAGATTTGTGGCATTGCAGGCTTGGTCACATGAGTCAGATAGACATGAAAAAACTTTAGTGCAGAGGCAAACTACTAGAGCTGAAGTCAGTTAATCTTAGTATGTGTGAGTTGCATTATGAGGAAGCAGAAGAATGTCAGTTTTTTGAAAAGTGACAGAGCACTAAAGACAACAAAACTGAATCTTGTACACATAGATGCGTGGGGACCTTCTCAAGCGACATCTCTTGGAGGCTATCATTACTATGTCAAATTCATTGACGATCACAACAGGAATGTATGAGTTTATTTCTTGAAGCAAAAATCTGATGTATTTAATGTGTTAAGGAATTGGAAGGTCATGGTTAAGGCAAGAGACATGCTTAAAATTGAAATATTTGAGATCTAACAATGCTGGTGAGTACATTGATGGTGGGTTCAAAGAGTATTGTGCAACTCAGGGTATTTGAATGGATAATACCATTCTAAGGACACCACAGTAAAATGGAGTTGCATAACGTATGAATATGGTCATTACTAAGCAAGCTAGAAGCATAAAATTGCATGACGGACTACCACCTACTTTTTCGGCAGCAGCAGTCAACACTGCAGTTCACTTGATTAATAGGGGCTATCTGTTCTATTAGACTGTAAATTTTTTGAGGTGTTCTAGAGTGGGAAAGAGGTCAAATTTTCTCACCTTAAGACTTTTAACTGTCTCTCTTATGTTCTTATTAATCCTGAGTCTCGTAGGAAGCTCGAGGCTAAGTTAAAGAAATTTTATTTCATTGGTTATGAATCTGAGACATTCAATTATCATTTCTGGGATGATCAAGATCAAAAGATCATAAGAATTAGGAATGTGATTTTCAATGAGAAAATCATGTACAAGAACAAGTCCAATGCAGTTTCTGAAGTGACTCCTCAGGAATCCGAGATGGTAAGGTTTGATGATCTACTCGAGGTCAAGTGCAGGGCAGTGATGAAAGTAATGAGCAGAGTGGGTCTGGGGCATCCATTCTTATTATTTTGCAATTAATTTCAAAGGTGTCCACCCCTGCAACTACGTTTGCAAGTTAGTTAGAAATAAATGTTCTCCTTAGCGTTATTTACCGACCTTGAACTATATTTTGTTGACAGATGGTGGAGAACCACAAAGTTATGAAAATACCTTGTAAGATGGAAATCCAAGCAAGTGGGAGCTAACCATGAAGGAAGAGATGAATTCTCTTCTAGAAAATCAGATATGAGAGCTGACAAAACTTCCACCACGGAAGAATGCATTACACAATAAGTGGGTATACCAGATGAAAACTGAGCATGACGACAGTAAGAAATAGAAGACTAGACTTGTTGTAAAAGACTTTTAGCAGAGACATGATATTGTCCATTTGGTGCGAGTTGTAAACAAATATATGAATAACATAGGAAAAGAATATTGCGAAGTAGTGAAATGAATCTTGAGATACTTAAGAGACTCTTCAAAAATCTTCTTGTGTCTCTTAGGAAAGAGTTTCAAGGTACAGTGCTATGTTGATGCTGATATGTTGACTAAGGGTGTTACTCTTGAGAAACTGAGGTTGTGCTCAACTTCAGTTGGTCTTCTAACTTGGGACTTTGAGTTATAGAGATAGATGATATCACACTTAAGGAAAATGACGATACAATCAATGGATGATACAACCAGTGTACCAGTCTCCAAGTGAGAAATTTATTAAGAATATGGAAACCGGTCCAACCATCTTTAACGCTCTCCTACTTATGAAAATCATTTGTGTTGTGAGATATGTACTTCCTGACATAGAAATGAGACGAAAAATAACACAAGCAAACACAGATCGTTTACGTGGTTCGATCCAACTGGATCTACGTCCACGGGAGAGAATCAATCAAATAGTTCACTAAGGCAAAAGAAATGGAGAATACATAGCTTATACATAGAGATGAGCCCTCATCTTCCTTCTATGGCCTCCCTCTCAAGCGACACCTTGATACAATGCCTCAAGATGCTCTCCTCCTCTCTAACTCTCTACCTATTCTCTCCTCCTTTGTGGTAGCTTAAAATCGCTTCCCTTTTCTCTCATAAGCCTCACACCCTTAAGATCTTTTCCCTTGCTCTCCTAGACCTCATCTCCTAGACCTAGACCTCACACCCTCTCTATTTATAGAAGTAAGAGAGTGGTTGGTGGGAGGTAGGTGAGCGGTAGGTGAATGGTAGGTGAACGATAGGTCAGATGTGGTAGGTGAGCGGTACCACATTACAAAAGTGCCATTTTACCTTAGTTCATTAATTGAGGGTCAAAATAACAATTTGATAATTGTATTGGCTCGTTGTTTCCATAAGTTGATTGCTGCTATATATGTGCTTTCCTTGATTAGAGATCCCGCTTCTTCTGCTTTCGATTTGCGCCTCTCCCGATTTAGCGAATTAGCGGGCAGGCTCTTCCGTTTCACGATTTAAGGATCCCGCCATCCTGTTTTCATGCAGAATTGCATTCGCTCCTTTTGGTGACTGACTCCTGTAGAAGTGCTTGTGATCGGAGGAACGCAGAGGAAAGAATGAGGTCGCAGGTAGAAGGCTGCGAATGCAAGTGAGCTTCCCTTGGGTTATTCGAAAGCATCTTACTGTTCCAAGGAATCGCAAGGTCCAGTTTTCCCTGGTCTTCTTCGGTGATGACTCACGGATGCAGGAGAAGGAAATCACAAGGCTTCTGCTCTCCCGTTGTTTCTTCTTCTCTTGTGTGGCTCGGGCAGAGGAAGAGAGAGAAGCTGAGAAGAGAGAAAGAGAAAGAGTCCGATCCTGACCGTAAATCACGGTTAGTGGGGCCAACCGAAATACATCCTATTTCATCGTCCGTCCGTATGAATAATTTTTCAAGTGAGTTTTTTTTTTAGTCGATTTGATCGACAGTGTAATTCTCAGAGCAATAAAATTTCCTGCAACTTCGTGAACGTAGACAATTTGCCGAATCACGTAAATTTATGTGTTATGTTTTCGATTTTAAGAATTTTTTGTTTTATTGTCGTCATTTTTCATAACAATATATATATATATATATATATATATATGGACAAATATATTGAAAGCTTAGGTACATATAAGAAATTGGCGATGATGAGGCATAGCCTGATATTTAAATTTAGATATTTATTACTTGTAATTATGCATAAAGAATGAAAGGGAAATGGCAAGGATCCGCATGGTGGAAGAAACAATTCTGGAAGCTTTCTAAATATGTGCAAGTGGATAGACATCCATATACTATAAACTAAGGGTTGTCAAAAAATTTCGTTGTTCGCCAGCTGCTCGTGTTCGACTCGTGAATTAGTTGTGTTTGATTCATTCGTTAGCCAAATAAGAACATATTTTTTGAGCTCGATTTATTATTCAAACTTCATGCTTGTGTCTATTTAGATCGAATTAATTAAATATTAAATAAACAATACATAGAAATTAAAATAGTGGTATCTTTGATATACTATCAAAAATTTAATTTTTATAAATTTAAAAAACAAAACCTAGATGTTAATTTGTGAATACATAAGAATTGGGTGGTATGCATGTAAATGTTTCTAGAGTTTTCCAAATCCCCATTTGCCTTGGTGTATTTTTTGCATTTAGGTTTCGATATGTAAATATTGAATCCCAAAATATCACATGGGTCAAGCCCAATAAATAGAGCATTGGACATATGAGAAGAGTAGGTGGAAAAAATAGAATTAGAAGTATAATGCACAATAACAAGTATTCTTAGAATAGATATAGTAATCTCTTCTTGAAGAAATGACCCCCCTATTTATAGATTATAGGGAGTGTCTCGTAAGTTATATATTTGTCCATGCTTAAATAGAAATGTTATAAGTGATTAATGTATCATGATATCTTTACATATTTGTAACTGACTCTGAGATTCTTTAATATTCGTAATAGCCGTAGGCACCGCTTCACATTCATAACTATTTGAAGCATTGTATTTATGACCCACTAATGTTAATAGTTGCTCATCTGATAATCATTCAGCCGACTAAAAATCCTTCAGTCGAGTGAGAGCTCTTCGGTTGGCGAGAAGGTCTTCGGGCTGCTTTCTTGAAAGAACTTTCCATAGAAGCCTTTTTATTTTTAGGATGAACTTAGACCATCAGACAGAGGGTTCGTCACTATAATATTACAGGCAACTTTCTTTCAGACAAGCAGTCTTCATAAGGGTTGAGAAAGTGTTCTTGGGAGCGACCATCAATTCTCTCTACAAGGGATCATATAATCAGTTGATGGAGTTGATTACACACACACCTATCTCTTAGATCAAATGCAAAATGTTTCTTCTTTCAGTCGGATCATGACTTTGATCCAATATCACGATAGTTGACGCCACTGTCTTTCGACTGTTACGATGCAGTCCATTGGTTTCTTCCTAGTGTGATCCATTTAATTTCTTCGAGATTCACGTGGTCATATTTTCAATGTATAGTAAATATATTTGAGCTCGGTGGTCACTAGCACCACTAGACTCAAATGGTGAAGATGAATTAGGATAACCCATTAGTGGTTGCTTGGTTGACAATATTAGAAGTGTATTATAAAATAAATACTTGAATTTTAATAAATTTAATGTTTGATATAATGTAAATTAAAAATACTTTGCATTTACAGGATAGTTAAAGTTTACACACTATTTTTGCGTGCAAATAAAGTAAGCTCAAATCTAGAGAAAAATTTTACAATATTGGTTACAAGTAGGATTTTCAGTTAAATAGGATTAAGTAAATTCAAATCTATCAAATCTAAATAGGATTTAATCCAAAATAATGTTTGGTTCAATTAAGATTAAGTCAAGTTAATTCCATTTGACGTGTTTGACATAACTCTATTCAAAATAATTTTTTTTTCCAAATAAAATCCATTAAATCCGACTAATAAGTGGGTGAACTAAATTAGAATTTAATAAATGAAATGCAAAAAAGATTTAATTTAAGTTAATGGTTTATTTACCTAATCTATTTATGATATTTGATGAATTTACATTAAATCTATACTTCGTCTCATCAACCCAAGCACAAGCGGAGGCCGAATGTAGAAATCATCCCTTTGTCTCCCCCTCCCACGAACTCACATTAGCTCACACAAAAATTAAAAAAAAAAAATCACAGATTAATGCTTTGCTTGGAGGCCAAACCTGAACCCATCTTTTTGGAGATTTCTGTGGCTTCATTCGTAGATGATTCCCAGTGCCTTAGCCCCTATCTTTCCTTTGATCTGCCTTGGCTCGAGATTCTTGTAGCTCCGATAAGTACGAGTGTTCCATTGTCTCTCTTTTATCCTCTCCAATCTAACGCCAGAAATTTCTCCCCACTGCTGCAGCAGCGGCACCAATACCACTCTCTGCAGGGTGGAACCGAACTACCATTTCTCTTCCTTCTGCTGCAGCCCGCACACTAGTCCCTCATAGGGGGTGTTTGATAGCAACATATTAACAAGGTTTATCGTTAGAAAAACACAAGTTCTATAGATTTATGAAATTTCCAAATTAAGATCCGAATTTTGCCTTCGATTTATGTTAAACCTGAATTTATTAAATCCAACAGGGGAATATAATAAATCCAAATTTACTAAATTCCACTAACGCTAAATCCTTTCTACAACCAAACACCCTCTATATGTAGAAAAAATATTCCATACGGATCGGTCACCGCACGCAGCGTGCGTGCGGTGACCTATCCGAACCGTAGATCACCTGATCTACGGTCCTGATATATTTCGGTGGGTCCCACCAAAATTTTTTTTTCTTTTTTTTTTTTAAAATAGAAATAATCCTAACAATAGATCACCGTGATCTACGGTCAGGATCGGACACCGCATGCAGAGATGCATGCGGTGTCCGCACGCAATAATTGCTCCTATATGTATATGGTTATAGTGCTTCTGATTTAGAACATAAAAGCCATGATATTCTGTTATGTATGTTTTATTATGGTTACTTGAGGGAATGCCCACTTTTATTGTATAAATCCATTGGTCTCTAAAACATAATTGGTATTTTAAGTGTGGCGATGAGTTGCAGATCATATCTTTATGTCATATTACTTTGCTAACAACTGACATATACCAACTAATAAGTTTAATACAACAACAATAACGAGCCTTTATCCCACTAAGTGGGGTCGGCTAAATGAATCCTTTTCTCGATTATATCTTATTAAGTGCCATATTTTCTTTTAATTCTAACAAATTAAGATCACTTTTATGCCCAAATCTTTTTATTTCTACTTCTGTCTTTCTTTTTATGTCTACTTATGACATCCGTGCAGGAGAAGGAGAAGAAGGATCAGGAGAAGGAGAAGAAGGATGAAGATGATGAGTAGTTTTATGTTTTCTTTTATTTGCAAGCGCAATCAAAATTTAATATGACTATGCTTAATGTATTATGTGATGTTGAATGCGTTTTTACGCAGGTTATGAAAATGCAATTGATATTCTAATTTTTTTTTTGTATTACAGGTTTGCGTCAGATTTGCATCCGAAAACAGATGCAAAATTTGATGCTAAAACGTCAATAATATCCTGTCATTCTACAATATTTTCTGACGCTAATTAGACGGTATTCCGATGCTAATATTCATTGTCTGATATTTTCAGATGCAAATGTCGACGCACATAATCTAGAATCAAATCGGACTCCAATATGACCCAAATTAGACTGTATTTCGATGCTAATATTCATCATCTGATATTTTCAGAAGCAAATGCCGACGCATGTAATATATAATCAAATCCGACGCGAACAAGACACAAATAATTTGCGTCGGAATATGTCGACGTAAATTAGACGAAAATAATATTACTGCCGCCAATTTAACGTCCGAACAAATCAGACGAAAATCAGACGCTAATCTTTAAATGTCATCTGTTCTGTGTTTGATTTGCGTCTGATATAGCCGATGCAAATATGTTGACTTCCTGAGCTCGAGTTTGAGGAAATCAGAGATGACATGGTCGAGAGGCTCAATGTGATCGTTGCGTAGCTGTAGCATCTAACACGTCGTGGCAATTGCCTGTAATTGAGTAGGAGGACGAGTTGAACGATGAGGATGAGAAGGAGGAACATCATGCTTAGTTTTTCTTTTTTTTATGCGTATATAGAACTAATTTATTTATGTTGTGAACAATATTATACTGGGTGATTACTGGATGATTTGTTGACATTTGTTGTGTTTACTACATTTCGTTCAATTTTGTTGTCAATATTTGATTCTATATTTAAGATGGTATAAGATATTTTCAATATGAGTCATAATTATTTTGTTTCGTTATTGAAGATGTGTACAAATTCATTTACCCTTAAACCATTTTTTTTTTGTTTAGGTTAGCGGCTCATATATTAGTTGCTAATTTAATGAAATTTCACTTGCAAATCGATCGTTTATTTAGATGCTAACTAGTGGGTAATTTATTCATTATTTTTGTTGTTGAAAGTAGTACTACTGCTCTGTAGCTCTCAATTGCAAAGACAACAAGAGGTTCGGAGAAATCAATTCTGCCATGGATTAGTCTTTTTCTCCAGTCTTAAAACAATCTTAAACAGCAAGCCAACCAAAGATACAAAATCAAGACTATTGAGATTAGAGAAACTCTCACAGAGTTTGTAGATTTTACTTTGATTAACCCCACAACAGAAATCTTCCACAAGATAATATTAACGTTATGAATTAGGAGATGAGGCAAGATTCCCATAAGAATCCATAATAATCATACAAACAGGCATTTGAATCGCAAAGTAACTTGAATAATATCAGAATACTGTTTCAGTACTCATTCCCTGTACACCACAGTGTGATTCATCAAATAGAGGAGGAAAACACGAAGAGAACATATCAGACTGATATCACCCACATGCTTCACTGAGATTATTAATGAGAGCAAAAACAAGCTCACATCAGCTTCCACGTGGACTGTCATGATGATATATATATATGATACAGTTATGAAGAGGGGCTCATGCATGAAAAAGGCTAAGAGGGCAGTCTAAATTGTCACTTAGAATAATGGAGTCAAGTCTTCCGATATGTCACAAGCACAGCTCAGCCTTGTGCTAGTTTTTGTTTCACCTTTCGTGCAGCAGCCTTTGGGAAGGGCAAAAGCTTACAACGTTGAGGCTCTGTCTAAAGCCATATTTTAACTGGACTTGACTTTTTAACCGTGTGAAGTCCTTTTTCTGCCCGTGATTTCACAGCCTTCACGAGATTGAAATAAGAGAAAAAAAGGAATGAGAGAGGAAAAAATAATATTATTATTATTTTTAAAATAAAATAAATAAAAATGGGGCTCACTTAAATACATATTTGCTGTGATGATCGATGAGATCAGACACGGTATGCATTTCTGCAGACGGTGTCCGTTTGAAATAATTTTTGCGTGCACGTGAATGGTGAAGAAACATTGCATCAGATTTTGATTTGAAACAATAATGCTACAAGAGAAAAAAGATGAACTTATTTAACAAATGTATGCTGCGAAGAAATTATTGTAGAACCAATAACTTTAATTTCTACACTCAAGCAAGTCTATTTATATAAATATGAAGACCCTAAACCCACTCGTATGTTTCAAGGAACAAGATACTAAGAAAATCACTAGCTAATTAATTAAATTTTGAACATATCATAGTTGTGCTGAAGCAAGTGAACCGACTACTACTGCTTCAGTTCCAACTCGGACGCCAGGTCTAGTGTTAGTGTTGTATTTATGGTTTTTATGATAATTGATTTATTTTTTTTAGTTTCTTTTATTATATGTCCTAATCTTCCTCATAGAAGAAGTACTTAAGAGTTCATGAGAGGTAGAAGCGAGCTGTATGGTGTTTAGAAGTGTTGAGTTGTAATCCCAAGACATTTTCGTTTCTACCCATCCGATGTTAGTGGAATCTCTCATCCAATGAATGTAGGCAAATCAATTCCACATTGAACCACATAAATCTTTATGTTAGATTGTTATTTTGTGAATTACGTTTTCGCATTGTATTCACATAACAATTGATATCCATCAATATTGAACCACGCAAATCTTTATGTTAGATTGCTATTATGTGAATTACGTTTTCGCATTGTATTCACATAACAATTGATATCAAAGCTCTGGATTTGTGATCAGAGCAAGGTTCGGGGTCGACGACAACAAATCCGGCGTATATTGTCTGCATTTTGCTCAGCATTGTCCGCATTTTGCTCAGCATGTCGGCCAACACATTTTGTGCAGAATGTCGGTGGCAGTTGCAAGCTCCGGTAACGGCCGGTGGTCAGGACAGCACCAGCAGCAGGTGATGAGGGTGCATCCCTTATTTTGCTGGGCAGGCGGAGTAAGTTTTTAATAGGAAACCCTTCCTTTTGAAAGAAAAAGGAAATTTCTCTTATAAATCGCCGGAATAGTAAAACTACAAATTTAAAAGTTTTAAGTTCTTCTAGAAAAGTGCAATTCAGACAGAGAATTTTGAAAGGAAAAAAAAGATTGAGATGACTTTTTTTTTATTGTTTGATTTTTTTTTTCTTGGTAATCTGCTAAATGAATTTTTTTTGGAAAGAGAATCCAATGGTGATAGAAAAAATTGATAGCATGATGTTAGATTATTCATTATTCGCTATGGAGGTGGAAAAGTCGATTAATTAGGTAGTTACCCATCCTCTCAAAATTGAAATGATGAATTTGACGTCAAATGTAGGCATGTGACGATGTGAGGTGATGTTGCGTTGTGTTCTCTGAATCCGGAGGAAGTCGTGGATAGCGAAGGATGTCCTAAAGAGATTTCAGAGAGAGATTGGTTGAAGATGAATTAGAGTGCTTGTGGGTCGATCTATAATTGCTTGACCTAGGAGATCAAATATGGGTGATGATGGAAACTTTTGCAGGGAAATTGTGGAGAATATTGAAGAACAAATATCTCATGAAGAGCATGGTGATTCGTCTTCATATGAAGCATCGATTCTACAAATTTCAGATGAGAAGAGGGGTTACAATTGATGAACAATTGAATGAATTCACAAAACTGTTAGTAGATCTGTTAAATTTAGATGAGGAGTTGGAGATGAAGACAAGACGCTTCTTCTGTTGAGTTCGCTTCCTGATGAGCATGAAACACTCTTTCATGGGAATGAGGTTTTGAATTATGGTGAAGTGACTACAACATAGTTGAATCATGAGTTCTGTCGAAGAGACAAAGAGTCTGCAAAGTTAGAATCAACTGAGGCACTTACACTCCAATGTGATAGATCTGAAAAGAAGAAGAGGAATTGGGAAAAGAAAGATGACAATGACAACACTTCTCAAAAGGGGGCAAGTCTCGTGGGCGTAGTCTTGGAAAAAAATAATGTGCTTTCTTTTTAAAGACTGTTCATTAGAAAAAAGATTGTTTGAAGCTGAAGGAGAACGGAAAGAATGTTACATTTGAGGTGAAAGCCAAAGTCATTCTAGAAAGTTGTGAAGATACATATTCAGATTTAATGTTATTCCTATTTTCTCACAGTTTGTTTAGATATGACTCATGTTGGATTATGGACACAGGCGATACCTATCACATTTATCTCCATCGAGGGCGGTTCTATACGTACAAGGAGTTGGAGAGCGATGCAATGACTATGAGAAACGATCAAGCTTGTTGTACTATTGGTGTAGGAAGTATCTTTATTAGGATGCATGATGATATTGTGAGAGAGTTGACTGATATTAAGTATGTTCAATATACTAGGAAGAATTTGCTGTCATTTGGAACTTTAAAGTCTAAGGGTTTACAAGGTAGTTATTAAGGCACGAGTTCTGAGGATATGTTATAGAGCAAGATTTTTATGACGGGAATTCCCTGCCTTTACTATATTTAGGGTACTACATTGACTGGAATAACTGTTATTGCTGATAATTATTCTGATGCCACTATGTTGTGGCATATGCGGCTAGCTCATGTTGGAGAGGCTTCACTTCATACTTTGGTGAAGAAAGGATTGATCAAAGGAGCAAGCACCTGTAAACTTGATTTCTGTGAACATTGTGCATTTGGAAATTTTGGAACTGTCATCCATAGTTGAAAAACTATTTTAGACTATGTTCACACAAATGTTTGGGACCCGATGAAGATAACATTATTCAACGAGTGAATAAACTGTCTTTTTATTGATGATTACTCCAGATATGTTTGGGTGTACAACATGAAGCACAAAAGCGAAGTGCTGGAGATTTTCATAACTTAAAAGAAGTGGATTGAGACTCAAACTGATAAAAAGATATAGTGCATCAGATCCGACAATGGGGGCAAATATACTTCAGATGCATTTTTGCAAGTGTGTCAGAGAATTGTGATAGAGCACCACTTCACTGTTCAAGAGACACCACAGCAGAATGTGGTGGTAGAGAGGATGAATCAGAGTTTGGTGTATGTTATAAAATGCTGGGTTGGATAAAATCTATTGAGCCAAGGCCATATAATATGCCTATCACTTTGTGAACAGTCTGCCTTCTATAGCTATTGGGAAGAAGACCCCAAAGGAGATGTGGTTAGGACAACCTGCAGGAGATTATGAGCAATGAGAGTATTTGGGTGTCCAATTTACTACCAGATGCGAATGATAAACTGGAACCATGAGTAAAGTAGACAATCTTCATTGGCTTCAGACGTAGAGTCAAGGGATTCAAGTTATATGATTCTTCAGAATAAAAGATTGTCATTAGCAGAAATGTTACATTCGACAAGGCAAGCTTGTTGAAAAATTGAGACTCAAAATAGGTGAAGAGTTCTACTAGGACCACAGATATGCAACATAAATTGAAATTTAATGCAACTCTATTTGTTTCATAGAGTTCGTCCTCTCTTACTCAGATATCTGATTAAGTTACAGCTAAGGGGTTATCTATTGATATTTCTCAGGAGGAGGTGGAAGAAGAGGCTGAGGTTGAGATTCCTGCTCAAGAATATATTGCTAAGAGTAGGATCAGGGGACAGATTGTTCCAAAACTAGCTTGGTTGAGGGATCACATTACATTGGCAATTTCAGTCATAGAGGCTGAAATTCCTTGCCACTACAAAGAAGCGGTGGAGAGCCCAAACTTTGATCTTTGGAGAGCGGTAATGGATGAAGAGATGGAATCTTTTCTAAGGTATGGTACTTGGAGGATGGTGAAGCTTCCTATGGGAAGAAAAGCCAGCAGATACAAATGGGTTATGCAATGTAGGAAGGATCTCACAGAGCTAATGTGTGATACCAAGCAAAATTAATGGAAAAAGGCTTTGTGTAACAAGAAAGGATTGATTATGATGAAGTTTTCTTCTCAACAGTCAAGCATCCTTAAAATTTGTGTTTGCTTAGCACTTGTAGAATAGTACACTCTGATCTTGGAACAACTTGATGTGAAGACTGCATTCCTACACGGAGAATTGCAAGAGATCTATATGTTGCACCTACCTAGATACGAAGCATCAAAAGACTTGTTTTGCAAACCAGACAAGCTTTTATATGGGTTGAAGCAGTCACCGCGACAGCGGTATAAAAAAAATGATTAGTTCATGATGGTACAAGTGTACATAAGGAGCTAGTATGACCTTTGTGCATATTTCAAGAAGTTGACCAACGATGAGTTCATTTACTTGTTTCTTTATGTTGATGATATGTTAATTACATCTTCCAGTCAGATTGAGGTTGTTAGGATGAAGAATCAACTGTTCAACATTTCAAAGTGATGGTGTCAGGTGAAGCTCGTAGAATTCTTGGCATGGATATTCTCATGTACAAGTTAGTTGGAAAGGTTTGCTATCATAAGAAGCTTAAGTTCAGAAGGCGTTGAAGAAATTTAAATTTAGGGTTGAAGGCTCAAGCAAGGCAGTGAGTCTACCCATTGCATCTTACTTTCAGTTAAGTTTAGACCAGTATCTTAACATTGGTCAAGAAAGGAAAGATCTGCAATGGTTCCTTATACTAGTGCAATGAGTAGTTTGATGTATGTCATGATTTGTAATAGACCCGACATTGCAAAACCAGTTGATGTTGTTAGCAGTTTCATGCATGATCCAAGAAAGAATCATTGACAAACTGTGAAGAGTATTCTGAGATATCTGAAGGGTGCAGCTGATGTTGGCTTGATGCTTGAGAGGCAGTCATCTATTGCATATTTTTGTGTAGGCCTTGGTTTGTTGATGTTGGCTTGGTGCTTGAGGGGGGACCTAAGCCTTGGCGCAAGAGCGAGTTCAGAGCATGCAGAAAAGAGAGCGAGTTCAGAGCATGCAGAAAAGAGAGCTATAGCCATGCATATCCTGCACTGCAGATATGGCCAACTCCGCTAGCAACTGCCGCTTTAGGCTGACAATGTTCGTTGAACCGTTGTTGCTTCTGATTGCTTCCACCTCTAGCTACCGACCCATCCGACCAACTCCAAAGACTGCCGTCTCTGGTCTCTATTACTTCCAGTGCCTCCGCCGCCTGAGGCCAACTCCGATCATTGTCGCCTCAGACCGCCTTCACCACCACCTCTTTCGACCACCACTGCTACCTCTTTCGACCGCCACCACCACTTACCACCGTTGCTGCCTCTGGCTACAACAACATCCAATTAACTTCAGCCTCTGCGACCACATGTGGCCGTTGCTGCTTCTGATCACAACCACTTTCTTGTTACCGCCACTTTGAGCCGCTATCAATTCTTGCCAACATCGGTCACCACAATCTCGATCCACCTTCACCACTACCTCTTTCAACTGAGGCCTTTTCTGTTGCCTCTTCTAGCAGCAATCACCACCATCTCTTGTAGCCGCTGCCACTTCCATCTACCGTCGCCTTGAACCACTGCCGCCTCTGCTCCCTACCACGAGGCAGCAAGTCCTTCTACACAAAGACATTATAACCCTAACATTTGTGTAACCCCTTACCGCTTCTTAGACAATTGGCTGTACCTGTAATCACCAACTCAAAGTAGAATATTTCAACTAGGCAAGACCCTGTGATTTTTTTCTTTTTTGGGTTTTCCGCATAAAAACTTCTGGTTTCACAACTGGTTGCTTACTTTTATCCAAGTATGTGTTGTATTTTAATGCAACACTAAGATGATAATTCATTACTCTGCCATCACGAATTTTCTAGCACCCATCTTTACTATTTATATAACTATTAAGACTCAAAAATCATTGACATTTTTCAAAAAATAAAAGAATAGAATACTAAGAAAATCACTAGCCAACTCACCCACTCTTAAGCACCCTCACAGCTGCAAGTAAATTTGAAAGCCGTTTTTATTTTAGCCTTTTTGATCATGATTTATTGACAAAGAAAAAATACATTAGATGTATGTCTGGATACATAATAGGAGCATCTCAAATAACTGATTTAGTTTTTTGGGTAAAGTTACATACATATCAGATATAAAATTCATATGTATTTACATATTAACACCTAAAGTTGGATATCTTATTTTCATGTCTGGTAATAATAAAAGGTAGGAATTACATACACAGCTTATAATTTATATTTATATTTATAACACTTTATATGATAACCTGTGCAAATGAAAATATTATTTATAATGTGATGATAATTGTGTGTTATGCATGTAATGATCCTTAAAGATACAAGCTACGAATAAAGGATGAAATTTATTGGGGGCAATGTGGATTTGGTTTAATAGAGTGTTGGCAGCCAGCTTGTCGATTTAGCAGTGGATCATGTGAAGCTACAGAAACTGTCATTTGATGAGTATAGGTTGGGCTATCACTGATGGGATGGGCCAATCATTACAATTGTGAAATAATTATATATATATCAAGCATCCTT
>NW_018164536.1:4274818-4292566 GCF_001263595.1 Phalaenopsis equestris
TATATATATATAGCTAATTATCAATCTTTTTGTTTTTTTTAAATGAATGTCAAAGGCTATTATACGAGTCTCCAATCACCCCTAATGTGTCTAATAATTCATATACCACATTCTTGAGACTAACTGTGTCAGAGAGGATTCAAACTCCCCGACCTGAGAGGTCTTATATCATAGATGCCAATCAACATGTTATGATACGCGACACACACACACACACACATTTATATATAAGAATTATGGTTTGTTAAAGTTTGAATTGGTTTGCTTGATTGTAGCAAGTTATGAGTGTGACGATTCCTTAACTTCTTGCAGCGGCTAAGCTTATATGTGTTCTATAGTGTTAGTTGGATTAACTAGTTCACTACGACTTAGTTCTTAATTGAACTCGAGGATTTACTAGAGGCATATTGGGTTTGGACATCGGACAGGTCCATCGAGATTTTATTACAACATATATCTTAATATCGTTAGAGGTGCATATCTTATGAGACGGGGTAGTACTTGAGGTTGGTAACACATAAACCAACGTACTTGGGATAATCTTGTTAATGATTTACTCTAATAAAATATCTATAAGCACCCATATGATCTTTGGAAGGGGATTCCGTCAGAAATTGAAAGTAAGGAAAGGAAATGTGATGAGAAGGAGGAAGAGTTAGCTTTCTCGATCTTCTATGTTTGTGAGTTGATTGGAGCGAATGAAAATTGGGGGGATTAAAAATGCTAAATTTAAATGAACAAAATGAAGTTGGTTCGTGCATATTAAGTTCTATACACCTAAGGCAAAATGGCTTGTGCTTTAAAAAAGAAAATCCAAAGCACCGGTGCCTAGGCACCGAACCGCGACGGCAATTCGTCGAAGCCTTGGCTCGACAAAATGACCGGCCCAGTTCATTTTATTTTGCTTGCGAGCCCTCCTTCCTTCGATATTTCCCTAAGCTAGACGAGGACTCCTAGGACTTCTTCCTTGTGGCATTTTGCTTGCATTTTAGAGCTTGAAAGGAGTAGATCTCATCTTCTCCAAGTAAAACTCCTCCCTAAACCTTGTTATTTCTCTTTCGTCCATGCAATTTCTTCCTCATTTTGGTAGATTTTGAGGTGTTTTTGGGAAAACCGTGAAGAAGAATGAAAATCACTTGAGGAGAGTTGATTTATGCTCTAAACTTGTATTTAGAGTCAATTTCAACCTTCATTTGGACTTATTTCTTCTTTTTCTTGCTTATCTAGATTTGTCATGACACCTAAAACTAAAAAGGTAATGTTATAGGTACATTTGATAGGAAGAAATTTGTCAGTTACAAAGCTCAAGAATGCTATAATGAATTTATGACATTGAAGAAATTGATTGCAAAGTGAGGATTTATTTACCTTGATGGGGCTGTTGAAAATCTTATTTTTTGTCGGCACTAGGAAAATTTTTGTTGTGCTACTATCGTAGCAATCATCTCTATCGTAAGAGAATTTTATTGAACTCTCCATGAGGCTTCTGACGATTTTATTTTTGTTAGGGAGAAAAGAGTGAATTTTACTCCCTCACGTATTAATTCACTCTATTTGTTGGGAGATGTACCCATCTGCTTTTACTCTTCATCTAATTCTACTGACTCACAACTTGATGAAATTGCTATTTTTTTACTAATGAAAGAGGAGCTTGGAAGGTCATAAATGACTACAAGGTAAATTTTTCTTCGTCCAAGCTTAATGTTTTGTCCAAGGTGTGACATTATTTTATATCTGCAAGGCTTCTTCCTTCAACCAACCTCAGTGAAGTTGCTAGAGAGAGCAATGCTGAATTTTTGTATTTAGACAATGAAGTCTATTGATATTGGCTCGCTGATCTATAAATTTATCCTCAGTGCTATTGCAGGAAGTTCTACTTTAGGGTTAGGATGCCCATCTCTTATTTTTTCTCTTTGTCAGCAGTCTGGTGTTGGATTGAGAGTTGGGAAGAGTTGTTACATCCACTGAAGCCTATTAGCAAGGCTAATGTTGATTTATATGTGAAACATGCTATTTTTGGTAATGGAGCTAGCACTTCTGAAGCTCATTCTACTTCTCGAGCATCCACTTCTCGTGCTTCAACTCGACCTCATGCTAGCATGGATTTTCTATTTGATCGCTTGATGATTATGGAAGATAATTTTGTCATTATGCAGAACTAAGTGTATGAAAATGCTGATCTTTTTGAACACTTGTATATTGAGAACAAACCACGAAGCGATTATGAAGTCGGAATGCATACTTCTCTTTTAGAATTGTTTAGACAGATCAATTTGATTGGAGGAGATAAGAGTGTAGAGTTTTCTGACTATCCACACTATCAGATGTTTGAACATCGCAAGTCCATGGATGAGGCTGTAGATGATAATGATGATGGAGAGATGTAGTAGTGCTTTTTATTTTCATTGTAGTGGACTTGTTTATTTATGTTTTCCTAGTCACAGTCGATTACAATATTTTACTGTCGTGTTTGTTTTAGTCACTAAATTATCTCTTTTACTACTTCTGCTTAGATAAAATGATTTGCTTTCGTTTTCATTTAGAAATTTCATATGAAAAATGTTGAGCTGAAATTTATTTATTTATGTATGTTTGACTTCTCTACTTATTCCTATAAGTTTTTATTTTTCCCTGTTTATACTCTTGCACTTAATTCTATACATATTTAGAATTGATGTGGTTTTTTTGTTGGGGGGGGGGGGGGGGGGGGGAATTTTAAAAGCTTAACTTTATTTGTCCTAAATAGGCTACAACTTAAATTAATATTATTTTACATTGATTTGTGGTACGTGGTGTTAGCTTTAGGGTAACATGGTTTTTATTTTAGGGGTGTTATAGAGAATTTAGTTGAGATTTTGCAAAAATAAGACTATTCTAAAGTTAAGATATTTTGTAGGAAACGATAGGAAAATGATTTTAATATTGATAAAAATAAATTGTATTTTTGACTAAGATTCCTAGATCTATAACTTATAAGAATTGAGCCTCTATTAAACTTTATTTTCAAACTTATACTCACAAATCTCAAGTGAAAGAAAGTGATGAGTTTTTAACTTTAAGAGTGACCCGACCCTCAATTACGCAATTTTTTTATTCCAAAAGATTTTCAAAAACTTGGCCCAAATTATATTTAGCGGCTAGTGTTAATAAATAAAATGATCTAAAAATTATATGATAAGCATTCACACTAAGGGTATTACACAAGTATACATATTGTTTCAAGTAATATCCTTAAAAATCCTACAATCGATCCCACGGGGAAAGTTGATAACTGTACATATTTGACTGAGAAAAATCTTTACTTTAAACAAGAGAATATATTCTAGGAAAATAAGAAAGTAATTCAGGTGTGAAATAAAGTTTTCTAATTCCTATAATTGCAACTTTAAAAGTAAATACAGAGATTAAAAATAACTAAGCTAGAAAATTCAATATATGCGAAAAGACTTTTCCTTGTAAATAATTCATAATCAGTGTTGAATTGCATATGTTTGGAAGTTTAACTAAAGTATTGTGATAAATAGGAGCAAATTTATTCTTTATCTCTTTCGAGCATAAAGAATATTGGTTAATCTAAAGTTGGTCTCGACATATATAGTAGTGCTGGGTAAGTTTTAGCCTCTCACCTCTATATTACCCACTGTGTCCTTTCTATAGGACCTACCAGTGACCCTTAGTTCCAATCTCTAGACTAAATTGATAAAAGAATCTATCATGTCACCCCAGAAATATCAATTCTATGTCCATCAAATCTTATCTCTCTATCTATTTGCAGTCACCCTTGGGCGATCATCATGGCTCTTTCCAAAGTGAAATTTGGTACTCACTAGTTAGAGAAATCTTAGCCCTCTCAGGTCTGTAAGTTTCTCAACATGTTTTAACAAAACAAACGATAAGTTTGCAAAGTAAATGAATAATCATTGAAAATACCATCACAAGTTTTTGGAATAAAAGAAGTAATAAACAAATCAAATCCATTACATAATTATTTCTTATTGCAAGGAGAAAGAGGAAAACTACTAAGAATTCATTGGGATAACAAAATAAAACATATTTATAAAATCCAAATCCAACATACAGAAGAAAAGATACAAATACTTATCTCAAATGTTTCCTTAAGTAATCCTCTGAAGTTCCCAAAATTCTCTGACTCCACAAGACTCTTACAAGACTCACAACACTCTAGAAATCACAAAGAATCACACAGACTCACTAGGGTGGCCACCCACTATATATGGGTTCCTCCCTTTCTCAAAATGACTCCAAGACTCTCTCTTTTTGTCCAAAATTAATCAAAATATATAGAGCTTCAAACATCACCAAGGGTTGCTTCAGACAACTTTTCAAAATTCATCCAAGTTCAATGAATATAAGTGTAACTGTTTCTGGTGCATAGGTGCCAAATTGTCGTACCTAGGCGCCAGCCTCAATTTCCATATGGCGCTTTGGCGCCACTTTGACTATTTTTGACAATTGTCTTGATTTGGCTCATTTTGCTCATTTCTTATGTATTTTTGCTCCTTTTTGCTCTTAAACTTTTTTTTGCACCTGTGACCAAAAACACAAAAAATACCTTTCATTAAAGCATTTATCCTCAAAAATGGGTATAAAATGTGCATATAAAATAGATAATTTTTAAGGCGCATTAAAGAAAAAATAGTGAATTTTAAAATCATTAAAGGTTGATCCAGATACAACCACACACAAACACACACACACACACACACACACACACACACACACACACACACACACACACACAATGATACTAAAAGAAAAAGATAAGTAGAAGAAATAAGAAGAGAGGAAAAGCCTAATAAAAAAATTGATTTCACTTGAACTTTCTTAAATGAGAAAACTTAGATACAATCTCGAGCTTGATTTATTTCATAGTTGTATTAGTTAAATCCATACGACTAGAGCGCTTGAAACTCCGTCTTTTATATTTTCTAGGAATCCCAAGTTTGACAAATTGCAGTTTGATTTTGAAGCAAATATAAAATCATAATTTCTAAGTTGAATATAAGATATTCTTATACCTTAGTCCTAATCCTATTCACTAAAAATTCCCCTAGATTGCACTATGACATTCTTAAGGTAAAATTATGGGAAATCATAAATAAACACAACAACTTAAGTCAATAACCAGTTTTTAAAATTGTAGTATTACTTGAGGACAAGAAATGTTTAAGTTTGGGGGATTTTGACATGTCTGGTAGCATGCTAATTTTTCTTTATATTTAATACTTATTTTTGATGAAACTGCACTTTAAAGGAAAATATTTTTTATTTTTTTGTTGCAGGTTTCAAATGTAGGATATTTAGAGCAAATTGGAGTGAAAATGAGGCAAATGGAGCAATGGAGCAAAAAGTGAACTGAAGCCAGCTTTTGACGCTTGGACGCCATTCCATGGAACCGTATATGGGGCATTTATGTGATAGAGTATGTCCAAAAACCCAATAAAGTGGTGCCATGACACCACATACTGTCTCTTAGGCGCCAGACATGTTCTTGCAAACAGAGAAGGTGGCGCCTAGGCGCCAGTGATTTTCTAGACATTCCCGCAAACAAAGAAGGCGGCTCCTAAGTGCCAGAATTGTTCGGAAATTTTTTGGAGCAGTTTTACATAGAATTTGGGGGTAAATTCCGAGGGAGGTAGTTAAAAAAGAGAGAATAACATTTTGGAGAAGTCAAGAAGAAAGAAAGGAGTGTAGGAAAGGGGATGATTGATCTAGGTTTTTCATTTTTCTGCATTTCCTTTGAGAGATCTGAGTGAAATTGTAAGGGATTGCTGTTAGCAGTGCAAGGAGGACTTGGAGATCACCTAGGGAGGACTTTTCTCTTCAATTCTTATCAAGAAAGATAAGTCTTTTATTACATTTTGTCTTGTGTTAGTGTAAACTCATTTTGCATGACTTTACCTTATTATAAGATGATGTGTTATTGTGATTAGATCCCTTGTACTTTTCTCTTGTGATGAATTGGTAATATGTGTAGGTAGGTGGATGCATTTAGAATTAATTTTTCTTCATGATTGTGATGGTTTTTTGCTTCATACTTTATTTACATATCATTGTGACCATTTGGTATATTAAAAGCTGTTGTAAATCCATATAAATCCACGAGGGCTATGGCTGTAACAACTAGTAGAAACCACAATGTTCTATAGGGTGAAGGAAAACTAATCCGTAGATCAGTGCAAATAAATAGGAAGATAAATTTAATGGGGGCAACTTGGAGGTTTCAGGGTGACAGACAGAAACATTTACCTAGTTAAACCTAATTTTTTTATGCACTTAGAAAAGGGTAAAGAAAATGAATGCACTTTTTTGTTAAAAATTCAAATATTTCAATTTAAATTCCAAGTGTCCATTCCTACACAAAATTACTAATTTCATTGCAAGGGGAGAGTATTTTTCATATCTTGAATTCTCTTAACTTATTTAACTTTAGTATAGTTAGCTTTACATTAAATTTATAGGATTAGTTGTAATTTGGTATAGTTATCTAGCACAACTTAAATCTAACTTATTTCCTAGCTAAAACTCTTTTTATTCAATTAGAAATTTTCTGAAGTATTTACAATTTAACAGTCTTCCCTGTGAAATCGACACTATGGACTTAAGAAAGTCTTATCTTACTTGAACGATACGTGCACTTGCGTAAAGTACTTAGTGTGTAGTGCTAAACTGTGGGAAAACTCTAGTCATAAAATTTATAAAATATGTTTAGAATTATCTTTTTTCATCCTTAAATCACAGGGTATACAAAAGGTCAGTCACTTAAGTGGATGAGTGTCTTTACACTTAGAGACAAAATTAGAGAGAATCTTTTAGAAGGTTTGGTCACATTAAATGTCGACCATTTGATGAACCAGTTAAGAGATTAGATGTTTTAGAAAGGCAGGGGTAGACTACTTACAAAAACTTGGGCATATTGTATAAAAAGGATCTTAATTTATTAGAATTAAATTAAAATATGACACTCAATAGGACGCAATAGGATTCATGTAGCTGACCCCACTTAGTGGGTTAAATTCTTGTTGTTGTTAGTGGTGAGACCTGCAATGCTCTATGGTATAAAATGTTTGCCTTTAAAAGAGAAGCATAAAATTAAGTTAAGTATTGTCAAGATAAGAATGCTTGGGTGTATGTGTGGCTTTACACTTAGAGATAAAATGTGAAATTAATGTATCTGTGAAAGGCTTAGGGTAGGTACTGTGGTGGAAAAAATTAGAGAGAATCGTCTTAGATGGTTTGGTGATATCAAATGTTGACTATCTGACGATTTGGTTAGGAGAGTAGATGTTTTAGATTTGATTAATGTTAAGAAAGGTAGAGGTAGACCACCTGCAAAGACTTTGGTACATTGTATAAAAAATGATCTTAAATCATTAGATAAAAATGAAATTATGACACTCAATAGGATGGAATTGTGAAAAAAGATTCATGTAGACAACCCCAATTAGTGTGTTAGAGGCTTGTTGTTGTTGGTGGTGAGACCTGCAATTCTCTATGGCACAAAATGTTGCCCTTTAAAAGAGAAGCATAAAATTAAGTTAAATGTTGTCGAGATGAGAATGCTTAGGTGGATGAGTGGCTTTACACTTAAAGATAAAATTTAAAATGAATATATCTGTGAAAAGGTTACTGTAGCTCATGTGGCGGAAAAAACAAGAGAAAATTGTCTTAGATGGTTTGGTAACATTATACGTCGACCAATTGATGAACCAATTAGGAGAGTAGATGTTTTAGATTCAACTTATGTTAAGAAAGACAGAGGTAGACCACCTAAAAAAACTTGGGCATATTGTATAAAAAATGATCTTAATTTATTAGATTTAAATGAAAATATGACACTCATAAGGACTCAACAAAGAAAAATGATTCATGTATCTGACCCCATTTAGTGGGTTAAAGGCTTGTTGGTGGTGGTGGCGAGACCTGTAATGCTTTATGGCACAAAATGTGGGCCTTTAAAAGAGAAGCATAAAATTAAGTGTTGCTGAGATGAGAATGCTTAGGTGGATGAGTGGATTTACACTTAAAGATAAAATGTGAAATGAATATAACTGTGAAAGCGTTAGTGTAGTTCTTGTGGTAGACAAAATTAGAGAGATCATCTTAGATAGTTTGTTCATATTAAATGTGACCATCCGATGATCCAGTTAGGAGAGTAGATATTTTAGATTCGACTTATGTTAAGAAAGGCAGAGGTAAATCTTCAAAGACTTGGGCATATTGTATAAAATAAGTCTTAATTTATTAGAATTAAATGAAAATATTACATTCAATAGGATGAAATGGAAAAAAAGATTCATGTAGCTGACTCCACTTAGTGGGATAAAGACTTGTTGTTGTTGTTATTGTAGAGATGCTGAAGCTTGTGGGGCTTAGTAAATTTTTTTGAAGCCACCAAACACTGTCTTTGAATTTACTAGGATAACATACCAAATAGTTTTTAGGATTTAAGCGCTTCAAGATTCTGTGCTTTTAGTTTCAGTAGATTGTAGATTGGGTTTTATAGTTTTCCCTTTTGTTTGTTGTGTACTTTTATTTTTTTAGTTTCAGTAGTTTGTAAATTGTACACATGCAATTTATTGTTACCTTTCTTTTTTACCTTGTATTAATGCACATTTATCTTTAGTAGAATATAGATGCACTAATTAAATTCACTTTCCTACTTGTAGATGACTTCTGGAGTAAGGAGCTGTACGGCCCTCGTCGGGGGACATGTTGGCTTGAGGAAGTTCATAAGTAGATGAGGCCATGTTCGTGGTGGTATAGAGGGCACCACACCAACACGGCCTCCAGTCCCAGCTACCACACCAATTCCTTCACTAGTCACAACCCCGACACCACTATCATCACTACCACCACTAGACACCACACCACCACCCCACCAAAAATCAGCCATGACACCACTACCGCCAACAAATGCAACCACAACACCACCATAACCACCAACCACAACCAAGAAACCACCAACATTGTCAACATCAGCTACTATTGATGCACCGTCGAGTTAGAGCAACATGAGCAACTTTCATCAACTTAGGGCAGTTGGAAACATGTTCGTTTTTATTTATTGCCCATATTACTAGTATTTTTATAATAGAGAACTAATTACATGTTATTTTCAAAATTAGTCCCTCTACATAGGCCATCCATTCCATCAGATATATAATTCAGAGCAAATACAACCATTCGTGCTAATCTTGGAAGGAGATCCCAATCACAGTTTAGGATATGTGGTATATATGTTTTGGTGAGTTTAAGGTAAACCCCAAACATAGTAATTACATTTATTTATTTATTTTTATGAATCTAACAATTTCTAAATAAATTTAGAGAAGCAATAGCCCTGCCCTCTCGAGGATGAGGCACACATCCACAGGAACTTCGAGCACAAGGGGAGCGATTATCTGCAAGTCCAGGTTAGTGGTATATGTCGGACACGTGGGCGCCATTTGTGGCTAGGAAAAAATGTGTTTATCTTACCGCTTAAGGCCTAGGACTCTCCTAAGTATCAAAGGAAAAGGGAGTTGACAAAGCTGAATCGACACTCTAAATGTGGAGATATGGGGCCCTCCCACATACCGAGCACACCCATAGGCGATTGTCGGATCAGTTTTGGGTGGAGAACAGATCACAGGTGACCTAAGTAATTGGCAAGATTATTTTTTTTTGTTCAGTTTTATTTGATAAGCTACAGGTTGATGAGGAGCATGAGTATGAGGTTACTTTTTTGGTTTAGTTGTGTATTGAATAATTTATTATTAGCGAACATTAGTTTTATTGTGTATTTGAATATTTTATTTGTTTTAATTCAATTATTTCTCTTTTATTTATGTAAATGATTTATGCTTTGATTAATTTTATTATTGTATTGTGTTGTGTTTTGATTGATCTATTGTGATTGCAAGTGTGTAGATTATAGTGTTGAAAGAGGGTTTTATATTTTTTTTTTCTGATGGTACAGGTTTTCGACGACTTTTCAATAGTTTTAAGATGATTTATCAAACAAGCGATGACTTTCTGGCAGTCAATTGAATAAATGACATCTGGGCAAAGTGCTACACTTTTGCTAAGTACAAATTCTTCGATAAATTCTCACGGTGAACTGAAGGTCTTGCCATAGTTTACAGGCAGAACCACAATACCTTTTAGAAGGAACTGCAACACTTTTCTTATGGACATTTTTGTCGGTTACATAACTGAGGGTTAAACTACGATTAAACATGACATATGTTTGAATCTATAGCGACAGTTATGGTACGTTAGTTAAATGCATTAAATTTGTTGGTAATTTAATTACCAACAAACGTTTTTGGTACATTAACTTTGTCGTAGGTAAACCGTCGGTAAATATATTATCTACTGTTTATTCATTATTACGGATGGTATGTGACAGTCGGCAATAAACTAAGTTCCTGTAGTGAATCCTGACACCCTTGAGGTGCCATTCAAGATACAACAATGTATCTGATAAGCTAGATTATCATGGAGACATGATCATGAACATTTCAAGGAAAAAAAAATTAAGACGCCAACGAAATGCATGCACTATACTCTCATCACAATATTTCGTGTGATACAGGATATCAAATTTCATAAGAAAAAAAAAACAATCCTAAAAAATATTTCAAGACTAGATTAAAAATGACAAGTCCTAAAGAAGTACTAAAATTTGTTGATAAGCAACAAAAATCATTAACATAATGTGCCTTATGATTACCAAATAATTTGAAAGTGTCTTAGTATTAGATAGAGTCTCATCACAAGCTAAATTTTCATAGTTATGAAAGTCATGCTGGCTTGTTTCATGAAATAACAAATTTTGGCATCTATTTTCTTTTTCCACTTCCCATGTTTAGAGAAAAGGGTTTTCAAGATCATTATCATAGCTTGATCATCTTCATTTTAATTCATTTTCACTCCTAATAATGAAAATAAATATTATTGCTGACCCCCAAATATTTAAAGAAAAATGTATCTGAGAATGAAACATTTTGAAAAAAGAGTCGAGTCTTGAGAGTAGGTAAAAAAGACACCATCACCATTATTTTTTTATGGATTCACCAATCTATTAGAAAATGAGAGTTTGGTAGAAGGAAGATAATCATTGTTTCAATTTTGAGTGATCGACGAAAGATTGAAACTAAGAAAAGTGGGTATGATAAAGAAAAAAAGTATTGTGATTCATAAAGCTAATCATTAAAAGGGGAAAAACCAAATAGGATCATGAAGTTCCTTCAAAGACATTACATTTAATGTTTAGGGGTGCACTAATACTATTAGACAACAACATTAAAATAATGTCACCAAATTGAGAAAAGAAGGCAAAGGGAGCTCACTACTTTAGGCTAGGGAGACATTTTCACTTATATTCAAAAAATTGTAGTGGACCAAGGACACATTTTCATTTATCATGAGATTTGTTTCTACCAGGATCATTCTTTTGGCTTAAGTTAGCTTAATTAGACCGTATGCATGATACATCAAATGGAAGTTAAAACTATTTTATTAAATTAAATGATGAAAATACATAGAAATTTGCTGGTATTATTTATGTGATTGAAAGATTTGGGCGGTATAAATGTAAAAAATTAAAGCTTAGATACTAGATATGTAAATACGTAAAAATTAGCTGGTATGCATGCACATATTCCTCTCAAAATTTTAATAAGAATATGCAAGTTGGCTTGCAGCCATCCACCATCCCCGTGATATCTACTGTTGCTGCCTGCTAGACTTCCCCACCATTCCCCAATAAGGAATCCCGTGATGACAAAAGCAAATAAATAATTTGGAATAGAGAAGAGCAGTGAGAAATATTTACCTAGGGAGAACAGACGCAGCTTTTCGTGCGTAATCCTCTACTAATAACCACTCAATAACCTCTGTGAAGATATTGAGGGGTTATTGCGAAGTTATTTCGGCGTTATTTTGAGTCAATATTCCCCTCGGTTTCACTTTCACATTTTCTCTGGCGGTAGAATATTGACTCCAAATAACACTGAAATAATTCCATAATAACCTCCCAATAAACTTCACAGAGGTTATTAAGGAGTTATTGGGAAGGAATTACACACAAAGAGCTGCGTGCATTCTGCGTACGTAAATATTCACAGAGAGAGAGAGAGAGAGAGAGGCAATTACAAAGCTGTTTGGTTATAGCTATGGGATCTCTTAATGCTCATTGTTGGCTGATTGGAAAAAACGAAAAGAAAAAGTGTTATTGTCTTTTTCAAGAGGCCCCGTTGACAAGCATGAGAACAAAGGCAAAACACACTTCAAAAAAAATCAAAAAAGAGAAAAAAAACAAAAGGAAAAGGTGGCAGAGAGATGTAAAGGGAGATGACAGCACAACTGTTAGGGTCCCTCCGGCCTGCAGTGTTTCATTTCTCTTTTGGCGCTTGCAAAAGAGCTAAACTAAGTTGTTGAGAGATTGGCAATTTGTATTTTGAGTTGTTAGTAGGGCTTGTATTTTGTTATGTTTTTGTCTCGGCTCTGGACATTGTAGGAAGTTTTGCTTTAATCAGTTTTCATTTGAGGTATGTATGTAAAAGTTGAAGTTAAGGTGTTTGATATGCAAGTACATAGGAATTGAGGGGCATGTATATAAATATTACTTGATAATGAGGATTAATGATTAATTATAGCATTTATATAAATATATATGAGATATATCATTCAATTTTCTACAAATTTGTTGAAACTTGATTGTTTGTGAATCACACCAAAGGAATAGAGAGTAAGTAAACAGAAAGAGAGAGAAAGAGACAGGGAAAGGAGTGAATAGTTAAACGTCGTGTCAATCGTGTGTTATTTATAATATAATCTCCCTTTTTATAGGTGATATGTTACACTGTTATCTCTATTTTAAAATGGGTTGTACAAGATATTCTAAGTATTTTATATATTTGAGCTCATGATTTGGTTGCTCTCTAGGTTGGCTGCCTAAGCTCTATTGGCTTTAGCTTTGCAGGATCAACTCGATAAGCTGAGATCCGCACGACTAGATGAGATTAGTTCGGTTAGCTGAGTTTGGTTGTTATGAGTCAATCGGTTGATATTGCCTGAATATCGATCATTGACCCCTGATGAGAGGCTTTTGAATGTCTCTAGGATAGTTGGAGAAGCTAAGAAACTAAATCTTCCTTGGATCGACTTTAATGTGATAATTGCCTTAGATGTCCTCTTGTCTCATTTTTGTCTGAACGACTCATTCTTGTATCCTCCGGTTGTCTTTGATATGCCTCTCTGATTTGTCAACTTTTGCCTTACTTGCTTTGGCTTTCATAACTTCACTCGATCGAACAAGTGAGCTTCATGATCTTTTATTGCCAAGTCCTCTTGTGTCGTACTCTTTTCTTTTAGACTGTTAGTTCTTCTTAGGATTAGTGCTAACACATTTTTGATATTCAATATTGCATGATAGAGTATGACATAAGAGCAATTATAAGAAAGAATATGAATGGCTAACATTAGCGACAAGCATATAGATATGGTAAACTAATTAACTTTGGATGCTTATTACACTAGAAAAATACTGCAAAAAGTGGTTGACTATTTGTAAGGAGAGGAGACCGAAGGAGAAGAAAAAAGCAATGGTTTCATTCTAACGAGTTTGTGAAAGCAATTTCTTTAGAAGTGTTACTCTTCAAAAAGTAGGATAGCAGCCTCTTAACTTAGAAACCATTAATAGTTTATCCTTGCTCAATGTTTAAGAGATGGTTGATGATAGATATTAAGCTCATATGAGAATTTATTCATGATTGATAATAACTATTCTTGATGATGTTTCCAACTCTTCACATTGAACTAGTTATAATATCCACATGACATTTCCAGTTACAAATCTATAGCATGCCAATGTCTTCTTATAACCTAATTTACTTCCTATCATATTTCATCATAAGGGTTATGTATTTTACATAATTAACAAGTAAATGATAATGATAAAAATATGTAACAACCTTTAGGATATCATAAGGGGGTGTTAAGTAGCATCATATTAACAGGATTTATCATTCAGATTTACTAAATCCAACCAAACATTAAAAAAAAAACCACAAGTTCTATGGATTTATGAAATTTTGAATTTAGTGTCCCAATTTTGACATCAATGCATGTTAACTCTAGATTTAATAACTCTAACAAGGCGGTGGATTTAATAAATCTGAATTTACTAAATCCTTATAACGCTTATTCCTTCCTGCAACAAAACACCTCTTATGAGTATCATGTGCAATATTAAACTAGTTATATAATATGATTCATGATATATGTCCGTGGAAATTTTTATTATTTTATAAAATTTTAATAAATTTATCCTATAATCAACTATCCTAATAGTATATCTCTTGCAATGAGTAAATATTATAGAGTTATGATTCAAATAAAAAAAATATATATATTCATGAGATTATGTAAAAAATTCATGTAAAGCAAAAGCTCTCTTTAGATTCTAATTTTGACTATAGTTCTAAAATTTTCAGAAAATTTTTAGGAATATGGGTATAAATCCTATTTTGGATGATTATAGCTCAAATCATTTGTTAATTTTAATTATAACAATGGGCTAAAATCAAATTTAATTTCCAACACATTATCTTACAAGTTTATACTAAACCAAAAGCATATATTTTGAGTTTAATTTATACAATTAAAGCCTAAATAAATTGTTAAGCTTAATTATGACAATGGGCAAAAATGAAATTTAACATCGAACACTACCTTAAGCTTGATTTTGTTACTCTAAGAAAACCTTACATCCTAATAAAATCTTCACACTTAAGTGCCTTGGTGAAAATATCTCTAAACTAGGATTGAGATTTCACATACTTCACTCGGACCTTCTTTGTGCTTGCCATGAATTATGTTATGTAGTGATAATGTGTATCAATATGTTTAATTTTATCATTAAAAAGTTATTCAAGGAAAATTACATTGCGTATTTTTATCATTATGAAAATTGGTTATTTATTTTTGTGATAAAAAAAACTTTATTTTTTTTAAAGCCAACATGCACGATATAAACTAGAACTTATAGCCGCTTAATCTACTTTGTAAGCAATTATTTCTTTGGCATCAAAGTGAAAAATGTATCTCTCGCCAAAAACACAAAATTTGTTGTATTTTTTACAATTTTTCTTTTCTTTTACTATGTCATTGTCACTATATAATAAAAACTTGAAAACATGATAGAATGAAGAGAACAAGCAAATGTCAAGTATACCTTTAATAAAGCATTATGTTCTTTTAGCAATCTTAAAGAAGGTGAATGTTTGAGTTTTCATACAAAACCTAACATGCTTATTTAGATAATGAATATAAAATTAATTGCATGTTAAGTATCACAAACTCTTATGCGAACTTTTGAAAAATTGTTGCATCAAGATTTTCTCCTTCATTAAGATTTGATAATTTTGTTCTAAATTTTGTGGGTGTGTTTATGGTCATGTCAGTATCTATCTTAATTTTTCTTTTCAAAATCTCTTTCATAACCTTTTTATGATATAAAGATTCTATATCTTAATTGGTTAATGTCAAAGTTTAGGTAATACATCATGAATCCAATATCAATCATCATGTTGACCTCACTTTTGGTTGAGGTTTAGTTTTTCCTCTTTAGTAGCCTAAGGTCTAGTCATAGGACTAGCCCGTTGACTATTCCTAGAAAATTAGAAAAGTAACCCTCACCATCCCTCACCATTAGAAATTCTACCAGAAGTCATTGAGGTTGATTTAATAAGCTTTTATGGATCATTTTGTTCTCCTGGTAGGCCATCTTTTTTTATTGTGAGATAGATTGTTGACTTGGAGAGTTCTCATAGGACTGCTTGCTTTTTTTTTTCTTTGTTCTCAAAAGGGTGTTGGTCTGGAGCTAGTTCACTCATCTACACTCACTCTCACCCACAATCACTCACAACCCTAGACCCAATATTTGTTGACTTTGATCACTTGATCCTTTGGGAGACTCATGTAGATGATCCCCTAAACCCACTAGCCCTAGGCTAGGGTTTAGCTAAGACTAGTACATAGAGGACCCAAATGGAGATTCCTTTGCTCCATATCTCATGTAGGGTGGTTGATACCCCAAAATACCTAAGTTGATCTTTCACCCCCAAACCTACCCAAATTACCTAAACACCCCCAAATACCAAATTTTGTCAAAATACTCAAATCCATCCAAAATATCCAAATTTGTTCAAAAATCATTTCAAACCTTTTAAAAATACCCAAATTACCCAAAACTACCAAAAAATACCAAATTTACCAAAATACCCTTGGCACCCCAAACTTTTCCAAAACCTCCAAAATCACTCCAAATGTTTCCAAAACCCATTTGGACCCCTCAATTGGACCCACTTTGACCAATTTGATCATTTTGACTGAAACCCCCAAATTGCCTTTAAAGGCCCAATCTCCCCAAATTTACCTCAAATGTCAATCTGGTCCCAATTTCCACCAATTTCAATCTTACACTCAAATTCATCTTCCATATGACCAATTTAAACCAAATCTGAATTCAATTGGCCCATTCTTTGAGCCAAATTTTGATCTAGGTCAAACTCCCAATTTTGGCAACATGACCTAATCCCACTAAATTGAACCCCATGGCCTACTCCATTGGCCTCAATTTGAATCCTAAACTCTTCATAACAATCCTACACATCAAAATTGACCTTAAATTGGCATTGGTGATGCCTCAATTTCATTTAATTTTGACTCAAGTCTAAAAACCCCAATTTTGCTCCAAATTGGCTGTCTCCAATTTTCACCAAATTGATTGTCTTAGCCCCAAAATTGGAACCCAATCTATGTTGAAAAATATATTTTGAGAACTCTTCATAACATTCGTATTGACCATTATCAACAATGAATTTGGACTTAGCCTAAGCCTAGCCCAATCTAGACCTAATTCTAGCCCAACAAGTCCAAAGTGACCAAATTTCCAAAATCCTTCAAATTGAACCCCTAATTGAACTCAAAATCATTTCAATCCTTCACTAAAACTCTTTATTACAATCACATACACAATTTTTATCAATAATTTGGGCTCAAAGTCATGTATAGCTTAACCCAAGCCCAACCTTTGGTCATATAGACCCAAATTGAACCCATATACCAAAATTGGCCTAACTACCCTAAAGTCACCAAATTTGTGACTCTACAACCACTAAGCTCTTCCTTTGGACCAGACTAAACAGCACTAAACCCACCCAAGAAAGCTATGGACCAATGGATCCCTAAATTAATAGATTCATGCCCATTTATGGGCCTTAATAAAAAATCACCCTCATCATCACTAACCCTTGGGGGTAAATCATAATTAAGCCTCCCTCTGACTCATCTGACCTCCTAGCCACCTCCCTTGACCCTGCCAGCCGGCCTAGTCACCGGAAAACCCCAAAACCGAGAGCCCCAAGGCCAAATCAAACCCAATTTCAACCCTAAAGGCCACCTCGCCCTAATTAACCTTTGGAGCTTCTCAGCCCTCCACCTAAACAAGCCTTTGCACCCAAGGCTAGGCCCTGAGCTTCCCTCCCCAACCATGGCTATAAAACTTAACCTCTACGAACAACATAAAGGTGCTGAAATTTTCTCAAGGAGACCCCTCTAAATTGCTCTCATAGCCTCTTTGAGACCTTCTCAGTGCAACCTAACCACTTCCTTGCCCTAATTCTTCTTGTTGGAGTTCAATTTTTGAGCTCAAATCCTTGTCGGAGACAGGACAGA
>NW_018164536.1:4292674-4326159 GCF_001263595.1 Phalaenopsis equestris
ACACTAGACTTTGATCAACACCCAAATTTGGCCTTGATCAAATTTGGGTCTAGACCTTTCACCATGACCAAAGACTCAATCCCTAGCCTCCTTGGACCTCCACAAACGTGTCGAGCACCTCTGATTGAAGCTTCCCTTCTCAGAGCAAAGGTATTGAACTTCCCCTCTTCCCGAGCCTATTTTGATTCTCCATTTGATTAGGGTTAGTTTAATGGCATGTTTACCATATGGATGTGTTCGTTACAGTTAGACGAGTCCATAGGATCAAACCCGAGGTCATTTGGTTGAGAAATGAGTGAGATCTTAGGGTTTTAATGTTAACGGTCACGGGTTCATTCTATTTGGGGACGATGACGCGAAGCCGTTGGATCGCACGTGTATCAAATGGAGGGCTCTGATTGTCTCGGATGGGAGCGTGGTTCTCGGATGGGAGCGTGGTTCATAAAGCGCAGGCCGAGTCAGCGGCTACGTGGAAGGTGGCGTCCAATCAGAGCGCGCCACACGTATTGTCAGAGCCATCGTATGATTGTGTGGCACCGCGCGTTTAAGTAGAAAAATAGGGTATTTTTTGATTTATTTATATGTTTGATCTTTAAAAATCCATATCTTGGTGTAGAAAAATTACAAAAATAAAATAAAAATATCCTAGTGCTCAGTAAACAAAGAAAAACAATGTGAAATTAAAACAATGTTAAATTAGTTTGAAGTTTATTTGATGCATATTTTATTTTTAAATAATTAAATACTAATTTGAGTATTCCAAATCTCCATGCATGTAGATAGTTCACCATGGCTTGATATTTTGGCCTGTTGTTGCCTCTATAATGAGGGATATTCTCTAATTTTTCCAAAGTCAAAGAAAATCTCTAGACAGAGATCCATATTTTTCAAGTTTATGTCTATTACTTGCATAAATTAATCATAATAATTAACATGTTACTTAAAAAAATCTAAGAAAATTTTGAAATGTCTACTGTGACCCGAGAACCCTTTGAAAAATTTTTCATGGGTCAAGTCATTAACAACACACTTAACTTTTAGAAAACCTTAAAAATAAAGAAAATTAATTTGGGAAAAATAAACATCTAAATGTTTTGATTTTTAATCTCCGCTATAATTTGAAGTTCAAAGAACTCATCATAAAATTTTTAAAATATTTGGAGCTCATTTGATAACTCAAATTGATTTTCTAAGTTAAATGACATTTTTTAGAATAAAATATTTTTTAGTAATTAAAATGTAACTCAAAAAATTATAAAAATTGATTTTGGGAGCTCTCTGTGATCATTGGAATTTTATAAAAATAAAATTATAATTAAAATAAAAACTTCATTTTTGAAGCCTATTTTAATATTTAAATAATTAAAAATTAACAAAAATCACAAAATTGATAAAATTCATAAAAATATTATAAATTATTTCCTAAGCACTTAGAAAAAATTGGAATATTTTTTTCTAATTTTATAAGTGAAGATATTGAATTTTAAAGCTTAAAATAATTTTTAAAGGGCTAAAAAATGATTTTTCTTAATCTTTCACTTAAAAAACTCTAATAATTCAAAGAAAAATTATAAAATTATAAAATTTGTTTCTCTGGGTTTCTTGGCCTTAGAGAGATTTAATAAAAATGTAAAAATTAATTTTTTACATTTAAAATATTTTATAATTAAGTAATACTCTAGAATTTAAAATAATTTTAATAATTCAAATAAAACTCAAAAAATCATGAAATTTGGCCCAAGTGTTTCTCTAGCTTAAGTCTGCCTCCAGTAAAAACTTCAAGTGATTAAGCTTTGCCTTGGTCAAGTTATGGAATTTTCTTTGAGAAATCTTATTCTTGCATATAAATAAATAAATAAATAAATAAATATATATATATATATATATTAAATTAAAAATTGAAAAATCACATTTTCTCCTCTGATGTCTTAATTGACCCATGATTAAGGTGAAATGAAAATTTCAATGTCATTTGAATTAAATTTGATGAATTATGAAGTGATAGGCAAAAGTGTAATTTTAGAAATTTAGCCTTAATTAACATTTAGGCTTAATTCAAGAAAAAGAAATGGGTAACATTTGATCTTAATTAATATATTTTGATGATTGAAACACAAGGGATTAATTGCTAGAAACCAATCTCACTTTTTCCGATTAAAGGATAACTTTGAAATTTCCTAGACGATTAAAATTTGGGAGTCTACCAAATTGAATGATCCTAGACTTAGGGGTATAGTTTTGGGTGTTAATAACTAATTAATTTAATACCCCAATCTGGTGTTCATGTGACATTCAAATGTTTTGATGACGAATTATTATCACTTAAAATTTAATCTCTTTCAAAATGATTAAGACATCCATCAGGATCTTAAGGGCTTAGTAGTGACCTAAGCTAAATCAAATTTGACTAAATGAGGATTAGAAAAGTGAATGTAACTAGAAATTGAACACTACAAGCCCAAGTTAAAACCAAAATTGGCTAAGTGTCTTAATAACACTAACTTACCCCTGTAAGGATCTCCACTTGTATAATTCTCGAATTAAATGATAAATGATAATTACCCTACTCTTAGGGATAATTGAAACATCACCGTTCATTGAACACTAGAAGTATTTATAGGATGGATTATTAAGAAACATAATAAGTTTAAATGAGCTCGGGACTTTTCACCATGTGGTGAGGGGAAAGCATATACCTGTCTTTTTCTCCTGACCTGTTGGATACCTCAGAGGTCTATTAAACTTGATATGTTTTGCTTAATGAAATCATCCTTAGTCAAATTAATAGGTGCTTACCAAGCTATGATTTAGGATTTTGGTAGATCACCAGAACCTTATTTTTCCACTTTACATAAAATGCCCTTACATGCATTTTGAGTTTCATGTGGTGGAACGAGAAGACTCGTTAGGTATGCTTTTATAGTTTATAACACTATCTTTTTCTATACTTTCCACACTGTACTTTTATGCTTATAAAACTTTTATGCTTTACTTTTATGCTTATAAAACTTGCATGCTAAACAACGATGTCACCCTGCATGAAAATCAAAACTGATAGGATAACCGCAAAGCCAAAACCAAAATTAAAATCAACCAAGATAAAAATCACCTCCACAACATTCAAAATATAAAATAACTCAAAATTTAATCAGAAACATCACGAAAGAACAACTACAACTAAATTAATTCATCTTTATCGGATGATCGGGAATCCCTCGAAGGAGGTAACCTACGATTGCTAACGAGACTTTCCACAGTCTAAATGAAAGTATGGAACTCATTAAGTTGAGTTTAGTAAATTCATTTAAATTAAGTGAATTCGATAGAAAATAGTGATACTGAAACGAAGGAACTGGAGGATCCTAACCGGTGTCGCTCTAATCAACATTAACATGCCCCCATAAATTTTTTAAAAGAACTATAACCATAGGACCGTCTAATTTAACATAATAACTTGACAACTAGAAAACTTAAACTCGTCACGGCAAGGAGCTTAGAGCTAGCATGGTGGGCAGCTTGGCCATCTTCAACAGCAAAACATGTCTTCCCGAGCTAAACCATTCCTTTCTTAGAATTAAACAAGCAAGCCATAGGATTTCGAGGTTATCTACTTCTGCAACATAAATCTTCATCTTATCTTTAGGTCTTTGTACATCTTTGTTGCACAATCTAAGCTCTAACTCGTATTAGGATTTTGAGGTTGTCATTCATTACGACCTAAATCCTTACATCTTCCAGGTTATTTGTGTGATCGTTTCACACAAATGTAAGCCCTAACTAATAAAATTGGTAGTATGAAATATTCAAATAATTTCTCCTCAAAACTGAAGCCAAACCATAGGATAGCTTGGGAAGTCACCGAGGTTCTCCTCTGAATCTGTGACATTCCTTAGTTCTTCCTCATTTAAACTCTATAATGAAATGCTCCAAATTTGAACTATTCCTCTTTGACACCTCTTCGTCTGATTTCGTTGAAAAATCCTATCCTTTTGAACTTCTTGAAAATAATATTTCCTGATTTTTATCGAGAGTTTTCTTAGGTTATTTCGGTTATCTAAGATGTAATTAATTATAGGGGCTTGCCCTTATATGAAGCTTGTCCGAAGCCAGCTTAATATAAACCATATTTAATTCTTAGTATTAAATAGGGGAACTTGTCAGCAAATAAAATGGTTTCGTAGGTCAAACGGATAACATATATTTCTTAGTTTATTTGATCGAGCCTCATCCTCAAGTCTTGTGTTTTTCCTTCGGGATAGATACAAGGTTTGAGGTATAATGCTCTTTCATTTAAACTATGAAAAATATGGGGTCAGTTTAATTTCATACTTTTCTAAAACTATATATATATATATATATATATATGTTCTTCCGAAGCTGGCGATAGGATTTTGATTCCGGTGACCGACAGCTTCCAAATGGCAACTCCTCCAACCAAAAAAAGTGTCAACACATTATAAACTCCTTAGTCATTGCTTACTTGACCTCTTTAAATATGTTTTGATTACTTCTGGTGAAAATAAAGTCACTAATTCACAAAAAAATAATCAAAATACCATCTTTATTATTAATGTAATGAGTGTGCTTATAAGAACATTTAGTGTAGCCTTTCTTTTATTTATAAGAAAATGTTTACTTAGTTATTCCATGTCATTGATGTTTGCTTCAACTTATAGAGAGTATTCTTTAGCTTATTAATTACCTTAATTTATTTATCCACAATTTTTTCCACTTCATACTTTATAAATGTTCTTAGAGACTATAAGCTTGCTATAAGCAAAGAAGAGTGTATTTATTCTCAATTATCTAATACATATATTTATACTCTAGAAGCATTGCACTCTATCACTTGAATTCTCACTTGAAATCAATAAAGGGACTTTCATTGTGTACTTGTAATTAGTGTTATTGGCAAACTTAAAGTACGTCATTTGCTTAAATTACCCTTGGTTGCTTCACTTCTCATTCTTAAAAATAATAAGAAAAGGTAATTATGATTTTTATCATATGGTCCCTAGTCTTATTTTCTTTCTTCGTAAAATATTACATGTCAATTGATGAATGGATTACAAGTATTAATTAGATTGTATATATTGTATCCCTATGAATTAATGTCATAATGAATAAATATGAAGTTCTTTGTTTTGTGGTCAAACTTAATTTTTTTTATTGAGCACAAGCACTTTGACTATACTTTAAAAATTCTTGGGTGAGAGATACTAAGCTTCCTTTTACACCATACTTCTTTTGGTGTCTTTTTCCCTAATACTTCTTATTAGTGATTAATTATCCAACTAATTACATATGCACAATCTTATTCATACACTCCTTTCATAATATATTTCTTTTATGCTTCTCGTTAATATAAGGAAGATTTTATTTTCATTAATACTTCATTTTAATCTAGAAATCTCACAATTATTTATGGTTGTTATAAGTCATTAACTTTATAGAGTTCTTGAAATTTTTTAATGAATTCTAATCCTTAGTCATATCATATGGATTGGATCAGTTTACCCATTTTCTTCACGAAAGTTCAAAGCTTTTTGAACATTTTATAGCCTTTTGAATTTCACTTGAAGATATACACTTATATTTTTTTTTGAAAAGTCGTCAATGAATATAAAAAAAGTAGTTAGTTATATAGAGTAAGCTTGATTTTATTAGTCCAAATATATTTGTGCCTGCTGATATAGAGGGTTGTAATTGCTGACCATGCAAAAAGTTTTGAAGTTTTTCGTTTGTGATAAGATATAATATCAAACGTATTGTATCATCTTGAAAAGGCAAATATACAACCCAGCAATAGATCTAATCATGAAATACTAATTTCAATTTCCTAGTCAACATTATGAGAAGTTCTTCCCCTGCTTTATGTGGGTAGAGCATTATTTATTTTATTATTTGGTCATGTATCCATAAAGAGAAACTAAAATACAATTCTCCTAAAATAAATCTACAATCAAATAAAAATTTCTCAATTAGAAATTTCGTTGTTTCTCGACTACGACGCCAAAAACTTGACCGACCAGCAATCACATGATTTTTAAGTTCTGAAACATGACAAAAAACTTGACCCAATTTATATTTAACGACTAGTGTGCAAAATAAATATGTTATAGAATTGATTAATGACTTACACACTAGGGGTACTACACAAGTATACATATTGTTTCAAGTAATATAGAGTTTTCTGTAAAAACTCCAGTATCGTATCCACGGAGAATAAGTGAATTTCTATGTCAACTTAGAAATATTTCTACACAAACTGTAAACAAAGTTTGCAGGAGAATAATATTGAACTTTTTCTAAGGGTATAAATGGTTTGTGTATGGTTCACTTTCTTGTTTCTTCCAATCGGATGTTCCCATTGCTCTGGTGGATGTTGTCTCTCTTATCTACCGTCAAATTCCTCTACTTGGTGTTTGTTGGTGAATGTGCTTGGCTTCTTTTTGGGAGCTATTAGTGGGCATTTGGATCCATTTAAGAATATGTCGATGCATGTTTGACTATTTTGGTTTCGATGCATGTTTGACTATTTTGGTTGATCTTTTACTCTATTTGGGGGTTCTTTCATTTCAGGATCTTCTTTGACGTTCTCTTCTCGAGAGTGTTCGTGTTTTTTTTTTAATCTCTGTAATATATATTGATTGTTGGTTTGCTTTTATTGTTCTTCTAGTATTATAATTTGTGTCGTTGTGTTGTCTGTGCGCTTATGTGTCTTGCATTGTTTTTCTTTCTTCTTAGTAAAGCTCGACGTGGCTCCCACTTTTCCCCAAAAAAAATAAAAATTTAGAATAATTTCAAAAATGATGTTCTAGTTTACTATTATTACCAATAAGGACTAGTTAAATTGTTGAGGGATTGAAGGGTTACACTAGATTTTCCATTAACTTATGAAAAAAATTAGATCTTGTGTTCAAATAGTCTTCTTTTTCATCAAAACGTCAACGACAGAAGATCTTCTCTTCCATTTTTTCATCCCAATTAATTCCCAATTCCCACCAAAAAATCCAGTTTTTCTTCTCCGCTCTAAATATTTAATAGCAGCTACCACCTTGTTACCATCATTTTTTTCCTGATAAACATTCTCTTCTCATATTTCCTCCTACAAATGACAGACCACAACAATAATATAAGCTGAAAAACAAAGATAAACAATAATCTAATCCAGATCATTTCTAACCACCTGAACATGATTAATACTAATGATCTTTATTAACTTTAACAATAAAACTAAATTAATAACAAAGAATAAGACCATTCTTAATCAACTTTTCCCCACCTAATAACTTCTTAATTGTCTGCACTAAGCCTGCATTAATTTTTTTTAAATTTTTTCTCTCAAAATTTAAAATTCTAATTCCTGTGATGATGACATGCGAATTGTAGATCAGCAGGATTTGGTCTGCTGAACAGTTAGTAGAAAACTATTGAGTCCATAGGTGCATTACATTCCCAGCAAAATATCAAATTATTATTTCTTAAAACTGTAGCATGTGATGTGGTCCTTTTCTGCACAACCATGAATGTTAATCCTTCATGCTCCCTCCTTTTCTCTTGCACTGAACCCAAGAAAGCAGCATCCACATGAGAACAAGAATCTCTCTCGTGAATCATCGATGAGAGAGAGAGAGAGAGAAGAAGAAGAAGAAAGTTAATTAAGGTTTAATTAATTTAAACAAGTAATATTCTTAAGCATTTTTAAGCCAGCAGACAAATCCAAATCTGTACAGGCAAAATATATGTGGCTCTAAGAGAGTTGGAATGGAATCTTTGGGTATTTTTGTCAAAACAATGTGATTTGTATGTAAAAAATCAACTATTTTGGGTATTTCTTTTTGACGTGGATGTCATGTTGAGAGTTTGGATGTGGAAAATGATGCCAAGCCTTATGAGGATGACATTGAAATATATGGATTATTAAGAAAAAAATAATTTTTTTATATTTATGGGTCCGTTTGGGGCAGCTTATTTGGAGCGGTGACGTTTTGAAAACGCACCTCATCTGTTTGGGTAAACTGCGTTTTGACAGTTTATGCGTTTTGAAAATGCTGAAAATAGTGTTTTCACACCGCACCTGTCTAGGTACGGTGAAATTTTTCTGGCAGCGGTTTTACTTTTCCAAAAAAATAAAAATTTGTAATAGTCATCGCACCTAGCTTATCAGCAAATTATTTTTAATCAGCTTATCAGTAGATTATTCAATAAGCTGCAGCTGCCCCAAACAGACCCTATATCTCGATATGTTTTTAATACAATTAAAGAGCAATAAAAGATAATTAACCTCAGTTTTTCACATAAGATGAAATGTAATTAAAAAAAAGGGGCATTTACATATATATATTAAACAAAATTCATGTAGACATTCATATTTATATGGATGTCACTCAAATATTTAACATCACATACACAAAAAAAATACATCTTATCATGCATGGGCTTGTAACACCAAAGTATTATAAGTATAAAATATCAAACTTTTTGAGTTAGATATGTAAATACATAAGAATTGTTTGGTATTTATGAAAATTCTCCAAAAAAATAAAAAGCAAGCATGTTCTTTAGTGTTACAAATCATATCCATGTAATGTTAAAAGGTGGTAAAAAACTGAGTTGACCCTATATGATCTTAAAAGTTTTTTTTTTATTATTTTTTATTTAAAAATTATGTATTTTTTATTAGAAAATTTCATAAGAAATTTTAAAATAGATTATTGTCCAATGAAATATAATTTTATTATGAAATATATAATGAATTTCTATATCTTGTATACAGTATTGTCCAATGGCATATTTATCATCTGGTCAATGATGTGAAGACAATGTGTTCAAATTTTACATATTTTATGACATATATAATGAAGATTATGTTATAAGTTCAATTTATTATTAATGCAAATAATATTCTTTTTAATATTAGACTAAGTTAAACCCATTCCTCAGTAAGCACTTTGCATCTGGTCAGAATAAAAAAAAAATACTTTTGAACATTTTACATTATAATCCAGACATTATGATATTAAAAAGCTAAATAGCATTATGATACCCATAGACTTAAATATAACATGTACATATCTACAAAAATCAATTATTGTGGATGCTAAAGAAGGTGAAAAATATAAAATCATAAGCTACAAATAAAATATTGAAAGAAGGTTGTGTAATATAATTGTTTATCATTAATAAGGTGGTTTATGTAAAAAATTCAGTATCTATGTAAGAAGTTATAAAAAAAAAATTATTTTTTTTATTCTATTTAACATAAACATAAATATTTGAAAAACATTTAACATGCATGTATCATCTAACCTTACCAAGTAATTAAACAACAAAAGCATCCATTAATCATCTAAGAACAGATTGAAAAGCGAATCAACTAAAAAAAAAAAAGAAAATGATTCAGAAATAGAACTTAAAAGTCAAACATACAACATTAAAATTATATATTTATTAAACTAGAACCCAAATATGTTGTTTTTGTAGCCACTTTTAATCGATTCTTCTTCAAACAAAATAAGTGATGGGTATGAATTGAAAGGAACCAGCTTTAATTTCCCTCCTAAACAAAGAAAAAAAAAAGGACTGAAAAGATATAAAAATTAAACCAAATATCAACTCTTTGTTTCAAAAAGAAATAGGAAGCATCCATACCATTTCCCCACCTATATATATATGTCTAATTCTCCAGCCATGACTTCTTCTTCTGATTCTCATAAGAAGTAGTGATACAAGTTTCAATACCAGCCATGTTGAGAAGATCTCTATGTGATATAGGTCTCAATCCTAAGAAATCTCTTGTCAGCCCATCGTTCCCATTTCTTCCTTCCTCTCTCCTTCCATTATCATCAAACACAGAACCTTGTGGCATAGACTTGTTACTTGATGAACTGATAGCTCCCATTTGAGCTGCTTTCTGTAACAATGCAGTGGCAGACATGTGTGGAGCTGGAGCTGAGATCAAGTGATGTGGAATAGCATTCTCTTGAGAGATTGTTGTTGCATAAAGAGAGAATGGGAAGTCATGGTAGTTAAGCCATGAAGGTGGATTCTGTGTTTCTTTTTTAAGAGTGTTTAACTGGTCTTGTAGGTTTTGGTTTGTTTCTGGTGTGGCTGATTTGATGAAATGAGGAAATTGTGGTGGTGGATTAATGGGTGGTGGTGGTGGAGCTGGGAAGAGAACTGGATTTTGATTCATTAATGGATTTGTTGTTATTGCTCTTGCGCTCTCCTCAGCTAGGGCATCGCAGAAGGCTCTGTGAGTGATGAAGCTATCTCTCCTGCAAAACTTACATTGCTTGAACAATAATGTTGTGGAAGAACAAGAAAAAATTGCATTTTTGGATGAATGATATAATTAAAACGAATTTTTATTTTTATTTTTATTTGAAAGAAGAGAGCAATGGTACTAAGAAGGAGGAGAAACTATATGGTATTAAAAAAATATCATTTTTGGACACGGCACTATGTGGCTATGCATGCCTCAGATGTACACGTAATTATAGATGTATTATTGTCTTAAAATTATTATATTTTGAGTGTCTGCATGTGAGGTGAGAATTGGCAAATACTGCAGAGCTGTGTCAGATTTCAACTTAATAATTTTTTGAATCCATAGCCTTGTTATTATCCAATTCTTGTAACCAATTCTTTGTGCACCAATAGAAATTAATATAATCCTAATTGCCCAATTCCTTCTGTTGTAGGAGAAATCATTATTAGCTTAACAGATAATATGTCCTTAAGAACTATTTATTCAAATATGAAATGTATTTGTGTTTTTTCTCATTCATTTACTATATTTTGATTTGTTGCATTACTTGACAAAATATATCATTTTACTGAATAAAAACAAATTTGTTATAATTAAATTATAAATGAATTACTATCTGAATAAAGTGCTGTTTCATTTGCTGTACATAGGTACATATGCCATCAATACTATTACATGCATAATATTAATATCATAATCTTCACTAATCATATAAAAAACAAACAAAATTAAGAAATTTTAAATAGTTTAATTAATTAGTTACCGAGAGAAGAGAGTTCCACAATCACAGCGATACTCCCTGGTTCCACAGATCTTAGAATGCGCCTTCCAATCCGACTGAACCGCATACTTCTTCGCACACTTGTCACACTTCCATTTCTTCTCCCCATGCTTCCGAAATGTTTCTTAATACCAGTAAGATCTCCGAGAGCGCGTGACGCATCATGGTGGACGCACGTGACCTCAGGGCATATGTAAACCTTCTTCCTCACCTCCTTGCTGGTTCTCTGCTTCAGCTTCCACGGCAGATTATGCCCTCTTCTGTGAAGCTGAAGATTCTGATCTCGCTGAAATCCTTTGTTGCAGATCTCACAGACGAAGCGGTTTGTAGCCATGAGGCTCTTTGGAGATAACGCAATCACCTCAGCTTCGGGATCTGTTGGGTAATTAAACCATGTAAAAATCTGATTTTTAAGTGAAGACATAGTTATATGATGAATAATAATTAACCTGGGTTGCCTGGAAGATTTCGCTTCTTCTTTGTGGGGGGAGGATTAGGGTTTTGGTTTGGGGAGGCGAAGGAAGAGGAGACGCTGGCTTCACAGGAGGCAGAGGTTAGATTAGACATGTTTTCTTCTAGTTGGAGTTGTGGAGGGAATATAAAAGCTTTCATTTTTGGTTCAGAGAAAAAGCAGGCGAAGTGCTAAAAAAGCCTGGAATGGATCTGGAAAGGGTATCAGACTGTTCTGTAAGAGAAAAAAATTAAGTAAAAAACAAAACTTTAGAGAATTCATTAAGCGTTTGTAGATCTAAATTGAAATATATTCTATTAGAAAGATGAAGGAAGATCTAGAGGGTTAGAGATAATACCTGCAGATAAAGCTGTACCAAGTCTTTTGTTTGAACATCATGATGCAGTGGCTGTCAGCTAAAGTATATGTATGAAAGAAATCAAACAAGAATAGTGGACATGTGAAAGAATTTGAAAATAAAAAATAGAAATTTAAGAGTCCAAGAGGATGATTTGGAGATATTTATTTTTGCTGCTGAGAGGAGATTTGATCAGGAATGAGAAGCGAGGAAGAGTAGAAAGTAAGGAGGGAGAGGGAAGTAAGCAAGCGTGCATTCGTCCACCCATTCAACACACACATCCCTACACTGACGTTGCAATTTCTGTCTTTATCTATATATGTCCCTACTAATCAAGGAATTTCTTTGCCATACTTTCTATTATAATTAATTTATTATTTTTTTTTTTTTGTATATAACAATGTCATCAGACTTATCGCAAGCAATAGTTTTCACTGAAGCACAAATTAGGTGAGAGGATGTTGGCAATTCTTACACTTGAAGAGATTTTAGGGAGAAATTTACATTTGGGAATAGTTGTTGTGCAAAGATTGTGGAAAACAATATCACACAAGGAAGAAACAATCAAATATAGGGAGAGTGATTATGTGATTCGGTACAAATTCACTTACGTTCACGGGGAGAGATTATTCTGGTATCAGCTGGTGGGAAGAAAAGAAAGGTCAATTGAGTTAGTTTTATAACTCTAATACACGTAGATTTTATATAAGCCCTCATATAAAGAAAAGAGGATTAAGGTATACAAATTATAAATATTAAATATAGAAAAAAATATCATATATTTTGATTTTCCCAAATTAAGTTTTATAATATAGAAAGATCATACAATTAGATATCCCCAAATTACATTACATAATATCAGTCTTTGTAATATACATTCTTCTAATTTACAATGATTAGATTTTAATACTTTTCATTGATGGGAAATTAACGCGAACAATTCTCAAACTTTACAGGGCTTAAGATCGATTAGAAATTAAACCATAGCATGCAATAACATGATCACACCAATTTGAGAAAATTGCATAAAGCACAATTATAGCGACAAAAAAACACACATAAAAATTTTACATGAAAATACTCGAGAACCGAAAAAATACCATGAAGTCATACTACAAGAAATCTTCACTTTAGAATTCATAAAGTTTGACAAAGAACTCATACAAATTTTCTCTCTACACAAAAAGAAAACTTACAAGATTTGCTTCACAATCTTCTCTTTTCAATCTGATGCAAAAAATCACGACAAATCACTAAAATCCACCTCTTTGACACTCTTCATCTTCATCGAGATACTCGTCAAAGAAGTTACAAGAAAGAAACTCGAAAGCACAATTACACTACTCAAACTCGATATTAAAACCAGAACTTCCGAACCAACCACTCCTAGAGCTTAGGTTCCCAGACATGGCGCCTAAGGGCCAAACTCTCAGGAAAGAAAATCCCACGCATAGAAAAACAGGAGTATAAGCTCTCAAGACTGGCTTAAAAGTGTTGGCTTCTCTATTTGCGCCCATAACATGAGCTTAAATGTGCCTCCTTAAGAAGCAGTGCCCAATAATGGGTGCTTAGGCGCCCAAACCCGATGCTTAGACATTAGGTTCTCGGGGTGCTTTTGGCTCCACAAAAGAAAAAAAAAACAATCTCTCACTTGGAAACGATAGCACCCAACGTAAGTCCTCTGTACATGTACTTCATCCGAATTGCCTTTATAGTCACATACCGTGGTGTGACTCACCCTGGTCTCAACCTGCTTGAAACCTAACTGAAGCCAAGCATGGCTTCAATTTTTCAATAGTCACAATCTTCATCAACATATTCGTAGGATTTTGTGCTATGTGTATCTTCTATAGGAATAAATGCCCATCTTCAAGAAGAGAGCGAATAAAATGATACCTCAGCTGAATGTATTTTGTCCCGACAAGAAAAGTGATGTTCTTTGCAAGATGAATCTCACTCATACTATCACTGTAGAGTTTTCCAAACCCATCCTCCTTACTCAATTCTTCCATAAGACGTTGCAGTCTTTAATCATCTCCTTGCCAGCCTCAGTGATAACAAAATATTCGGATTCCGTAGTTGAAAATTTAATAATCTTCTGCAACCTAAAAACCAAACTCACCATTGTGTTCCCCTATGTAAAGATTTACCTCGTTGTACTTCTCCTAATATTCACATCTTCTGCTAGATCTGAATCTATAAATCTATGTAGATTAATCCCCGCACTTCAATAACAAAGTTCCACGTTGATCGTTCCTCTCAAATACCTCAGAATCCACTTTACTGCCTACCAGCGATGTCTGTTTGGATTGCTCATGTACAACTAACCACTATCATTGCATATGCAACATCTAGCCTGGTACAAATCATTGTGTACATCAAATTTTCAACTGTTGAAGCATACAGTGTCTCTTCATCTGTGCTAGCTCCTTAGATAGTTTGAAGTGAATACCTAAGGGAGTGCAAAATGGCTCCACCTCTTTCATGTTGAACCTTTATAGGATCTTCTCAACATACTCTGCCTAAGACAACTTCAATATTCCTGCACTCTTGTCCCTATTTATTCTCATCCCGAGGATCTTCTTGGTTGGACCTAAATCCTTCATCTCACTCTCACTTGATAATTTTTTCTTCAAATCCCTGATTTTCTCCATATTTTTCACTACAATCAGCATGTCATCCACATACAAAAGAAGTAAAATATAATAGTTACCAAAGTATTGGTTGAAGCAACAGTAGTCTGACTAACACTCCATGTGTCCATTATCTGACATAACCTATTAAACCTCATGTACCAATGTCTTTGAGCCTGATTTAAGCCATAGAAATACTTCTTTAATCTTCAGACCAAATCTTCTTTGCCTAGGACTTGTAACCTTGTGGTTGCACCGTGCATAGCTCCTCTTCCAGTTCTTCATGTAAAAAGCTATTTTTACATTCTCTTCTCAAAATGTTGATCTTCTTCTGCTACCAGAGTCAGCACAATTGGGATTGTCGTCATCTTCACCACTGGGGAGAAAATTTCTATGTAATCCACTCATTCTCTCTACTGGAAAACCTTCACAACAAGTTTTATCTTTTAGCGCTTATTGTCTTTTGACTTCTCTTTCAGCCTATAGGCTCACTTGTTGTGTAGTACTCTTTTATCATTTGGTAGTATCGTCAAATCCTATGTCTGATTTGACTCAAAAGATTGCATTTCTTCATCAACGAAAAACTCTCACTTGGTTGAATATTCTACTTGAGTGGCTTCTTCAAAGCACTCTGGTTCACCATTATTAGTTAGTATTATAGTGTACAAAACGAGAATACTTATGTACAGGCCATATCACCTTGTTGAATCTTCTGACTTCTATAGCAAATGATTGGGGAACTTTCGGTACTCTTTCTATTTTAGCACTTCTTATTTATCCATCTTCTTCATCACCAGTATCATCTATCTCCACATATTTAGATTCTTAAGAAGTAGTTGATGGACTATCATAATTTTTTATTGTGTCAATGTGCATCTCTATTTCGTTAAAAGTGATGTCCTTGTTCCTGATGAATTTTTTATTCTAATAATCCCAAAAATTGTACCCAAACTCATCTGATTCATACCCAATAAAAGTTCACTTGGCAGATTTTGACTCAAGCTTACACATGGACTCTGCATCAACATGCACATATGCAGAACACCCAACTATTCTTAAATGAGATAGACATGCCTTTTTATCACTCCAAGCTTCTTCGAGTAAGCCTTCCTCCAAAGGTACTAATGGACTATGGTTAATCAGATAAACTACAGTGTTAACTGCTTCAGACCAAAATTATTTTGGCCTGCATGCATGCAGCCTCATGCTCCTAGTGTGCATTGTGATTGTTCTATTCATGCACTCAACTATACCATTCTGCTGAGGTATCCTTAAGACTATAAACTCATGTTAGACACCCCCATTGTAGCACATAAATTCTTAAACTTCTTATCATAATACTCGTCCTCATTATCTAATCTGAGACATTTTAGCTTTAAGATTGTCTCATCTTCTACCATTACCTTTTACTTCTTAAAGACATCAAATGCATTAGATTTTTTCTTTAGGAAATAAGCCCATACTATTCTTATGTGATTAGCAATGAAAGTGACAAAATAATGATAACCTCCAATGGACTGAATTGGAGTAGGACTGCATACGTAAAAATGCACTAACTCCAGTTTCTTTAATTTCATCATTGATCAGCTCTTAAAGAGAGAAAATTTCTTCTACTTGTCATGTAAAGTTATCACAGCAATCTAGATCAACTAATTTCAAACACTGAAGTTTTTTCTTAGAAAGTAGGAACTTCATACCTTTCTCGCTCATATGGCTAAGCCTACGGTGCCACAGAACTACATTCATCCCGGTTCAAGGCACTTCAATAAAATCAATCATTTTATTAATAAAATAAAGGGTGTGTTCAATGTTTCTCTGAGCCATCACTAGTATCCCCTTTATCACCTTCCATGAATCATCTATGAAAATAGTCATGAGTCCTGACTTTGTCAGCTGGCTCACAGAGATAAGATTTTTCTTCAAACATGGAACATGCCTTACTTCAGTAAGCTTCCATACTATTTCATTCGATAACTTGATATCAACATCGCCCTTTCCTAATGTACTGTAGGCCTTATTATCTCCCCAATAAACCTTCTCTAAATCACTCTGAGTATAGTTTTAAATACCTCTTTATTGGGACTAGCAAGAAAAGAGGCACCTAAATCAACTATACAGGATTCAATTTTGAATAGAGATAAAACTAGGGAGTCACTTTAGATTTTATCAGTAGAGGTATTAGTATAGAAGCGATTTTTCTATCTTTCACCACTAGCTTTCCTTTAAGCTTTGCAATCCTTTTTGAAATGTCTTTTCTTATCGCAGTCCTAGCATTCTCCTCTGCTTAACTTGGGCTTTCATTTCTTGGTCTTGGATATATCTCTGCCTGTATTCCTGCCAAGACTTTTTCCCCTATTATCATCATTCAACACAGAACCTGGAGGGTCATTCGTAGTTTTTCTATGAACTTCTTCATTCAGCATCAAATCCACGATACCATCAAAGTTCAACTTTGAAGTCCCTGAATAATTACTCACTGACATTACCAAACCATCCCAATTGTTTGAAAATGAGGACAGTATCACCAGTGCTCTAACCTCATCATTAGATTTGATACCCACATAACTCAACTGATTCATATAACTCAACTGATTCATCACAATGTTGAAGTTATTTAGATGCTCTGTCACTGAACTGCCTTCTAGCATCTTCATGTTGAATAACTTTTTCATTAGAAAAATATTATTAAAAGTAGAAGGATTTTCATACATCTTGGCCAGTGCTGCCATGAGATCCACTGTAGGTTTCTCATTAACAATATTGAACGCTACAGATGAGGAAAGTGATAACCTGATCAAATTTAGTGTCGTTCAATACAACACTTTTCATTCCTTCATAGACATGTACTCAAGTTTTTTTGTAATTACTTATAATGGCAAGTATAATTTTTACTGATACAACAAATCATCTACATGCATCTTCCAGAAAGCTAAATTTGACTCATTGGACTTCTCGACTTTGAACCTCATTCTTTATCCATTGCTCCCACTCGAATCAAACCCCACTCTAATACCAGTTTGATAGCAATTTATCGCGAGCAATTATCAGACTTTACCAGACATAGAATTGATTAGAAATAACCAAAACCACGTAGTAACAGGATTACACAAATTCGAGAAAACCAGAATAAAAATTGAACAGAAAGCATAATCAAAGTAATCAATAAAACACACTAAAATTTTACGTAAAAAAACCCTAAAATGGGAAAAAGCCACAGATCCATACCACCAGAAATTATCACCATGAAATTCAAAAGGCTTTACAAAGAATTCATATAAGTTTTCTCTCCACATACAATGAAAACTTACAGGATTCATTTCACAATCTTCCCTCTCCAATTTGACACAAAAAATCACGTAGAACCACTGAAATCCACCTCTTCGAAACTCCTCACCTTCACTAAGATGCTCGTCAAAGAATTTAGTAAAAAAAGCAAAAGTACAATTACACCACTCGAATTTGACATTAAAACTAGAATTCTCGAAGGCGCCCAAACTAGCGTTTAAGCGCCAAGCTCTCAGGAAATAAAATCTTGCACCCAACAAAATGGGAGCTTGAGCGCCCAAGGCCGACACAAAAACGCCCATAGGAGGCGCAAAAGTGTCCCCTCAAGAAGCAACAACAATGGGCGCTTAGGTGCCCAAACTTGGCGCGTAGGAACTGGGTTCTTGGGATGTTTTGGCTCCACAATGACAACATCTAGAAAAATCTCCAACTTATCTCTTACTTGCAAATAAGTGAGAGATGATCAAAATGAACCCCAACATTGATAACAACTGCACCAAAATGGTTACCTACGTTCCCCCATTCAGATGGGATCAATTCTTGCATAGTTCTTCAAAATGCCCTAATAGGCAATCAATCATGATCTCTTTAAAATGTCCGAACATGTTCACCAAATTCTTACAGTAAGTGAACTTGTGGACAATAGTACTTTTGTGAGAATATTCATTGGATTCTCTTTTGTATCTATCTTCTTTAATATAACTTTTTTGTCATCTATTAAATCTCAAACAATATGGTACCTAACATCAATTGCTTGCCACAGGCAAGATGAACTAGATTTATGATCAAGAATATCACATTCTAAATACCACAAAACACCATTAGAGACTCCTGGTTGATGTAACTCTCAAGTCATCTAATACACCCTTCAACCATATCACGTCCATTATCACCTCTGATATTGTCATATACTCAGTATTTGTAGTAGGCAAAGTAACAGTAGAATGAAGAATCAATTTTTGATTAACTGAACGTTTTGTCAATTTGAATAAATAGCAAGTCATAGACCTTTGCTTATCGATATTACTTGCATAGTCTGAATTTGTGTAACCTGCATACAAATTAGTAATAGATGTATGTCTTTCAAACGCAAAGCCAAAATCTATTGTACCTTTCAGATATCTTAAAATATTCTTCACAGTTTGCCAACGACTCATTCCTGGATCATGCAAGAACCTCCTTATAATAGCGATCACGTGTGTAATATTTAGTTTAGTACAAACTATGACAAACATTAAAATTTCCACTACACTAGCATAAGAAACCAAAAACATATCTTTTCTCTCATGAACATCTTTAGGATACTAATATGAAATCAGCTGAAAATGAGATGTAATGGGTAGTCTCTTCGTCATGCTTGAGTCATCAATCTCAAACTTCTTCAGCATTAACATATGCTCTTTGTAAGGATCAAACCATTCAAGTTATCTTGTCCTTGAAATTTTTTTATGCCAAGAATTTTACGAGCTTCACCCAACTCCATCTCAAAATGTCTAGACAATATATTTTTCATCCTATTAACTTCAATCTGACTTGCAGATGCAAGCAACATATGATCAATATATAGAAATAAAAAATGAACTCGTCATTGGCTAACTTCTTAAAACATACATGATAATCATATTGGTTCCTTGTGTAAGCCCGTTTCATAATGAATTGATCTAACTTCTTATACCACTATTGTGGTGACGACTTCAACACATATAAAGTCTTGTCCACTCTGCAAATCAAGTTTTTTAAGGCTCCATATCAAGGTGGTTAAAACATATAAATCTCCTATAATTCCACATGTAGGAATGTATTCTTCACATCAAATTGCTCTAAAACCAAACCATACTGTGCTACAAGTATTAGGAGAACACGAATTGAGGGATGCTTGGCCAATGGAGAGAACACTTCGTTATAGTCATTTTTTCTTGTTGTGTGAAGTCTTTTAGCACTAGCTTTAACTTACACCACACATCAGCTCCATAAGATTCTTCTTTCATTCAATACACCAATTTGCACCTAATAACTTTTTATTTCGGGAGGAAGCTTCACCAACTTTCAAATAGCATTATTATGAAGTGACTTTATCTCTTCATCCATTGCCCCTCACGAAAGATCACTATCTGAGCTATACATAGCTTTCTTGTAGTGAAAAGAGATTTCCACCTCAGTAAAGGAAAGTGCAAATGTAATGTGCTTTATCTCGTGTCCACAACTTCGTTAAATCACAGTCGTCCGTTTTCTGAATTGTCAGTCCTGATCTCAAACTACTTGTTGTGTAAACCAATGCATTAAATAAATTCAAACAACAAATAACCAAACATAATCGATAAAAATCCTTCTACATACGCAGAGAGGTTATTCAAGTATCAAAAGGAGTGATTGAATTAGGGTTACAACTCAACACATACAAATCCTTCATAATCGTTCATAAAAATAAGCGAGGATTGGAGAATATAAATTAGGAATATTTGACATATCAGAAAGATCTTATATTTATATCTCCCCAAATTAAGTTTCCCAAATATAAAAGTATTATTTATTGAGATCTCATCAAATTAGATTATATAACATCAATCTTTCTAATTCACACGCTTCTTAATTTATAATCATTACATTTTAATACTTTCTATAACAATACTCTCACTAGAGTAAAATTAAGAGCATGAATTGTGACTGACCATTTTGGGGGCAGCTTATTTGATGTGGTTGCGTTTTGAAAACACACATGACATGTTTGGGTAAACTGAGTTTTGACAGCTTATGTGTTTTTAAAATGTTAAAAACAACGTTTTCACACTCACCTATCTAAGTGAGGTGGCAGCTTTCTTGCTGTGTTCTGACTTTTTCAAAAAAATAAAAATTTATAATAGTCATCATACCTAACTTATCATCAGATTATTTTTAATCAGCTTATTAGCAGATTATCCAATAAGCTGTAGGTATCCCAAACAGACCGCTAGTAAGTGTCTTAGCGCTTTAATATGAGGGAAAAAATTATTTGGAGATTTTAATAACCCTACGCAGAATTAAATGCAAAGAGTGCAAGAAAATGGTGCCGGCACACATTAAAAGATGCTACAGCTGGCCTATATTTCCAAGGCTTAGGCTTGTAATTAATTAAGTATGCCTATCATTATTTTATTTATAATTGACAAAATCAAAATAATATGTTCAAAATAAAAAAAGGTTTTTTATTAAAATAAAATCAAAGCTTACAATTGACAATTGAGTTCATCTTTATAAATTAAATTTCAATACTTTTATAATTTTTTATTAAAATATTAATTTTGGTTACAAATTATATAAAACTCTTTTTTTTTAAATTTAACAGGCCTCATTCGTGTCAATTTGAAATTAGTCCCAAAGTTTGGCATTATTAAAAAATTGAAATTTTTTATTGATATTGACCGACTTAAATGAACTCGAGTCAATTACACTTTAAAATATTGAACTATTTTGCATTCAACGAGTGCCACAATTTTTTGGTGGAAGTATCATACTTGTAGGTGAATTAGGGGTGTAAGGGAGTCATGCTAATCTTGTGAGTCAGCTCGATAAGTAGCTCGTGCACTGAGCTTGATAAGCTAACAAGCCATGCTCAAGCAAGCTATGACTCGACTTGTCAGATTGTGAGTTGGCTCTTTTAAAATAAATATTAATATAAAATAAATTCAAAATTTATTAAATTTGAAATTTTTATTTATAAAATATTAAAAATGTTTAAGAAATAATATTTTATATTTTAGATTAAATGATTTCTTACTATTTCTCTGCTAATCTCTCGTTTAATTTATAATTTTATTATAACACAACCCTAAATTAATACTACTTCTCTCTTTTATAGTAAACAAACTGGCTTGAACTTTCACACTTAAACTCTAGCTCGAACTCGTTAAAATTAATCAAGCTCAAGCTCAAGTCAAAGATGACTCAAACTCCATTCAACTCGACATTTTTACACTGACACTTCATTATACACAGCATGAGTAATAAAATTCAATTTCTCCAACTACTTTGTGTCATAATTAAAACAACAACCATAACATAAACTCAAATAAATTTGAAAATTATTTTTCTTTTAATATTTTGGCTTCATAGTAATAAAAATATATAATGGACAAAGGCTATCTGGAACTAACCATGTTCCTCTATTATAATACCAAGTTATTTCTTTATTATATACACTTAAAAGGTCATGAGATTGAAAAGATAGGCGTAATTTTTATAGAAGAAAAGGTGGGATAAAAGTAAGGTATGCATTCAGGAGAATGATGGGCTATTGATTAATTTCTCTGCTGGAAGGGCATGTGGCTGTGCAGTTCAAAAGAAGAACAGACACGCACTTGTTCTTAATTCTTTACTCCATTATATATCATTTACGCTAACATGATTGGCAGACTATCCATCTTCTTCTACATAGCATCAGAGAAGAAAAATCCATTGATAGTTCTCAGAGATCAAGGCTAGGTTTTCTTTCTTGTGGATAAGCAATTTCTACAACTGCTGGTGGATGGGTGTTTGTTAAAAATTAAATTTGATTTGGCCCATTGGGCTTTATCACTGTCTCTCTCTCTCTCTCTCTCTCTCTCTCTCTCTCTCTCTATCTCTCTCTCTCTCTAAGTATGCTAGAGAGTCAGTTCTAGTTATTGGACTGAAATGTATTTGCACAATCATAAATATGATGCTACTAATATAAATAAATGTGATGACTTTGAGATTATACTAAGAAAAGTAAATAGTATGAAATAATTTCTCATCTTTTTTTCAAATTAGAGTTGTTCTTTCTTATTAGAATTTGCCTTGTTTTAAAAGCTTTCGAATTCCAAATAAATGGTAGTGGAATCGGGCTAAGTTCATTTCTAAAGAGGGGAGAATGATGATATGATCTCTTTCCATGTTCTGATGTTTAAGATGAACGACTATGATGATTGGAGTAACAAAATGAAAGCACTCCTTGGAGAATACAATGTTTGGGAGATTGTAGAGAAATGCTAAGATGAGCTACTTAATGAGTTAGTACTATTCTCAATGTAAAATGAGAGTATAATTAGAGGCTTGAGATAAATAAATAAGAAAGCTTTCTTTCTTAACTGCAAAGCTTTGGATGATAATGGCTCTGAGAAGATAATAATTGCAACCCACAAAAAAGCATGGAGGAAGCTCCATATCTTATATAATAAAGAAGAGATAAATAAAGAAGGGCATGAAATCTAACATTAAGAAGCCAATTTGATGCATTACATATGAAAGAGTACTGTGTTGGTATTTACTAAATTTTCTTGATTCATTTTCATTTTTAATCAACTAATAGGATATGGTCATCATAAAAAAGATTCTTTACTTATCAGATTCAAGCTTTAATAGTATTGCAATAATTATTAAAGAGACATGATTTACAAGCCATGATAATAGGACAACTATTACACTACAGAAATTCAAACTATTTCTGACTGTCAAATGTCATCGGTAAATGTTAAAACATCGTCTGTTAATTAAAAGTTGATGATTTTTCAATGACCTAGAGGATGTAGCTATTTCGCTTATCGATAATCCAGGAAACGACAACATTACCAACGTATTGGAACATTTGACGACTTACCAACTGCTAATAACCATGAGTTTATGTTAAAAGCATTATTGTTGATAAGCCATTGATTAATTGTCAATTACATAACTATGGTTACAAGCCTTTACTTAGTGTAAAAAAAAACGTATTGTTGGTAAGTCATCGGTTAAACATCGAATACCTAACCAATGAGCAAAAGCCATTGATTAATGGCAAATGAAGAAAACTTGTCGGTTGCTCTAGTGTAAGTTCTTAGGCTTAATAACCGATGAGTCCTCCCATCCGTTGTTCAATACCCGTCAGCTAATCATTAGTTAACACAAAACATAGACAAGCTATCATCGGATGGTCGTCAGATTACCATAGGAAAAGTTTAGTATGTAAAAAAAAATAATGATACTTCCTCTTTTCATTATAATTTTTGCACCTGCAATCATAACACAAATAAAAATTCAATCATATATCACACACTCTAATATATCTGTCAATGCAATTATTAAACTAAAATCACAAACATGAACACACATATTAAACATAGAGATAAATGCAATACATTAAACCAAAGAATAAAACTATTTGTACCTAAAAAATAATATGTTTGAATGTCTTATAAATCAAAATTAAACTATCTTAATCCTCATCCATGCTTTCACCATCCTCCTCAATATCCTTTAATGTCGATTGTTTTCCTCTCATGTTTGTTTGACGCTGCAATACCGCTAATTCTATTTTCACTTCAACCTCTATTTTAGTCTTCGTCTAAGTAATATGGGTAGCAAATTGGGTCTCAATATCTGCAGTGAATGCAACAACCTGGCTGTGAACCTAATCATCCTAGGCGGTAGAAGTAGATAGAGTGAATGCACTAGAGGAGGGATGAGTGTTGTAGTCCCATGTCTAAGAACCTAATTCATTGACCTGACTTCATTTATTCTTTCCTTTAACAACCTCTCTCCACAACTCATAGTCAGACTGATCATGACTCGAGATTGTAAATCCTTCTATACGCTGGGGCAAACTCTGCTTCAGTTGCCTGAAGGTTTCATACAAAAATAATATTAAAGAAAATTACATGAAAATTAAATTAAGAAATTATTTGAATTGTATAAAAATTACTCTTGTCACTCATAGATTTTCCAATATTATGGCAATGTAACTCAATTTAGATTTGATTTTTCTAGATAATGGCTATATAACTCAACTCACACTTAATTTTTTAAGAGGATGGCTAACTAACTCAAGATGCCACCTTACTTAATCCTTGTCATCTATACCTCATAATGCAACTATAAAAAGCCCACAACCATATCACTATAAGAAACAACAAAGAGAGGAGATAAATAATGAAAAAGATTGAAGGTTGTCATCTATACCTCATAACCCTAAACTATAAAAAGTCCACATGCATATTACTATAAGAAACATCAAAGAGAGGAGAGACATAATGAAAAAAATTGAAGTTTTTCATCTGAAAAAGAACGGGCAAAGTTTTTTTACGTGGTCGCAAGACCATTTTCCCATTTTCTTTCTAGTTCTAGTAAGAAAAGAATCATTTAGTCATTACACAAAATAACACTCATCCGCACTCCTGCAATAAAATGAAGGAGCGGTTTGACATTCCTACCATCTAAACTTTAATTTTATGTACATGTCACCTTACCTATGCATGAAAAGATGTATTTTTATGTGATTTGAAGCATATGGTTGGTATAAATATGAAAAGTTAAGTTCAGATGGTAGATATGTAAATACATAGGAATTTAGGTGGTATGTATGTGAATGCCTCTTTCATTTATTCACAAATTAGATGATTGAGATTTAAGATAAGTCTTCCCCTTTCTCCAATTTTAATTATGTTTAATAAATTAAAATTTATTATAAATCATGGTTATTTTAAAATGTAGATGAATAATTTGTAATGCATTTACATAGATATCACTCAATTTGTATGTATTGACATATCTAACACCTAAATCTTATTATTTACATTTATACCATTAAAGTCAATCATACCACATTCAATTCCTATATATTTACATATCTAACTCCCAAATTTTACTATTTACATTTCTACCGATCAATATTTAATATTACGTAAAATATACTACTATTTTAATTCTTAAAAAACCAATTTCATGCACAGGTAAAGTAGTATTTGGTTTTTTAGAAGTCTAAAATAGTGGTATAGTTTATGTGATATTAAAGGTATGGATGGTAAAAAAGTAAATAGTAAAATATAGTGGTAAATATGTAAATAATGAGAATTGAGGGATCTGTATGTAAATCTTTCTAATTTATATATCCAAGAGCATGAGTGCGCTCAGGCTTAGCTTGAGTTTCGGTCATTCGAAATTGTTCGTGTTCGAAACCGGCTCGTGTCCGGAACCGGCTCGTGAGCAGTATGTTCGTGTTCAGCTCGATTTAAATATTCGTGTTCATGTTCGGCTCATGTTAGGCTCGAAATTGACTTGTTAAAATTAAACTTGAAAAATAGATGCAGAGTGCTAGATTCGAACCTGGACCAAATGTATACAAAAAAAGATGCATAACCACATTACCACATGAGCAATTACATTTTCAACTTAAGACATAAATATATATATAATATATGTAATATATTATTATAAAAATAGTTATATATATATTTTTTTTATTTCGAGCTAAAACGAGTTGAACACGAGCGAACAAAGAGCTGTTCGGGTTCGGCTCGTTCATAATTCGATCTTTAAAAATATGTTTGTGTTTGGCTCGTCACGAGCTACTTAACGAGCCGAACACTAGCTGTTCGCGAACAACTGAGTTTTTTTGACAGACCCATCCAAGAGAATAATAATTTTTTCCCTTGTTTACAAATTATTATATGAAAAATTATTATAAAATATTAAAAATCGGTGCAGCCAAATTTGAAATTTACATTATTTTAATTTTTTTTGCTTGATTCTTTTCTACTGGGGCACGTATAATTGTATCAAAGAAGACGACAGGTGGCGACCTTCTTCAAGGACCATTAAACAATTACTAGTAGAAAAGGACGCAGCATAAGCTAACAATTGTCAATCAATAGCAGCATCTTCTAATGCCATAACATTAGAATGTATCATTAAATACGTATTGCATATTTTTTTATGTATTTACATATCTATCACCTAAACCTTCTCATATACTTGCATAACATTCAAATATTTAACATTACGTCAAAAATATCATAATTACGATCTTCTTAAAATTTAAACATGCCTTCTACATGTATGTCTTTATGACGTTGCAATACTAAAAGCTTTTAAGATAGGTTCAAGGCGCATTGCTTTGGTCCTAATCAAATACTCCGCTCTGATGCCACTTTGTCTGGCTAGAAATCTCCCCAAACTAAGGCAATGACCGACGAAGAATGAACTTCACATTCTAGAGGATACAAGTGGAGGATTTGCTGTATATTAAAAAAAACTATTTTCCACTGTAGGGTATCAACAAGAAGCCTTCGTATATGACCAACCTGTTATGTTATTTTTTAACTACACAAATGTTAATGCCATTTCACAATCGAAACGAAGTCAGAAAAATTCACCCAAACATATTGCTTTCATTCAACAAACTTAGAAGAGAAGCAAGAAGATTAGATTCTAAACATACCTTGTAACACTAAATCAATAATTTGATTCATTCAAAGCAAAGTAATTGCAAAATCTTTAAGAAAAAGAAAATTAATACAAAGGATCTGAAAAAGGACACAACCATAGAAGATCGTGATGCCTACCCTCTGAAATGCTCTTGATCTTCTGCAATGTTTCTTAAGAACTTCACAAAATCCTCACTCTACTCTTACAATCTTCCTCACTTCTCTCTCTCAAACAATCTCCAAGGAAGAAAAACTCTTCCCTTTGCACTAGAAGCTTAGAAACATAAGAGAGCAAGCCCCTATTACTTTGTGTACAACATTTTTATAGGTTTCCCGGCAAAAAGTCACGTCTAACTGCAGGAACCGTCTTTTTTCACAGTTCAACACAGTGTCTTGGCGCTAGTGTCGCGGCGCTTAGGTGTTGCACAGTGACACTTAAACATTGCAAATGCAGCGCCAACTTTCCAAGATCTCAGATTTCATGTGAAAAATTTATGTTCACTTGATGCCTGGGACCCACTTTCTAGTGCCTACTTTCTAGGCTCTCTGTTTGTGCGCGATTTTGTATTGGATTTGGCGCCTAGGTGTCAGAACATCACTTTGCTTTACTTCATTCGCTCCCCTTTCCTGCAACCTGCAAAACAACGAAAAAACTTTCCTCAAAGCATAATATAAACATATAAAATGGGAGAATTAAGGTACACAATATGCACAATTCATACACATGTCTAGAGCTACTTAAAGTAATGGTGAAAAATATAACACTTTGGATAAAGCTCTTGTCAGTACCTTACTTATGAAAGTTAATTTGTTTTTAATACTTGTAACTTTGAGTTATTCCTTTATTTTTTTAGAAACTTCAGTTTGTTTGTATTACAAATCTAAATTTGTTAAGAATGGTGTCTTATTTGATGACATTGTCCATATTAATCTACAAAATATGTGAAGCCTGTTTAAGCTACAATAAAAGATGTGTTATAATTGAAAATTCTTTTATTTTGTGACACCAAAGATCATGACATATATCCATAGATAAAATTAAAAAAAATAGTGAATAAAGGGGGTATTGTGTACTTTGTTCTTCACTAACTTTGATATTTATATAAGTTGCATGAAGGATGAGCAGACTAACAGGTTAAATAAATGTGCAAAGAGGAGAACAAACATATTAGAAATCATACATATAGATATTTGTTGTCCTGACATAAAATTTGATAATCCAAAATACTTTCACCTTTATTGATGATTATTCACGACACATGTATCTCTAATTACTTTATTAAAAAATAAAACAATAGATGTCTTTAAGGTTTTTAAAATAGAATTAGAAAAATAATGTGGAATATAAATAAAGATTATGAGATCAGATAGTAGTGTTGAGTATTACGGGAGATACATAGACTATGGATAAGTGCCTAGTTCATTTGTGAAAGCCCTTCAAGAAAATGGGATTGTTGTTCAACATAGTTTACCTGACTTACTTGATCAGAATAGCGTGATTGAAAGAAGGAATTTAACATTAATGGACTTGATGAAGAGCATAACTAGTAGCACTAATTCTTGTGTACTGAAGCGCTTAAAATAGCAGTGTACATATCAAATCAGGTTCCAACCATGGCTTTTTCTAAAACACCTTTTAAATTATGGAAATAATGAAAATTGAGTTTGTGACTCGTAAGATTTTATAATCCATAGAAAGAGAAGCAAAATTCAATGACTATTAGTGGGTATTTCATTACATATGATGAAAAGTCAAAGAGTTACATATTTTATTGTCCATTTAACAATAAGGATTATGGAATCAAGAAATGCAAAAAAAAATTTAGAATGATTTGATTAGTTGAGTGATTTATTATAATGCTTAGTTTTTGAAAAGGAACATACAGATGCTTGACCTCGCATTTCAAGAGATACATTGATTATTGTCCATAACACTTAAAAAAATCAAGTTGAGATTCTATAAACTATTGATAATGAGTCAGTAGATCCAAATATTCATGATGTATCGAATGCAATTGAGCAACCAACTCCTCGAAAGGAGATTTTTACATCATTAAAAAGATCTATCAAGAATAAAGATCAACAAATCCTGATGATTATATCATGTATCTTCAAGGGTCAGATTATAATATTAGAGCTAAAAATAATCCAGAAACATTTTCACAACTCGTGATTTGTAAAAAATCTGATTTATGATTTGATTTCATGAAAGATGAGATGAATTCTATTCACAAAACGAAGTCTATGATCTTATTTAGTTGTCTAATGGTGTGAAAGTCAAATGTTGTAAATGGGTCTATAAAAAAGAAAATATTTATTAAACAACATAAAAAATATAAAATTAGAGTTGTTACTACAGAATTCACTCAACATGAAGGAATTGATTATAAAGCAACATTTTATGTAGTATCTAAGAAAAATTCTTTTAGAATAATCATGAAACTTACGACATATTTTGATTTAGAGTTGCAACAAATAGATGTGAAAATCATGTTTTTTAATTGAGAAATGTAGGATTTAAATTTATATGAAACAATTAGAAGGATTCTCTTATAGATATTGAATATTTGGTGTGCAAGTCTAAAAATTTATATTGATTGAAACAAGCCACTCGTCAATGATTTCTAAAGCGTAATGATGTGGTATCTTCATTTGATTTTGTACATAATGTTACAAATCAATGTGTATACCAAATTGTTAGTGGGAGCATAATTTGTTTTATATCCCTTATGCCGATCATATTTTACATGGAATCGATGATAAAAGATTATTATGTGAGGTGAAATAATTTCTCTCTAAAAATTTTGATTTGAAAGATTTGGGTGATGACTTTTATGTCATTGACATTATAATACAGAGACATATTTTATGATTTTTTTTTAAGTTTGTCTAGGGAGGCATATATCAATAAAATATTGGAGAGCATCAGATTGAAAGTTTGTTCATCAAGCATAGCTTCCATTTTAAAGGATGACAAATTTAGTTTTAAGTTGATGCTCGAAAAATGATTTTGAAGATGAGGAAATGAAAAATATTTCATATGCTTCAACTGTTGGTAGTTTAATGTATGCTTAGATTTCCACAAAACCTGACATATCATTTGGAGTTTGAATGTTAAGAAAATAGCATAGTAATCAGGCACGTATCATTAATTAGTTGCAAAGAAAGTAACAATGTATCTTCAATATACTAAAGATTATATGTTTATACATAATGTATGCTTAGATTTCCACAAAACCTGACATATCTTTTGCAGTTCGAATGTTAAGAAAATAATATAGTAATCAGGCATGTATCATTAATTAGTTGCAAAGAAGGTAACAATGTATCTTTAATGTACTAAAGATTATATGTTTATACAGAGATGGGCTGATAATTTGAAGGTGACAGAATACTCTAATTCTAACTTTCCTAGATGTGATGATTCTTTAAAAATTGTCATCTTAACACATATATCTTGGATGAGTTCAAAGCACATCTTAGTTTCTACTTCCAATATGGAAGCCGAGTTTGTAACTTATTTTAAGGCTACATTGCACGGTGTATGGTTAAAGAGTTTCATTTTTTGGGTCTTAGATTTGTGAATTATTAATCCGGGCCATTAAACATATATTGTAACAATTTAATTGTAGTATTTTTTTGCTAAGAATAATAAAAGTAGCAGTCGAAATAAATATATTGATATTAATTACTTAGCCATAAGTGAACTTGTTAAGGAAAACACAATGGTAAGGGAGCACCTCGGCCCTTTTTTTTAATGATAGCTTATCCTTTGACTAAGAACATGCCACCACAAAAATTTATGGATCATATAAATTGCTTGGATCTTGATTATCTTGATTGATTTCACTATAAAGATAAATGTTATCACTGAAACTCTATTTAATTGTGATATTTTCATATTTGGTTATTTATGTGTACAAATTTTGTTGGTATGACCAACACCATCAAGTTGAACCTATAATAAATAAGAGATTTATTCATTAAGAAATATACGTATGTGTATAAGAAATATAATCATTATGATACATGAAAAATTGTTCTCAAGTTTAAAAAGATCTATTGTCATGATCTATGAATTATTTTCTTAATATAAGATGAAAAGATTAGACTAAGGGTCCATTTGGGGCAGCTTATTTGGTGTGGTGGCGTTTTGAAAATGCACCTGACCTGTTTGGGTAAACTGCGTTTTGACAGCTTATGAGTTTTCAAAACGTCAAACAGCATTTTTCACACCGCACCTATGTGCGGTGGGAACTTTCTGACATCGGTCTGGCTTTTTCAAAAAAACAAAAATTTGTAATGGTCATCGCACCTAGCTTATCAGCAGATTATTTTTAATCAACTTATCAGCAGATAATTCAAAAAGTTGCAGCCGCCCCAAACAGATCCTAAGTGAGGGAATGTTAGTTTTTCTTAACTATTCAACTCCCATTACATTAATTTGCCCAACTTTCAACTCCGTGAACAATTTTAAAAACGGCCAATTTGTAATTATAATTAATGTCTTTGATGGATAACAAATGTATAAGTGAAAATAATTAAGTTTTGAGTCTCTAAACCTATTCTTTTAAGAAAAAATGAGAGGGAAAATTATAAAAAAAAATCAAAATTAATTATAAATGAGATCAAATTAATGGCCGAAAGTATATTATTTATTTTTCACATTAAATTATTCAATTTGATTCAATGTTTGAAACAACTTATAATAATAAATAAGAGATTTATTCATTAAGAAATATACAAATGTGTATAAGAAATATAATCATTATGATACATGACAAATAGTACACAAGTTTAAAAAGATATATTGTTATGATCTATGAATTATTTTTTTAATATAAGATAGAAATATTAGACTAAGGGTCCATTTGGGGCAGCTTATTTGGTGTGGTGGCGTTTTGAAAACGCACCTGACCTATTTGGGTAAACTGCATTTTGGCAGCTTATGAGTTTTCAAAACGTCAAACAACGTTTTTCACACCACACCTATGTGCGGTGGGAACTTTCTTACATCGGTCTGGCTTTTCCAAAAAAACAAAAATTTGTAATTGTCATCGCACCTAGCTTATCAGCAGATTATTTTTAATCAACAGCAGATTATTCAAAAAGCTGCAGTTGCCAAGTGAGGGAATGTTAGTTTTTTCTTAATTATTCAACTCCCATTACATTAATTTGCCCAACTTTCAATTCCGTGAACAATTTTAAAAACTGCCAATTTGTAATTATAATTAATGTCTTTGATGGATAACAAATGTATAAGTGAAAATAATTAAGTTTTGAGTCTCTAGGCCTATTCTTTCAAGAAAAAACGAGAGGGAAAATTATAAAAAAAATCAAAATTAATTATAAATGAGATCAAATTAATGGCCTAAAGTAAATAATAAATTATTTTTCACATTAAAATATTCAATTTAATTCAATGTTTGAAACAACTTATTGTGCGCAGCTTCAATTGGTCTTTTGGTGTGAAGACAAAGGGATTTGAGTTGTAGAGGTGGAGGATTCATGTTTGAAGAAAAGAGCGACGCTGTCAGTAGAGGATATCAGTTTGAGGAAGTTGTTGTAGTTTGTGTATCGATCTCTTAGTGATAGATTTGTTAGCTGAAGCCCGATCGAACGAAAAAAAAAAGAAATCCCGCTCCCGCCTCTCACGCCCACTCTCGCTCCCTGTTCCCGATCACGAAAGCCCCGACCCTGATGTTCGCAAACTGTTCCCGCCATTTATGTCGCTTCGCGAATCGACACTGCCCCGCTCCTTTAAGTTGCGAACAGTGTAAGGGCTGGAGCCCGATTTCACCACTCACACTCCCGCCTCTAATTCACGAATCGGTGCTTCCCGTTCCCGCTCCACTCCCGATCGCGATCCCGTCTCCGCCTCCTGTCTCCCGCGCACGCGAACAGTCACGCCTCCTCTGTTTCGCGCGCGAAGCTTCGCGTCCCTGCGCCAGAAACCGATCCCGCCTCCTCTATTTCGCGAAGCGAAGCATCCCTTCGTTTCCTTTTGTGCTTGTGATAAAAGAAGAGGGTCTCCTGTAGATCTTTAAGAGGTGAAGTCACAGTCACGGTGAAGGCAAGAAGGAGTTTTTGCTAGTGGTGATCGGGCTGAAGAGGAAGAAGGCATCGCAAGGGCATCGCTCTCCAAGGGCTTCTTATTCGGCCAGAAGAAGAAGGTGGTTCTCCAAGGCTTCTTCACGTTTCTTGTGGTAAATTTGGCTTACATGTGAAGAAAGAAAAAGATCAGCAGTCTTGCTTTCTTTGGAATTTCCTTCTTCTTTTTTTGGTGTGTATTACCGTGGAGAAAGAAGAGAGGAGACAGAGATTTCTTTTGTAATTGTTGAAGAGATCGATCGGTGTAAATTCCTCAATTAGTAAAATCCTTTGCAACTTCGTGGATGTAGGCAATTTGTCGAACCACATAAATCTGTGTTCTTTTGGTGTGAATTTTCTCTTGTTATTTTATTCGCTTCGTCGTCGATCGTTTTAAATTATATATATATATATATATATATAGAAAAATATGAAATTAAA